>NC_139170.1:23410498-24010498 GCF_965202585.1 Thalia democratica | reverse complement strand
AACATTCTTGTAATATTTCATAGAGCTAATTAAATAAACCTCTTCAGTTAGAAACATTAGTTTTAAAGTATTAAGACTCCTTTTGACGTAAAAATCGGCTATTTACGACGAAATACTTGTAATAAACTTTATTTATCGTAAACTATTTAAATTATTACAATTCTTTATAATAGTATTAATATAATCTTTTAAAAACGTAATTTAATATTCATCCTCAGTTAAAACTATTACTTTTATAGTATAAAACTACTTTCGACGTCAAACTCATCTGTTTAAGACGAAATACTTAAATAAACATTGAACTGAAATAAACGTTTATTTAAATAAACAAAACAATAAATAATTATATCATACATTATTTGATTAATTTTGATTTTTGGTTATAATATTCTTGCAATATATTGTAAAGATAATTTAATAAACGTTTTCATTAAATTATATTAGTTTTAAAGTATTAAAACTCCTTTTGACGTCAAAATCAGCTGTTTAAGACGAAATACTTGCAATAAACATTGTTTATCGTATGATGTTTGAGTTATTTCGATTTTCGTTATAATAACCTTGTAATACTTAGTAAAGGTAATTTAATAAACGCATTCGGTTAAAAATATTAGTTTTAAAGTATTAAAACTCCTTTTGACGTCAAAATCGGCAGTTCAATACAAGTAATTGCATAAACAATGTTTATTGCACATTATTTGAGTTATTTCGATTTTTGATTGTAATATTCTTGTAATATTTCGTACAGCTAATTCAATAAACGTCTTTGGTTAGTAATCTAACTTTAAACGTACTAAAAGTACCTAGACGTTATAATAGGATATTTAAGACTAAATACTTGTATTAAACCCTTTTCTATCGTACACTTTTTGAATTTTTTTTTATTATTGGTATATATATTCTTACAATATACCAGACAGCTGAATAAATAAACCTCTTTGGTTAGAAATATAAGTTTTAAAGTATTAAAACTACTTTTGACGTCAAAATCGGCTGTTTAAGATTAAATACTTGCAACAAACATTGTTTATCCCTCATTATTTGACTTATTATGATTATTAGTAATAATATTATTTTAATCTTTCGTAAAGATAATTTAATGAATGTTTCGGTTATTAATATTAGTTTTAAAGTATTAAAAGTCCTTTAGACGTCAAATACGGCTATTTGAGGCAAAATACTTGTAATAACCATTTTTTATCTTACATTATTTGAATTATTATGATTATTGGTATTAATATTCGTGTAATATATCATACAGCTTATTAAATAAACTTCTTCGATTAGGAATATTAGTTTTAAAGTATTAAAACTTCTTTTGACGTCAAACATGGCTGTTTAAGATAAGTACTTACAATAAACATCGTTTATCGTACATTATTTGAGTTTTTTCGATTTTGGTAATAATATATTTGTAATATTTCGTAAACGTAATGAAATAAACGTTATCGATTAAAATAATTAGTTTTAAAGTATTAAAACTCCTTTTGACGTCTAAATCGGCTGTTTAATACGAAATACTTGCAATAAACATCGTTTATCATATGATGTTTGAGTTTTTTGATTTTCCATTATAGTTTTCTTAGAATATTTTGTAAAGCTAAATTAATATACGTCTTTGGTTAGTAATCTAACTTTAAACATATTAAAGTACTATAGACGTTATAATAGACTGTTTTAAACATAATACTTGTATTAAACTATTATTTATCGTACACTATTTGAATTATTATGATTTTTGCCAAAAATATTCTATTAATATTTCGTAAAGGTAATTTAAAAAACGCCTTCAGTTAAAAACATTAGTTTTAAAGTATTAAAACTCCTTTTGACGTCAAAATCGGCAGTTCAATACAAGTACTTGCAATAAACATTGTTTATTGCACATTATTTGAGTTATTTCGATTTTTGATTGTAATGTTCTTGTAATATTTCGTACAGCTAATACAATAAAAGTCTTTGGTTTGTAATCTAACTTCAAACGTACTAAAAGTACCTAGACGTTATAAAAGGATATTTTAGACTAAATACTTGTATTAAACCCTTTTCTATCGTACACTTTTTGAATCTTTTTTTATTATTGGTATATATATTCTTACAATATACCAGACAGCTGAATAAATAAACCTCTTTGGTTAGAAATATAAGTTTTAAAGTATTAAAACTCCTTTTGACGTCAAAATCGGCTGTTAAAGACTAAATACTTGCAACAAACATTGTTTATCCCTCTTTCTTTGACTTATTATGATTTTTAGTATAACATTTTTTCAATTTATCGTAAAGGTAATTTAATGAACTTTTTCGGTTAGTAATATTAGTTCTAAAGTATTAAAAGTCCTTTTGACGTCAAAATGGGCTGTTTAAGACGAAATACTTGTAATAAATATATTTATCGTACACTATTTCAATTGTTATTATTTGGGTAATAATAATATTGTAATATTTCGTAAAGGTAATTTAATAAACGTCTTTGGTTACGAAAATTAGTTTTGAGTATTACAATTCCTTTTGACGTCAAGATCGGCTATTTAAAACGAAAAAACTTGTAATAAACATTTTTTATCGTACATTATTTGAATTAATATGGTTTTTAGTTATAATATAATTGTAATATTTCGTAAAGATTATTTGATAAACGTCTTTAGTAAGTAATCTAACTTTTAACATATTAAAGTACTATAGACGTTAAAATAGGCTGTTTAAAACAAAATACATGTATTAAACCCTTTTTTAACGAACTTAATTTGAATTATTTTGATTATTGGTATTAATATTCTTGAAATATACCATTCAGGTCATTAAATAAACCTTTTCGGTTAGAAATATTATTTTTAAAGCATTAAAACTCCTTTTGACGTCAATATCGGCTATTGAAGACGAAATACTTGCAATAAACATTTTTTATCGTACATTTTTTGAGTTATTATGATTTTTGGAATCATATTATTTTTATAATTCATAAAGGTAATTTAATTAACTTCTTTGGTTAGTAATCTAACTTTAAACATATTAAAAATACTATAGATGTTATTATAGGCTGTTTTAAACAATATACTTGTATTAAACCCTTTTTTATCGTACACTTTTTGAATTATTTTGATTATTGTTAATAATATTCTTGTAATATATCAAACAGCTAATTAAATAAACCTTTTCGGTTGAGAAATTTAGTTTTAAAGTATTAAAACTCCTTTTGACGTAAAAGTTGGGTATTTAAGACGAAATCCTTGTAATAAATATTATTTATCGTACACTATTTGAATTATTATGATTTTTGGTAATAACATTATTGTAATATTTCGAAATAGTAACTTATAAAACGTTTTCAAAAAAAATATTAGTTTTAAAATATCAAAATTCTTTTTGACGTCAAAATCGGCTATTTAAGACGAAATACTTGCAATAAACATTGTTTATCGAACTATATTTAAGTTTTTTCGAGTTTTGGTTATAATATTCTAGTAATATTTAGTAAAGGTATTTGATAAACTTCATCAGTTAAAAATATTAGTTTTAAAGTATTAAAAATTTTGACGTCAAAAGCTGGTGTTTAAGACAAAAAACAGGCAATAAACATCGTTTATCGTACATTATTTAAGTTATTTAGATTGTTGGTTTAGATCAGGGTTTCCCAAACTCATTTTCTAAATCGCCCCCTTTTTAGAAATTTGAAAAATAATCGCCCCCCACCATTTTACAAAGTAGTTTTTCTCTTGAGTACAAACTTTTGAGCCGAAAAAGTTGTGTTCGAAATGTAATTTAGTCTGGTACTTCTTATGCACGCCTTTTTGGGCTGTGTTCAAAGTAGTTTATAGGGCTTGAGAAAATAAGTTACATTTGTTTTCTTATAAGCCCAATAAAGTGTATTAAAATACTTAATTATTAAAAAGCCTTGTGTAACCTGTAATCAATCCTGTTTAGATATGAAATGTTTTGAAACTAATGAAACTTTTAGGATAGTATTGGACAACTTCTGTAGTCAGCAATTCATATTTACTATAAAAATTTTTCTAGTTTCAACTTGTTAATAAAATGTAATTGCGGGCTGCATAATTTGAAAAAATAACGTATATGAAAATTAAATTCATAAGTCATAAGTACTTGATTTTTTTCTCTATATTTTACATAAACAAAATAAACTTTTTTTGTTTAAGTTTTACCTTAGGGTGAAATATTTAATAGCAAGCTAAAATTAGTAAAATAGCAATATAAAAAGTAAAAATTTTATGACAGCCCAAAATTTTAAATTCGCCCCCTTTTCGCCCCCTTACTAGTTATCGCCCACCCTTTCGCCCCCTTACTAATTATCGCCCCCCGAATTACTAAAATCGCCCCCAGGGGGGCGATATCGCCCACTTTGGGAAACCCTGGTTTAGATAGTATTTCGTAAAAGTAATTTAAATACCTTCTTCGGTTAGTAATCTAACTTTAAACATATTAAAAATTCTATAGACATTATAATAGGCTGTTTTAAACAAAATAATTGTATTTAACCCGTTTTCACCGTTCACTATTCGAATTATTTTGATTATTTGTATTAATATTTATGTAATATATCATACAGCTAACTAAATAAAACTTTTGGGTTAGGAATATTTTTTTTTAAATTTAAAAACTCCTTTTACGTCAAAATTAGCTATTTAAGACCAAATACTTCTAATAAACATTATTTTTTGTCCACTATTTGAATTATTATGATTTTTGGTAATAATACTTATTTAATATTCTGTAAAGGTAATTTAATAAACCTTTTCGGTTCTAAAAATTAGTTTCAAAGTAATAAAACTTCTTTTGTTATCGAAATCGGAATAATCGGCGAAATACTCGCAATAAACATTGTTTTTCGTACATTACTAGAGTTATTTCGATTTTTAGTTATAACTATCTTGTTATATTTCTTAAAAATAATTTAATAAACGTTATTGGTTAGTAATCGAACTTTAAACATATTAAAAGTACAATAGGCGTTATAATAGGCTGTTATAAACGAAATACTTGTAGTAAAATCTTTTTTATCGTACATTATTTGAGTTATTATTATTTTTGGTATTAATATTCTTGTAATATATCATATAGATGATTAAATAATTTTTTTTTGTTAGGAATATTAAATTTAAATTATTAAAACTCCTTTGGACATCAAATTCGGCTGTTTAAGACGAAATACTTGCAATAAACTTTGTTTATCGTACATTATTTGTGTAATTTGGTATTTTGGTAAGATTATTCTAGTTATATTTTTTACAGCTTTTTTAATAAACGTTATTGGTTAGTAATCTTACTTTAAACATATCAAAGGTACAATAGGCATTATAATATACTGTTTTAAGCAAAATAATATTATACCCTTTTTTATCGTACATTTTTTGAATTATTATGTTTTTTGGTATTAATATTCTCGTAATATATCTTACTGCTAATTATATAAACCTCTTCAGTTAGGAATAATTGTTTCAATGTATTAAAACTCCTTTAGACGTTAAAATCGGCTGTTTAAGACGAAATACGTGCAAAAAACATTGTTCATCGTGCATTATTTGAGTAATTTTGATTTTTGGTTATAATATTCTTGTAATATTTCGTGAAGGCTTTTTAATAAACTTCATCGGTTAAAAATATTAGTTTTAAAGTATTAAAAATCATTTTGACGTCAAAATCGGCTGTTTAAGATAAAATACTTGCAGAAAACATTGTTTATCGTACATAATTTAAGTAAATTTTAGGTTTTTTGTTATAATGAATTGTAATAAATCGAAAAATTAAATACAATAAACCTCTCCGGTTAAAAATATTAGTTTTAAAGTATTAAAACTCCTTTTGACGTCAAAATCGGCTGTTTAAGACGAAATACTTGCAATAAACATTGTTTATCGTACATTATTTGAGTTATTTCGATTTTTTGTTATAATATTCATGTTATATTTCTTACAGCTAATTTAATAAATGTTATTGGTTAGTAATCGAACCTTAAACATATTATAAGTACAATAGGCATTAAAATAGGCTTTTTTAAACAAAATACTTGTATTAAACACTTTTTTATTGTACATTATTTGAGTTATTTTGACTTAATTTTATAATATTAATGTAATATATCATATAGGTAATTATATAAACCTCTTCGGTTAAAATGTCAGTTTTAAAGTATTAAAACTCCTTTTGACGTCAAAATGGGCTGTTTAAGACGAAATACTTGCAATAAACATTGTTTAGCGTACATTATTTGAGTTATTTCGATTTTTGGTATTAATATTCTGGTAATATTTCAAAAAGGTAATTTATTAAACCACTTTGGTTAAAAATATTAGTTTTAAAATATTAAAACTTCTGTTGACGTCAAAATCGGCCGTTAAGACGAAATACTCGCAATAAACATTGTTTATCGTATATTACTTGAGTTATTCGATTTTTAGTTATAACTATCTTGTTATATTTCTTAAAAATAATTGAAAAAACGTTATTGGTTAGTAATCTAACTTTAAACATACTAAAAGTACAATAGGCATTATAATAGGCTGTTTTAAACAAAATACTTGTATCAAACTGTTTTTATCGTACAATATTTGAATTATTATGATTTTGTGTATTAATATACTAGAAATATATCATATAGCTAATTAAATAAGCATCTTTGGTTAGGAATATTAAATTTAAAGTATTAAAACTCATTTCAACGTCAAATCGGCTGTTTAAGACGAAAAACTTGTAATAAACATTGTTTATCGTGCATTATTTGAGTAATTTTGATTTTTGGTTATAATATTCTTGTAATATTTCGTAAAGGCTTTTTAATAAACTTCATCGGTTAAAAATATTAGTTTTAAAGTATTAAAAATCATTTTGACGTCAAAATCGGCTGTTTAAGATAAAATACTTGCAGAAAACTTTGTTTATCGTACATAATTTAAGTAAATTTTATGTTTTTTGTTATAATAAATTGTAATAAATCGAAAAATTAAATACAATAAACCTCTCCGGTTAAAAATATTAGTTTTAAAGTATTAAAACTCCTTTTGACGTCAAAATCGGCTGTTTAAGACGAAATACTTGCAATAAACATTGTTTATCGTACATTATTTGAGTTATTTCGATTTTTTGTTATAATATTCATGTTATATTTCTTACAGCTAATTTAATAAATGTTATTGGTTAGTAATCGAACCTTAAACATATTATAAGTACAATAGGCATTAAAATAGGCTGTTTTAAACAAAATACTTGTATTAAACACTTTTTTATTGTACATTATTTGAGTTATTTTGACTTAATTTTATAATATTATTGTTATATATCATATAGGTAATTATATAAACCTCTTCGGTTAAAATGTCAGTTTTAAAGTATTAAAACTCCTTTTGACGTCAAAATGGGCTGTTTAAGACGAAATACTTGCAATAAACATTGTTTAGCGTACATTATTTAAGTTATTTCGATTTTTGGTTATAATATTCTTGTAATATTTCGTAAAGGTAATTCAATCAACGTCTTCGGTTTAAAATATTAGTTTTAAATAATTAAAACTTCTTTTGACGTTAAAATAGGCTGTTTAAGACGAAATACTGTAGTAAACATTATTTATCGTTTATTATTGTAGTTATTTAGATTTTTTATGATAATTTTTTTTTTTTATTTCTTATAGCTAATAATATAAACGTTATTGGTTTGTAATCAAACTTTAAACATATTAAAAGTTCATTAAGAATTATAATAGGCTGTTTAAAACAAAATACTTGTATAAAACCCTTTTTTATTGTACATTATTTGAATTATTAGGATTTTTGGTAATAATATTCTTGTTATATATCATACAGCTAATTAAATAAACCTCTTTGGTTAGGAATATTAGTTTAAAGTATTAAATCTCACTTTGACGTCAAAATCGGCTGTTTAAGACGAAATACTAGCAAAAAACATTGTTTATCGTACATAATTTAAGTTGTTTTCATTTTCGGTTATAATATTCTTGTAATATTACCTAAGGGTAATTTATAAAACTTCTTTGGTTAAAAACAGTAGTTGTAAAGTATTAAAACTTCGTTTCACGTCAAAATCAGCTGTTTAAGACGAAATACTCTCAATAAAAATTGTTTATCGTATATTACTTGAGTTATTTCGATTTTTAGTTATAATATTCTTGTTATATTTCTTAAAAATAATTTAATAAACGTTATTGGTTAGTAATCTAACTTTAAACATATTATAAGTACAATAGGCATTGTAATAGGCTGTTTTTAACAAAACACTTTTAATAAACAAATAATTGCAAGCAAAATAATTGTGTTTAACCCTTTTTATTAATACATTTTTTGAATTGTTGTGATTTTTGATATTAATATTCTTGTAATATAACATACAGCTAATTTAATAAACGTCTTCGGTTAAGAAATTAGTTTTAAAATATTACAAACTATTTTGACGTCAAAATCGGCTGTTTAAGACGTTATATTTGCAATAAACTATATTTATCGTACAAAATTTTAGTTATTTCGATTTTTAGTTATAATAATCTTGTTTTATTTCTTAAAGCTAATTTAACAAACGTTATTGGTTATTAATCGAACTTTAAACATATTAAAATTACAAAGGCATTTTAATAGGCTGTTTTAAACAGAATACTTGTATTAAACCTTTTTTTATTGTACATTATTTGAATATTTATGATTTTAGTTATAATATTCTTGTTATATATCATAAGCTAATTCAATAAACCTCTCCGGTTAGAAAATATAGTTTTAAGTATTAAAACTCATTATGACGTCAAAATCGGCTGTTTAAGACGAAATACCTGCAATAAACATTGTTTATTATTTATTATTTAAGTTATTTTGATTTTTGGTTTATAATATTCTTGTAATATATCGTACAGCTAATTAATTAAACGTCTTCGGTTAGGAATATTAGTTTTAAAATATTAAAACTACTTTTGACGGTAAATCGGCTGTTTAAGACGAAATACATGCAAAAAACATAGTTTACCGTACATAATTTGAGTTATTTCGATTTTCGGTTATAATATTCTTGTAATATTTCGTAAAGGTAATTTAATAAACGTATTTTGCTAAAAATATTAGTATTAAATAATTAAAACTCTATTTGACGTAAAAATTGTGTATTTAAGTGACGTAATACTTTAAATGAACATTGTTTATTGTATATTAATTAAGTAATTTTGATTTTTAGTTATAATATTCTTGTAATAATTCGTAAAAGTAATTTAATAAACCTCTTCGGTTAAAAATATTAGTTTTAAAAGTTAAAACTCCTTTTGACGTCAAACTCGGCTGTTTAAGACAAAATACTTGTTATTAACATTGTTTATCGTTCATTATTTAAGTTATTTCGATTTTTGGTTTTAATATTCTTGTAATATATCTTACAGCTAATTAAATAAATATCTTTGGTTAGGAATCTTAGTCTTAAAGTATTATAACTCATTTTAACAACACAATCGGCTGTTTAAGATGAAATAGTTACAATAGCATTTTTATCGTACATTAGTTGAGTTATTTTGATTTTCGGTCATAATATTCTTGTAATATTTCATAAAAGTAATTTAATAATCGTCTTCGGTTAAAAATTAGAGTTAAAAATAATTAAAAATCCATTTGACGTCAAAATTGTCAATTTAAGAGACGAAATACTTTCAATAAACATTGATTATTTTACATAATTTCAGTTATTTCGGCTTTTAGTTATAATATTCTTATAATATTTCGTAAAAGAAATATAATAAACATCTTCGGTTAAATATTTTAGTTTTAAAGTATTATAACCCCTTTTGACGGCAAAATAGGCTGTTTAACACGTAATACTTGCAATAAACATTGTTTATCGTACATTATGAGTTATTTCGATTTTTGCTTATAATATTCTTGTTATATTTCGAACAGCTAATTAAATGAACCTCTTCGGTTCAATTAATTAGTTTTAAAGTATTAAAATTAATTTTGACGTCAAAATCGGCTGTTTATGACGAAATACTTGTAATAACATTGTTTATTTTTCATTATTTTAGTTATTAAATTTTTAGTTAAAATATTCTAGTAATATTACATAAAGGTAATTTAATAAACCTCTTCGGTTAAAAATATTAGTTTTAAATATTTAAAACTCCATTTGACGTCATTATTGTCTGTTAAAGAGACGAAATACTTGCAATAAACATTGTTTATCGTATATTATTTGAGTTATTTCAATATTTGGTATAATATTCCTGTACTATTTAGTAAAGGTAATTTAATAACTGTCTTTGGTTAAAAATATTAGTTTTAAAGTATTAAAACTTCTTTTGACCTCAAAATAGGCTGTTTAAGTAAAAGGAAATACTTGAAATAAACATTGTTTATCGTACATTATTTGAGTTATTTTGATTTTTCGTTATAATAATCTTGTTATATTTCTTATAGCTAATTTAATAAACTTCATAAGTTAGTAATCGAACTTTAAACATATTAAAATTACAATAGTCATTATAATAGGCTGTTTTAATCAAAATACTTGTATTAAACCCTTTTTTATCGTACATTATTTGAGTTATTATAATTTTTGGTATTAATATTCTTGTAATATATCATATAGGTAATTAAATAAACTTCTTTGGTTAGGAATATTAAATTTAAAGTATTAAAACTCCTTTTGACGTCAAAAATGGCTGTTTAAGACGAAATATTTTCAATAAACTTTTTTGATCGTACATTATTTGAGTTCTTTCATATTTTGGATATAATATTCTAGTTATATTTCTTACAGCTTATTTAATAGTTTTTGGTTAGTAATTAAACTTTAAACATAATGAATGTACAAAAGGCATTGCAATAGGCTGTTTTAAACAAAATACTTGTATTTAACCCTTATTTATCGTACATTATTTGAATTATTATGATTTTTGATATTAATATTCTTGTAATATATCATACAGCTAGTTAAATAAACATCTTCCGTTAGGAATATTCTTGTAATAATCTTGTATTATTTCCTAAAGGTAATTCAATAAACGTCTTTTGTCTAAATCATTAGGTTAAAGTATTAAAACTCATTTTGACGTCACAATTATCTATTAAATACTTGCAATAAACATTGTTTATCGTACATTATCTGAGTTATTTCAGTTTTTGGTAATAATATTCTTGTAGTATTTCGAAAAGGTAATTCAATAAACCTCTTCGGTTAAAAATATTAGTCTTAAAGTATCAAACTTCTTTTGACGTCAAAATCCGCTGTTTAAGACAAAATACTTGCAGTAAAGATTGTTTATCGTATATTATATGAGTTATTTTTGTCTTTGGTTATATTATTCTTGTTATAATTCTTGAAGCTAATTTAATAAACGTCTTTGGTTATGAATATTAGTTATAAAGTATTAAAACTCGATTTGTTGTCAAAATCGGCTATTTGAAACGAAATACTTGCAATAAGCATTGTTTATCGTTAACTATTTGAGTTATTTCGATTTTTGGTTATTATTATTCTTGTAATATTTCTTACAGCTAATTTAATAAACGTCTTTGGTTATTAATCTAACTTTGAACATATTAAAAGTACTATAGACGTTATAATAGGCTGTTTTAAACAAAATCCTTGTATTAAACCCTTTTTTATCCTACAATATTGAAAAATTTCAGTGTTTGTATTAATATTCTTGTAATATATCATACACCTAATTATGGAGAGATTAAAGTTAAAAATATTAGTTTTAAAGTATTAAAACTCATTTTGACAACAAAATCGGTTGTTTAGGACGAAATACTTGCAATAAACATTGTTTATTGTACATTATTTGAGTTTTTTCAATTTTTGGTTATAATATTGTTGTAATATTACGTAAAGGTAATTAATAGTCGTCTTCGGTTTAAAATATTAGTTTTAAATTATTAAAACTCCTTTCGACGTCAAACTAGGCTGTTTAAGAGACTAACTACTTGCAATAAACATCGTTTATCTTACATTATTAGAGTTATTTCGATTTTTGACTATAATATTCTTGTTATTATTCTTAAAGCTAATTTAATAAACTTCTTAAGTTAGTAATGTGACTTCAAACATATTAAAAGTACTATATACGTTATATTAGGCTATTTTGAACAAAATACTTGTATTAAACCCTTTTTTATCGTACACCATTGAGTTATTTTGATTTTTAGTGTTAATATTATTGTAGTATATCATAGAGCTACTTGAATAAACCTCTTTGGTGAGAAATATTAATTTTAAAGTATTAAAACTCCTTTTTACGTCAAAATAGGCTATTTAAGAGACGAAATACTTGCAATAAACATTGTTTATCATACATTATTCGAGTTATTTTGATTTTTGGTTATAATATTCTTGTAAAATTTCGTAAAGGTAATTTAACAAACTTCTTTGGTAAGTTATCTAACTTTTAACATATTATCAGTACTATAAACGTTATAATAGACTGTTTTAAACAAAATACTTGTATTAAACCCTTTTTAATCGTACATTATTTGAGTTCTTATGATTTCAGGTATTAATATTCTTGTAAAATATCATACAGCTAATCTAATAAACCTCTTTGGTTAGGAATATTAGTTTTAAATTATTAAAATTCCTTTTGACGTTTAAATCGGCTGTTTGAGACGAAATTTTGCAATAAACATTGTTTAACGTACATTATTTTAGTTATTAAGATTTTTGGTTATAATATTCCTGTAATATTTCGTGAGGATAGTTTAATAAACGTCTTCGCTTAAAAATAATAGTTTTAATGTATTAAAACTTCTATCAAAGTCAAAATCGGCTGTTAAAGACGAAATACTTTTAATAAATATAGTTTATCGTAAAATATTTGAGTTATTTAGATTTTTGGTCATAATATTCTTTTAAGATTTCATAAAGGTAATTTAACAAACTTCTTTGGTTAGTAATCTAATTTTCAACATATTATTAGTACTATAGACGTTATAATAGGCTATTTTAAACAAAATACTTGTATTAAACCATTTTTAATCGTACATTATTTGAGTTCTTATGATTTTAGGTATAAATATTGTTGTAAAATATCATACAGCTAATTAAATAAACCTCTTCGGTTAGGAATATTAGTTTTAAATTACTAAAATTCCTTTTGACGTTAAAACCGGCTGTTTGAGACTAAATACTTGCAATAAACATTTTTTATCGTATATTATTTGAGTTATTTTGATTTTTGCTTATAATATTCCTGTATATTACGTAAGGGTAATTTAATAAACGTCTTCGCTTAAAAATAATAGTTTTAATGTATTAACACTCCTTATGAATTCAAAATCGGCTGTTACAGACGAAATACTTTCAATAAACATTGTTTATCGTATATTATCTGAGTTATTTCGATTTTTGGTTATAATATTCTTGTAATATTTCGTACCGCTAATTTATAAAACGTTTGTGGTTAGTAATCTAACTTCAAACATAATAAAAGTATTATAAACGTTAAAATAGGCTGTTTAAACAAAATACTTGTATTAAACCTTTTTTTATCGTACACTGTTAGAATTATTATGAATTTTGCCAATAGTATTCTAGTAATATTTCGTAAAGGTAATTTAATAAACTTCTTCGGTTAAAAATATTAGTTATAAATAACTAAAACTCCTATTGACGTCAAAATCGACTGTTTAAGACAAAATACTTGCAATAAACATTGTATATCTTACATTATTCAAGTTATCCCGACTTTTGGTTATAATATTATTGTAATATTTCGTAAAGGTAATTTAATAAACCTCTTCGGTTAAAAATATTAGTTTTAAATTATCAAAACTCCCTTTGACGTCAAAATTGGCTATTCAAAACAAATACTTGCAATAAACAAAGTTTATCGTACATTATTTTAGTAATTTTGATTTTTGGTTATGATATTCTTGTAACATTTCTTACAGCAAATTTGATAAACTTTCTTGGTTAGCTATCTAACTTTAAACATATTAAAGTACTATAGACGTTATATAGGCTTTTTTAAACAAAATCCTTGTATTTAAACCTTTTTTATCGTACATTATTGAATTATTATGATTTTTGGTATCAATTTTCTTGTAATATATCATACATCTAACTATCAAGCCTTTTTAGTTAAAAATATTAGTTTTAAAGTATTAAAACTCCCTTTGACGTCATAATCGGCTGTTTAAGACAAAATACTTGCAATAAACATTGTATATCTTACATTATTCAAGTTATCCCGACTTTTGGTTATAATATTATTGTAATATTTTGTAAAGGTAATTTAGTAAACGTCTTCGGTTAATAATATTAGATTTAAAGTATTAAAACTCATTTTAACTTCAGAATCGGCTATTAAATACTTGTAATAAACTTTGTTTATCGTACATTTTTTAAATAATTTCGATTTTTGGTTATAATGTTCTTGTAATATTTTGTTATAAATTTAATAAACATCTTTGGTTAAAAATATTAGTTTTAAAATATTAAAACTTATTTTGACGTCAAAATCGGCTGTTTAAGACGAAATTCTTGCAACAAACATTGTTTACTGTACATTATATAAGTTATTTCGTGTTTAGTTATTATATTCTCGTAATATTTCGAACAGCTAATCAAATGAATCTTTCGGTTAAATAAATTAGTTTTAAAGTATTAAAACGTATTTTGACGTAAAAATTTGCTGTTTAAGACGAAATACTTGCAATAAACATTGTCTATCGTACATTATTTAGTTATTTTGATTTTTAGTTATAATATTCTTGTTATATTTCTAACAGCTTATTTAATAAACGTCTTTGGTTATTAATAGAACTCTAAACATATTAAAAGTACTATAGACGTTATAATAGGCTGTTTTAAACAAAATACTTTTATTAAAACCTTTTTTATCGTACACTATTGAAATATTTTGATTATTGTTATTAATATTCTTGTAAAACATCATACATTAAATAAAATAAACCTCTTCCGTTAGGAATATTAGTTTTAAAGTACATAAACTCCTTTTGAAGTCAAAATCGGCTGTTCAAGACGAAATATTTGCAATAAACATCGTACATTACTTGAGTTATTTCGATTTTTTGTTAAAAAATTCTTGTAATATTTCGAAAAGGTAATTTAATAAACCTCTTCGGTTAAAAATATTAGTTTTAAAGTATTAAACTTCTTTTGTCGTCAAAATCGGCTGATTAAGACAAAATACTTGCAATAAACATTGTTTATCGTACATTAATTGAGTTATTTCGATTTTTAGTTCTAATATTCTTGTTGTATTTCTCAAAGCTAATTTAAAAAACATCCTAGGTTAAAAATAATAGTTTTAAATTATTAAACCTCTCTTTGAAAGAAAAATCTGCTGTTTAAGACGAATTACTTGCAATAAACAATGTTTTTCGTACATTATTCGAGATATTTCGATTATTGGTCATAATATTCTTGTAATATTTCGTACAACTAATTAAATAAACGTCTTTGGTTAGTAGTCTGACTTTAAAAATATTAAAAGTACTATAGACGTTATATTAGGCTGTTTTAAATAAAATACTTGTATTAAACACTTTTTTATCGCACACTACTAAGTTATTTTGATTTTTGGTATTAATATTCTCGTAATATATTATACATCTAATTTAATAAACCTTTTCAGTTAGTAAAATTAGTTTTGAAGTATTATAACTAGTTTTGACTTCAAAATCGGTTGTTTAAGACAAAATACTTCCAATAAACATTGTTTTTTGTACATAATTTGATTTATTTCGATTTTTTGTTATAATATTCTTTTAATATTTCCTAACGGTAAGTAAATAAACTTTTTCGTTAAAAAATATTAATTTTAAAGTATTAAAACTCCTTTTGACGTCAAAATATGCTTTTTAAGACGAAATACTTGCAATAAACATTGTTTATCGTACATTATTTGAGTAATTTGGAATTTTAATTATAATATTTTTGTAATATTTCGTAAGGGTAATTTGATAAACGTCTTCGGTTTCAAAATATTATTTTTAAAGTATTAAAACCACTTTTGACGTCAAAATCGGCTGTTTATGACGAAATACTTTTAATAAACATTTTTAATCGTACTTTATTTCAGTTATTATATTTTTGGTTATAATATTCTTTAATATTTCGTAAAGGTAATTTAATAAACGTCTTAGGTTAAAACTATTAGTTTTAAAGTATTAAAACTCCTTTTGACGTCAAAATCAGCAGTTTTAAACAAAATACTTGCAATAAACATTGTTATCGCACATTATTTGAGTTATTACAATTTTTTGGTATAATATTCTTGTAATATTTCGTAAAGATTATTTAATAATAGTCTTCGGTTTAAAAAGTTAAAAATCATTTTGACATCATAATCGGCTGTTTAAGACGGAAGTCTTGCAATAAACATTGTTTAATGTACATTATATAAGTTATTTCGATTTTTGTTATAACATTCTTGTAATATTAAGTAAAGGTATTTTTATCAACGTCTATGGTTAAAAATTTTAGTTTTAAATAGTTAAAACTCTTTATGACGTCAAAATTGTTTGTTTTAGAGACGAAGTACATGCAATAAACATTGTTTATTGTATATTATTTGAGTTTTTTCGACTTTTGGTTATAATATTCTTGTAATATTTCGTAGAGTTTTTGGTTAGTAATCTAACTTTAAACATATTAAAAGTACTATAGACGTTATAACAAGCTGTTTTCAACCAAATACATGTATTAAACCTTTTTTTATCGTACACTATTCAATTATTTTGATTTTTGGTATTAATATTCTTGTAAAATATCATACATCTATGTATAAGACTTTTGATTAAAAATATTACTTTTAAAGCATTAAAACTTCTTTTGACGTCACAATCGGCTATTAGAAACTTTAAATAAACCTTATTTATCGTACATTATTTGAGTCATTTCGACTTTTGGTTATAATATTCTTGTAATATATCATACAGCTAATTAAATAAACGTCTTTAGTTCAAAATATTAGTTTTCAAGCATTAAAACTCCTTTATACGTTAAAATCGGCCATTTAAGACAAAATACTTGCAATAAACATTGTTTATCGTACATTGTTTTAGTTATTTCGGTTTTTGATATTAATATTTTTATAATTTTTCATAAAGGTAATTTAATAAACGTAAATGGTTAGTGGTCTAACTTTAAACTTAGTAAATAAACTAACTCCTTTTGACGTCATAATCGGCTGTTTAAGACGAAATATTTGTAATAAACATTGTTTATCGAACATTATTTCACTTATTTCCTTTTTTGGATATAATATTCTTGTAATGTTACGTAAAGGTAGGTTAAAAATCGTCTTCGGTTAAAAATATTAGTCTTAAATAGTTAAAACTTCATTTGACGTCAAAATTAACTGTTTAAGAGACAAAATACTCGCAATAAACATTGTTTACCGTACATTATTTGAGTTATTTCGACTATTGGTTAATATATTCCTGTTATATTTCGTGAGGATAATTTAATAAACTTCTTCGCTTAAAAATAATAGTTTTAATGTGTTAAAACTCCTTTCGAAGTCAAAATCGGGTGTTAAAGACGAATTATTTGAGTTATTTCGATTTTTCGTTATAATATTCTTGTAATATTTCGTACAGCTAATTTAATAAATGTTTTTCGTTATTAATCTAACTTCAAACATATTAAAAGTACTACAGACGTTTTAATAGGCTGTTTTAAACAAAATACTTGCATAAACCTATTTATCGTACACTATTGATTTATTTTGATTTTTTGGATTAATATTCTTTTTATATTTCATACAGCTAATAAAACAAACCTCTTCGGTGAGGAATAATAGTTTCAAAGTAATAAAACTCCTTTTGACGTCAAAATAGGCCGTTTGAGAGACGAAATTCTTGCAATAAACATTGTTTATCGTACATTATTTGAGTTATTTCGATTTTTGGTTATAAAATTCATGTAATATTTCGTAAAGATAATTTAATAAACGTCTTCGGTAATAAATATTAAAACTCATTTTGATGTCAAAATCGGCAGTTTAAGACGAAATTCTTGCAATAAACATTGTTTACCGTACATTATATAAGCTATTTCGATTTTGATTATAGATTCTTGCAATATTTTGCAGAGCTAATTAAATGAACCTCTTTGGTGAGGAATATTAGTTTTATAGTTTTAAAAGTCCTTTTTACGTTAAAATCGGCTGTTTAAGACGAAATAATTACAATAAACATTGGTTATCGTACATTATTTTTGTATTTCGTTTTTTAGTTATAATATTCTTGTAATATTTCAAACAGCTAATTTTATAAACGTCTTTGGTTATTAATAGAACTATAAACATATTAAAAGTACAATAGACATTATAATACGCTGTTTTTAACAAAATACTTGTGTTAAACCCTTTTTTATCGTACACTATTGAATTTTTATGATTTTTAGTATTAATATTCTCGTAAACTATCATACATATAATTAAATAAACCTTTGGTTAGGAATATTAGTTTTAAAGTATTATATTACATTTTGACGTCAAAATCGGCTGTTTAAGACAAAATTCTTGCAATATGCATTGTTTGTCGTACATTATTTGAATAATTTCGATTTTTGGTTATAATAGTCTTGTAATAATTCGTAAAACCAATTTTAAAATGGTCTTCGGTAAACATATTAGTTTTAAAGTACTAAAATTCATTTTGACGTCAAAATCGGCTGTTTAAGACGAAATACTTACAATGAACATTGTTTATCGTACATTATTTAAGTTATTTCGATTTTCGGTAATAATATTCTTGTAATACTTCTTAAAGGTAATTTGATAAACGTCTTCGGTTAAAAATATTACTTATGAATAATTAAAACTCCATTAGACAGCAAAATTGTCTGTTTAAAAAACGAAATACCCGCAGTAAACATTGTTTATTCTACATTATTTGAGTCATTTAGACTTTTGGTTATAATATTCTTGTAATATTTTGTACAGTTAATTTGTTAAAGGTCTTCGGTTACAAATAATTGTTTTAGAATATTAAAACTCATTTTGATGTCAAAATCGGCTGTTTAAGACGAAATTCTTGCAAAAAACATTGTTTACCGTACATTATATAAGTTACTTAAATTTTAGTTATAATATTCTTGTAGAATATCATACAGCTAATTGAATGATCCTCTTTGGTTAGGAATATTAGTTTGAAGTATTACAACTCCTTTTGACGTTTAAATCGGCTGTTTGAGACGAAATACTTGCAATAAACATTGTTTATCGTATATTATTTGAGTTATTTCGATTTTTTATTATAATATTCTTGTATTATTTCGTATAGCTAATTTAATAAACGTCTTTGGTTATAAATCTAATTTTAAACATATCATCAGTACTATATACGTTAAAATAAGCTCTTTTAAACCAAATACTTGTATTAAACCTTTTTTAGTCGTACATTATTTGAATTATTTTGATTATTAGTAGGAATAATCTTGTAATATATAATACAGCTAATTAAATAAACTTCTTCAGTTAGGAATATTAGTTTTAAAGTATTAAAACTCTTTTGCTCTAAACATCGTTTATCGTACATTATTAGAGTTTTTCGACTTCCGTTACATTATTCGTATAACATTTTGTACAACTAAATTAATAAACGTATTCGGTTAGTAATCTATTTTTTAAAATATTTATAGTACTATAGATGTTTTAATAGGCTGTTTTATACAAAATCATTGTATTAAACCTTTTTTTATCGTACAATATTTAAATTAATTTGGTTATTGGTATTAATATTCTTGTAATATATCATACAGCTAATTATATAAATCTTTTAAGTTACGAAAAATAGTTCTAAAGTATTAAAACTTCTTTTGATGCCAAAATCAACTATTTAAGACTAAATACTTGTAACAAACATCGTTTATCGTACAATATTTTAGTTTTTCGATTTTCCGTTATAATATTCTTATAAATTTTTTTACCGCTAATTTAATAAACGTCTTTGTTTAGTAATCTAACTTTAAACATAAAAAAAGTACTATAGATGTTATAATAGGCTGTTTTTTAACAAAATATTTCTATTAAACCATTTTTAATCGTACACTACTTAAATTATTTTTATTATTGGTATCAATATTCTTGTAATATATCATAAAGCTAATTATATAAACCTTTCGGGTTAGAAATATTAGTTTTAAGGTTAAAAAGCCTTTTGACCTGAAATCGGCTTTTTAAGACAAAATAGTTGTAATAAACAATATTTATCGTACATTATTTGAGATCTTTCGATTTTTGGTTATAATATTCTTGCAATATCTCGTAGAGCCAGTTTAATAAACGTCTTTGGTTAGTAATCTAACTTTAAACATATTAGAAGTACTAAGACGTTTTAATAGGCTGTTTTAAACAAAATTATTGTATTGAAACCTTTTTAATCGTACATTAATTGAGTTACTTTTTTTATTGGTATTAACATTCTTGTAATATTTCATAGAGCTAATTAAATAAACCTCTTCAGTTAGAAACATTAGTTTTAAAGTATTAAGACTCCTTTTGACGTAAAAATCGGCTATTTACGACGAAATAATTGTAATAAACTTTATTTATCGTAAACTATTTAAATTATTACAATTCTTTATAATAGTATTAATATAATCTTTTAAAAACGTAATTTAATATTCATCCTCAGTTAAAACTATTACTTTTATAGTATAAAACTACTTTCGACGTCAAACTCATCTGTTTAAGACGAAATACTTAAATAAACATTGAACTGAAATAAACGTTTATTTAAATAAACAAAACAATAAATAATTATATCATACATTATTTGATTAATTTTGATTTTTGGTTATAATATTCTTGCAATATATTGTAAAGATAATTTAATAAACGTTTTCATTAAATTATATTAGTTTTAAAGTATTAAAACTCCTTTTGACGTCAAAATCAGCTGTTTAAGACGAAATACTTGCAATAAACATTGTTTATCGTATGATGTTTGAGTTATTTCGATTTTCGTTATAATAACCTTGTAATACTTAGTAAAGGTAATTTAATAAACGCATTCGGTTAAAAATATTAGTTTTAAAGTATTAAAACTCCTTTTGACGTCAAAATCGGCAGTTCAATACAAGTAATTGCATAAACAATGTTTATTGCACATTATTTGAGTTATTTCGATTTTTGATTGTAATATTCTTGTAATATTTCGTACAGCTAATTCAATAAACGTCTTTGGTTAGTAATCTAACTTTAAACGTACTAAAAGTACCTAGACGTTATAATAGGATATTTAAGACTAAATACTTGTATTAAACCCTTTTCTATCGTACACTTTTTGAATTTTTTTTTATTATTGGTATATATATTCTTACAATATACCAGACAGCTGAATAAATAAACCTCTTTGGTTAGAAATATAAGTTTTAAAGTATTAAAACTACTTTTGACGTCAAAATCGGCTGTTTAAGATTAAATACTTGCAACAAACATTGTTTATCCCTCATTATTTGACTTATTATGATTATTAGTAATAATATTATTTTAATCTTTCGTAAAGATAATTTAATGAATGTTTCGGTTATTAATATTAGTTTTAAAGTATTAAAAGTCCTTTAGACGTCAAATACGGCTATTTGAGGCAAAATACTTGTAATAACCATTTTTTATCTTACATTATTTGAATTATTATGATTATTGGTATTAATATTCGTGTAATATATCATACAGCTTATTAAATAAACTTCTTCGATTAGGAATATTAGTTTTAAAGTATTAAAACTTCTTTTGACGTCAAACATGGCTGTTTAAGATAAGTACTTACAATAAACATCGTTTATCGTACATTATTTGAGTTTTTTCGATTTTGGTAATAATATATTTGTAATATTTCGTAAACGTAATGAAATAAACGTTATCGATTAAAATAATTAGTTTTAAAGTATTAAAACTCCTTTTGACGTCTAAATCGGCTGTTTAATACGAAATACTTGCAATAAACATCGTTTATCATATGATGTTTGAGTTTTTTGATTTTCCATTATAGTTTTCTTAGAATATTTTGTAAAGCTAAATTAATATACGTCTTTGGTTAGTAATCTAACTTTAAACATATTAAAGTACTATAGACGTTATAATAGACTGTTTTAAACATAATACTTGTATTAAACTATTATTTATCGTACACTATTTGAATTATTATGATTTTTGCCAAAAATATTCTATTAATATTTCGTAAAGGTAATTTAAAAAACGCCTTCAGTTAAAAACATTAGTTTTAAAGTATTAAAACTCCTTTTGACGTCAAAATCGGCAGTTCAATACAAGTACTTGCAATAAACATTGTTTATTGCACATTATTTGAGTTATTTCGATTTTTGATTGTAATGTTCTTGTAATATTTCGTACAGCTAATACAATAAAAGTCTTTGGTTTGTAATCTAACTTCAAACGTACTAAAAGTACCTAGACGTTATAAAAGGATATTTTAGACTAAATACTTGTATTAAACCCTTTTCTATCGTACACTTTTTGAATCTTTTTTTATTATTGGTATATATATTCTTACAATATACCAGACAGCTGAATAAATAAACCTCTTTGGTTAGAAATATAAGTTTTAAAGTATTAAAACTCCTTTTGACGTCAAAATCGGCTGTTAAAGACTAAATACTTGCAACAAACATTGTTTATCCCTCTTTCTTTGACTTATTATGATTTTTAGTATAACATTTTTTCAATTTATCGTAAAGGTAATTTAATGAACTTTTTCGGTTAGTAATATTAGTTCTAAAGTATTAAAAGTCCTTTTGACGTCAAAATGGGCTGTTTAAGACGAAATACTTGTAATAAATATATTTATCGTACACTATTTCAATTGTTATTATTTGGGTAATAATAATATTGTAATATTTCGTAAAGGTAATTTAATAAACGTCTTTGGTTACGAAAATTAGTTTTGAGTATTACAATTCCTTTTGACGTCAAGATCGGCTATTTAAAACGAAAAAACTTGTAATAAACATTTTTTATCGTACATTATTTGAATTAATATGGTTTTTAGTTATAATATAATTGTAATATTTCGTAAAGATTATTTGATAAACGTCTTTAGTAAGTAATCTAACTTTTAACATATTAAAGTACTATAGACGTTAAAATAGGCTGTTTAAAACAAAATACATGTATTAAACCCTTTTTTAACGAACTTAATTTGAATTATTTTGATTATTGGTATTAATATTCTTGAAATATACCATTCAGGTCATTAAATAAACCTTTTCGGTTAGAAATATTATTTTTAAAGCATTAAAACTCCTTTTGACGTCAATATCGGCTATTGAAGACGAAATACTTGCAATAAACATTTTTTATCGTACATTTTTTGAGTTATTATGATTTTTGGAATCATATTATTTTTATAATTCATAAATGTAATTTAATTAACTTCTTTGGTTAGTAATCTAACTTTAAACATATTAAAAATACTATAGATGTTATTATAGGCTGTTTTAAACAATATACTTGTATTAAACCCTTTTTTATCGTACACTTTTTGAATTATTTTGATTATTGTTAATAATATTCTTGTAATATATCAAACAGCTAATTAAATAAACCTTTTCGGTTGAGAAATTTAGTTTTAAAGTATTAAAACTCCTTTTGACGTAAAAGTTGGGTATTTAAGACGAAATCCTTGTAATAAATATTATTTATCGTACACTATTTGAATTATTATGATTTTTGGTAATAACATTATTGTAATATTTCGAAATAGTAACTTATAAAACGTTTTCAAAAAAAATATTAGTTTTAAAATATCAAAATTCTTTTTGACGTCAAAATCGGCTATTTAAGACGAAATACTTGCAATAAACATTGTTTATCGAACTATATTTAAGTTTTTTCGAGTTTTGGTTATAATATTCTAGTAATATTTAGTAAAGGTATTTGATAAACTTCATCAGTTAAAAATATTAGTTTTAAAGTATTAAAAATTTTGACGTCAAAAGCTGGTGTTTAAGACAAAAAACAGGCAATAAACATCGTTTATCGTACATTATTTAAGTTATTTAGATTGTTGGTTTAGATCAGGGTTTCCCAAACTCATTTTCTAAATCGCCCCCTTTTTAGAAATTTGAAAAATAATCGCCCCCCACCATTTTACAAAGTAGTTTTTCTCTTGAGTACAAACTTTTGAGCCGAAAAAGTTGTGTTCGAAATGTAATTTAGTCTGGTACTTCTTATGCACGCCTTTTTGGGCTGTGTTCAAAGTAGTTTATAGGGCTTGAGAAAATAAGTTACATTTGTTTTCTTATAAGCCCAATAAAGTGTATTAAAATACTTAATTATTAAAAAGCCTTGTGTAACCTGTAATCAATCCTGTTTAGATATGAAATGTTTTGAAACTAATGAAACTTTTAGGATAGTATTGGACAACTTCTGTAGTCAGCAATTCATATTTACTATAAAAATTTTTCTAGTTTCAACTTGTTAATAAAATGTAATTGCGGGCTGCATAATTTGAAAAAATAACGTATATGAAAATTAAATTCATAAGTCATAAGTACTTGATTTTTTTCTCTATATTTTACATAAACAAAATAAACTTTTTTTGTTTAAGTTTTACCTTAGGGTGAAATATTTAATAGCAAGCTAAAATTAGTAAAATAGCAATATAAAAAGTAAAAATTTTATGACAGCCCAAAATTTTAAATTCGCCCCCTTTTCGCCCCCTTACTAGTTATCGCCCACCCTTTCGCCCCCTTACTAATTATCGCCCCCCGAATTACTAAAATCGCCCCCAGGGGGGCGATATCGCCCACTTTGGGAAACCCTGGTTTAGATAGTATTTCGTAAAAGTAATTTAAATACCTTCTTCGGTTAGTAATCTAACTTTAAACATATTAAAAATTCTATAGACATTATAATAGGCTGTTTTAAACAAAATAATTGTATTTAACCCGTTTTCACCGTTCACTATTCGAATTATTTTGATTATTTGTATTAATATTTATGTAATATATCATACAGCTAACTAAATAAAACTTTTGGGTTAGGAATATTTTTTTTTAAATTTAAAAACTCCTTTTACGTCAAAATTAGCTATTTAAGACCAAATACTTCTAATAAACATTATTTTTTGTCCACTATTTGAATTATTATGATTTTTGGTAATAATACTTATTTAATATTCTGTAAAGGTAATTTAATAAACCTTTTCGGTTCTAAAAATTAGTTTCAAAGTAATAAAACTTCTTTTGTTATCGAAATCGGAATAATCGGCGAAATACTCGCAATAAACATTGTTTTTCGTACATTACTAGAGTTATTTCGATTTTTAGTTATAACTATCTTGTTATATTTCTTAAAAATAATTTAATAAACGTTATTGGTTAGTAATCGAACTTTAAACATATTAAAAGTACAATAGGCGTTATAATAGGCTGTTATAAACGAAATACTTGTAGTAAAATCTTTTTTATCGTACATTATTTGAGTTATTATTATTTTTGGTATTAATATTCTTGTAATATATCATATAGATGATTAAATAATTTTTTTTTGTTAGGAATATTAAATTTAAATTATTAAAACTCCTTTGGACATCAAATTCGGCTGTTTAAGACGAAATACTTGCAATAAACTTTGTTTATCGTACATTATTTGTGTAATTTGGTATTTTGGTAAGATTATTCTAGTTATATTTTTTACAGCTTTTTTAATAAACGTTATTGGTTAGTAATCTTACTTTAAACATATCAAAGGTACAATAGGCATTATAATATACTGTTTTAAGCAAAATAATATTATACCCTTTTTTATCGTACATTTTTTGAATTATTATGTTTTTTGGTATTAATATTCTCGTAATATATCTTACTGCTAATTATATAAACCTCTTCAGTTAGGAATAATTGTTTCAATGTATTAAAACTCCTTTAGACGTTAAAATCGGCTGTTTAAGACGAAATACGTGCAAAAAACATTGTTCATCGTGCATTATTTGAGTAATTTTGATTTTTGGTTATAATATTCTTGTAATATTTCGTGAAGGCTTTTTAATAAACTTCATCGGTTAAAAATATTAGTTTTAAAGTATTAAAAATCATTTTGACGTCAAAATCGGCTGTTTAAGATAAAATACTTGCAGAAAACATTGTTTATCGTACATAATTTAAGTAAATTTTAGGTTTTTTGTTATAATGAATTGTAATAAATCGAAAAATTAAATACAATAAACCTCTCCGGTTAAAAATATTAGTTTTAAAGTATTAAAACTCCTTTTGACGTCAAAATCGGCTGTTTAAGACGAAATACTTGCAATAAACATTGTTTATCGTACATTATTTGAGTTATTTCGATTTTTTGTTATAATATTCATGTTATATTTCTTACAGCTAATTTAATAAATGTTATTGGTTAGTAATCGAACCTTAAACATATTATAAGTACAATAGGCATTAAAATAGGCTTTTTTAAACAAAATACTTGTATTAAACACTTTTTTATTGTACATTATTTGAGTTATTTTGACTTAATTTTATAATATTAATGTAATATATCATATAGGTAATTATATAAACCTCTTCGGTTAAAATGTCAGTTTTAAAGTATTAAAACTCCTTTTGACGTCAAAATGGGCTGTTTAAGACGAAATACTTGCAATAAACATTGTTTAGCGTACATTATTTGAGTTATTTCGATTTTTGGTATTAATATTCTGGTAATATTTCAAAAAGGTAATTTATTAAACCACTTTGGTTAAAAATATTAGTTTTAAAATATTAAAACTTCTGTTGACGTCAAAATCGGCCGTTAAGACGAAATACTCGCAATAAACATTGTTTATCGTATATTACTTGAGTTATTCGATTTTTAGTTATAACTATCTTGTTATATTTCTTAAAAATAATTGAAAAAACGTTATTGGTTAGTAATCTAACTTTAAACATACTAAAAGTACAATAGGCATTATAATAGGCTGTTTTAAACAAAATACTTGTATCAAACTGTTTTTATCGTACAATATTTGAATTATTATGATTTTGTGTATTAATATACTAGAAATATATCATATAGCTAATTAAATAAGCATCTTTGGTTAGGAATATTAAATTTAAAGTATTAAAACTCATTTCAACGTCAAATCGGCTGTTTAAGACGAAAAACTTGTAATAAACATTGTTTATCGTGCATTATTTGAGTAATTTTGATTTTTGGTTATAATATTCTTGTAATATTTCGTAAAGGCTTTTTAATAAACTTCATCGGTTAAAAATATTAGTTTTAAAGTATTAAAAATCATTTTGACGTCAAAATCGGCTGTTTAAGATAAAATACTTGCAGAAAACTTTGTTTATCGTACATAATTTAAGTAAATTTTATGTTTTTTGTTATAATAAATTGTAATAAATCGAAAAATTAAATACAATAAACCTCTCCGGTTAAAAATATTAGTTTTAAAGTATTAAAACTCCTTTTGACGTCAAAATCGGCTGTTTAAGACGAAATACTTGCAATAAACATTGTTTATCGTACATTATTTGAGTTATTTCGATTTTTTGTTATAATATTCATGTTATATTTCTTACAGCTAATTTAATAAATGTTATTGGTTAGTAATCGAACCTTAAACATATTATAAGTACAATAGGCATTAAAATAGGCTGTTTTAAACAAAATACTTGTATTAAACACTTTTTTATTGTACATTATTTGAGTTATTTTGACTTAATTTTATAATATTATTGTTATATATCATATAGGTAATTATATAAACCTCTTCGGTTAAAATGTCAGTTTTAAAGTATTAAAACTCCTTTTGACGTCAAAATGGGCTGTTTAAGACGAAATACTTGCAATAAACATTGTTTAGCGTACATTATTTAAGTTATTTCGATTTTTGGTTATAATATTCTTGTAATATTTCGTAAAGGTAATTCAATCAACGTCTTCGGTTTAAAATATTAGTTTTAAATAATTAAAACTTCTTTTGACGTTAAAATAGGCTGTTTAAGACGAAATACTGTAGTAAACATTATTTATCGTTTATTATTGTAGTTATTTAGATTTTTTATGATAATTTTTTTTTTTTATTTCTTATAGCTAATAATATAAACGTTATTGGTTTGTAATCAAACTTTAAACATATTAAAAGTTCATTAAGAATTATAATAGGCTGTTTAAAACAAAATACTTGTATAAAACCCTTTTTTATTGTACATTATTTGAATTATTAGGATTTTTGGTAATAATATTCTTGTTATATATCATACAGCTAATTAAATAAACCTCTTTGGTTAGGAATATTAGTTTAAAGTATTAAATCTCACTTTGACGTCAAAATCGGCTGTTTAAGACGAAATACTAGCAAAAAACATTGTTTATCGTACATAATTTAAGTTGTTTTCATTTTCGGTTATAATATTCTTGTAATATTACCTAAGGGTAATTTATAAAACTTCTTTGGTTAAAAACAGTAGTTGTAAAGTATTAAAACTTCGTTTCACGTCAAAATCAGCTGTTTAAGACGAAATACTCTCAATAAAAATTGTTTATCGTATATTACTTGAGTTATTTCGATTTTTAGTTATAATATTCTTGTTATATTTCTTAAAAATAATTTAATAAACGTTATTGGTTAGTAATCTAACTTTAAACATATTATAAGTACAATAGGCATTGTAATAGGCTGTTTTTAACAAAACACTTTTAATAAACAAATAATTGCAAGCAAAATAATTGTGTTTAACCCTTTTTATTAATACATTTTTTGAATTGTTGTGATTTTTGATATTAATATTCTTGTAATATAACATACAGCTAATTTAATAAACGTCTTCGGTTAAGAAATTAGTTTTAAAATATTACAAACTATTTTGACGTCAAAATCGGCTGTTTAAGACGTTATATTTGCAATAAACTATATTTATCGTACAAAATTTTAGTTATTTCGATTTTTAGTTATAATAATCTTGTTTTATTTCTTAAAGCTAATTTAACAAACGTTATTGGTTATTAATCGAACTTTAAACATATTAAAATTACAAAGGCATTTTAATAGGCTGTTTTAAACAGAATACTTGTATTAAACCTTTTTTTATTGTACATTATTTGAATATTTATGATTTTAGTTATAATATTCTTGTTATATATCATAAGCTAATTCAATAAACCTCTCCGGTTAGAAAATATAGTTTTAAGTATTAAAACTCATTATGACGTCAAAATCGGCTGTTTAAGACGAAATACCTGCAATAAACATTGTTTATTATTTATTATTTAAGTTATTTTGATTTTTGGTTTATAATATTCTTGTAATATATCGTACAGCTAATTAATTAAACGTCTTCGGTTAGGAATATTAGTTTTAAAATATTAAAACTACTTTTGACGGTAAATCGGTTGTTTAAGACGAAATACATGCAAAAAACATAGTTTACCGTACATAATTTGAGTTATTTCGATTTTCGGTTATAATATTCTTGTAATATTTCGTAAAGGTAATTTAATAAACGTATTTTGCTAAAAATATTAGTATTAAATAATTAAAACTCTATTTGACGTAAAAATTGTGTATTTAAGTGACGTAATACTTTAAATGAACATTGTTTATTGTATATTAATTAAGTAATTTTGATTTTTAGTTATAATATTCTTGTAATAATTCGTAAAAGTAATTTAATAAACCTCTTCGGTTAAAAATATTAGTTTTAAAAGTTAAAACTCCTTTTGACGTCAAACTCGGCTGTTTAAGACAAAATACTTGTTATTAACATTGTTTATCGTTCATTATTTAAGTTATTTCGATTTTTGGTTTTAATATTCTTGTAATATATCTTACAGCTAATTAAATAAATATCTTTGGTTAGGAATCTTAGTCTTAAAGTATTATAACTCATTTTAACAACACAATCGGCTGTTTAAGATGAAATAGTTACAATAGCATTTTTATCGTACATTAGTTGAGTTATTTTGATTTTCGGTCATAATATTCTTGTAATATTTCATAAAAGTAATTTAATAATCGTCTTCGGTTAAAAATTAGAGTTAAAAATAATTAAAAATCCATTTGACGTCAAAATTGTCAATTTAAGAGACGAAATACTTTCAATAAACATTGATTATTTTACATAATTTCAGTTATTTCGGCTTTTAGTTATAATATTCTTATAATATTTCGTAAAAGAAATATAATAAACATCTTCGGTTAAATATTTTAGTTTTAAAGTATTATAACCCCTTTTGACGGCAAAATAGGCTGTTTAACACGTAATACTTGCAATAAACATTGTTTATCGTACATTATGAGTTATTTCGATTTTTGCTTATAATATTCTTGTTATATTTCGAACAGCTAATTAAATGAACCTCTTCGGTTCAATTAATTAGTTTTAAAGTATTAAAATTAATTTTGACGTCAAAATCGGCTGTTTATGACGAAATACTTGTAATAACATTGTTTATTTTTCATTATTTTAGTTATTAAATTTTTAGTTAAAATATTCTAGTAATATTACATAAAGGTAATTTAATAAACCTCTTCGGTTAAAAATATTAGTTTTAAATATTTAAAACTCCATTTGACGTCATTATTGTCTGTTAAAGAGACGAAATACTTGCAATAAACATTGTTTATCGTATATTATTTGAGTTATTTCAATATTTGGTATAATATTCCTGTACTATTTAGTAAAGGTAATTTAATAACTGTCTTTGGTTAAAAATATTAGTTTTAAAGTATTAAAACTTCTTTTGACCTCAAAATAGGCTGTTTAAGTAAAAGGAAATACTTGAAATAAACATTGTTTATCGTACATTATTTGAGTTATTTTGATTTTTCGTTATAATAATCTTGTTATATTTCTTATAGCTAATTTAATAAACTTCATAAGTTAGTAATCGAACTTTAAACATATTAAAATTACAATAGTCATTATAATAGGCTGTTTTAATCAAAATACTTGTATTAAACCCTTTTTTATCGTACATTATTTGGGTTATTATAATTTTTGGTATTAATATTCTTGTAATATATCATATAGGTAATTAAATAAACTTCTTTCGTTAGGAATATTAGATTTAAAGTATTAAAACTCCTTTTGACGTCAAAAATGGCTGTTTAAGACGAAATATTTTCAATAAACTTTTTTGATCGTACATTATTTGAGTTCTTTCATATTTTGGATATAATATTCTAGTTATATTTCTTACAGCTTATTTAATAGTTTTTGGTTAGTAATTAAACTTTAAACATAATGAATGTACAAAAGGCATTGCAATAGGCTGTTTTAAACAAAATACTTGTATTTAACCCTTATTTATCGTACATTATTTGAATTATTATGATTTTTGATATTAATATTCTTGTAATATATCATACAGCTAGTTAAATAAACCTCTTCGGATAAGAATATAAGTTTAAAAGTATTAAAACTATTTTTGACGTTAAATCGGCTGTTTAAGACGAAATACATGCAAAAAAAATTGTTTATCGTGCATTATTTGATTTTCTTTAATTTTTTGTTCTAATATTCTTGTAATATTTCGTACAGGTAATTTATTAAACGTCTTTGGTTAAAAACATTAGTTTTAGAGTATTAAAACCCATTTTGAAGTCAAAATCGGCTTTTTAAGACGAAATACTTGCAATAAACATTGTTTATCTTACATCATTTAGTTATTTCGACTTTTAGTTATAATATTTTTGTTATGCTTCTTACAGCTAATTCAATAAACGTTATTGGTTTGTAATGAAACCTTAAACATATTAGAAGTACAATAGGCGTTATAATAGTCTGTTTTAATCGTACATTATTTTAGTTTTTAATTATTTTGGATATTATATTCGTGTAATATATCACATAGCTAATTTAATAAACATATTTGATTATTAATCTAACTTTAAACATATTAAAAGTACTATAGACGTTATAGTAGGCTATTTTAAACAAAATACTTGTATTAAACTCAATTATCGTACACTATTGATTTATTCTGATTATTGGTATTAATATTCTCGTAATATTTCATACAGCTAATTAAATAAAACTCTTTCGTAAGGTATATTAGGAATAAAACTCCTTTTGACGTTATTGAATAGTAATCCAACTTTAAACATATTAAAAGTACAAAAGGCATTTTAATAGGCTGTTTTAAAGAAAATACTTGTATTAAACCCTTTTTTATGTACATTATTTGAGTTATTTCGATTTTTAGTTACAATAATCTTGAAATATTTCTTAAATGTAATTTAATAAACCTCTTTGGTTAAAAATATTAGTTTTAAAGTGTTATAACTTTTTTTGAAGTCAAAATCTGCTGTTTAAGATGAAATACTTGCAATAAACATTGTTTATCGAACATTATTCGAGTTATTTTGATTTTTAGTTATAATATTCTTGTCATATTTATTACACCTAATTTAATAAACGTTATTAGTTAGTAATCTACTTAAAACAAATTAAAAGTACAATAGGCATTATAATAGGCTGTTTTATACAAAATACTTGTATTAAACCATTTTTCATCGTTCGTTTTTGAATTATTATGATTTGTAGTATTAATATTCTTTTATTATATCATACAGCTAATTAAATAAACCTCTTCGGTTAGAAATATTAGTTTTAAAGTATTAAAACTTATTTTGACGTCAAAATCGGCTATTTATGACGAAATAATTGCAAGTAACATTATTTATCGTTTATTATTTGAGTTATTTGAGTTATTTCGATTTTTGGTATTAATATTTTTGTTATATTTCTTACAGCTAATTTAATAAACATTTAGGTTAGTTATCTAACTTTAAATGATTTGAAGTACAATAGGCGTTAAAATAGGCTGTTTTAAACAAAATACTTGTATTAAACCGTTTTTTATCAGATTTTATTTGAGTTATTATGATATTTGGTATTAATATTCTTGAAAATATTATACATCTAGTTAAAAAAACCTCTTCGGTTAGGAATACTAGTTTTAAAGTATTAAAACTCATTTTGACGTCAAATTCGGCTGTTTAAAACGAAATAATTGCAATAAAGATTGTTTATCCTACATTTTTTAAGTTATATCCATTTTTGGTTATAATATTCTTGTAATATTTCGTAAAGGTAATTCAATTTGACGATCATAATTGTCTGTTTAAGCGACGAAATACTTGCAATAAACATTATTTATCGTACATTATTTGAGTTATTTCGATTTTTTGTTACAATATTCTTGTTATATTTCTTACAGCTAATTTAATAAACGTTATTGGTTAGTAATCGAATATAAACATATTAAAAATACAATAGGCATTGTAAAAGGCTGTTTTATACAAAATACTTGTATTAAACCCTTTTTTATCGGACATTATTCATGTTATTATGATTTTTAGTATATTATTTTTGTAATATAACATATAGCTAATTATATAAACTTCTTTGGATAGGAATATTAAATTTAAAGTATTAAAACTTCTTTTGACGTTAAAATAGGCTGTTTAAAACGAAATACTTGCAATAAACATTATTTATCGTACATTATTTTAGTTATTTCGATTTTTGGTTATAATATTTTTGTTATATTTCTTACCGCTAATTTAATAAACGTTATTGGTTAATCATCTAACTTTAAACATATTAAAAGTACAATAGGCATTATAATAGGCTGTTTTAAACAAAAGACTTGTTTTAAAACCCTTTTTTATTGTACATTATTTGAGTTATTGCGATTTCAGGTTACAATATTCTAGTAGTATTTCGTAAAGGTAATTTAATAACTGTCTTCGGTTAAAAATATTAGTTTTAAAGTGTTAAAACTTCTTTTAAAGTCAAAATCGGCTGTTTAAGATGAAATACTTGCAATAAACATTGTATATTGAACATTATTTGAATTATTTTGATTTTTAGTTATAATATTCTTGTTATATTACTAACAGATAATTAAATAAAAGTTATTGGTTAGTAATCTAACTTCAAATATATTAAAAGTGCAATAGGCATTATAATAGGCTGTTTTAAACAAAATACTTGTATTAAACCATTTTTTATCGTACAATATTTGAATTATTATGATATTTGGTATTAATATTCTTGTAATATATCATACAGCTAGTTAAATAAACTACTTTGGTTAGAAATATTAGTTTTAAAGTATTTGAACTTCTTTTGACGTCAAAATCGGCTCTTTAAGACGTAATAATTGCAATAGATATTATATATCGTACATTATTTGAGTTATTTGATTTTTGGTTATAATATTCTTGTAATATTTCGTAAAGGTAATTTAATAAACCTCTTTAGGGTTAGAAGTATTAGTTTTAAAGTATTAAAACTCCTTTTGACGTCAAAATGGGCTGTTTAAGACAAAATGCTTGCAATAAACACTGTTTATCGTACATTATTTGAGTTATTGCGATTTTTTGTTATAAAATTTTTGATATATATCTAGCAGCTTATTTAATAAACGTTATAGGTTAGATATCTAATTTTAAACATATTAGAATTACAATAGGCGTTATGATAGGCTGTTTTAAACAAAATACTTGTAATAAACCGTTTTTTATCGTACATTATTTCAATTGTTATTATTTAGGGTAATAATATTCTTGTAACATATCATGCAGCTAATTTAATAAACCTCTTCGTTTAGGAATACTAGTTTTACAGTATTAAAACTCATTTTGACTTCAAAATCGGCTCTTTAAGACGAAATACTTATAATAAACATTGTTTATCGTACATTATTTGAGTTATTTCGATTTTTGGTTACAAAATTTTTGTAATATTTCGTAAAGGTAATTTAATAAACCTCTTCGGTTAAAAATATTTGCTTTAAAGTGTTAAAACTTCTTTTGACGTCGAAATCGGCTGTTTAAAACGCAATACTTGCAATAAACATTGTTTATCGAACATTAGTTGAGTTATTTCGATTTTTAGTTATAATATTCTTGTAATATTTCTTACACCTAATTAAATAATCGTTATTGGTTAGTAATCCTACTTTAAACATATTAAAAGTACAATAGGCATTAAAATAGGCTATTTTAAACAAAATACTTGTAATAAACCATTTTTTATCGTACATTATTTAAATTATTATGATTTTTGGTATTACTATTCTTGTAATATATCATACAACAAGTTAAATAAACGTCTTCGATTAGAAATACTAGTTTTAAAGTATTAAAACTACTTTTGACGTCAAAATCGGCTGTTTAAGACGAAAGTTGCAAAAAACATTGTTTATCCTTTATTATTTGAGTTATTTTTATTTTTGGTTATAATATCCTTGTAATATTTCGTAAAGGTCATTAAATAAACCTCTTTGGTTAGAAATATTAGTTTTAAAGTGTTAGAACGTCTTTTGACGTTAAAATCGGCTGTTTTTGACGAAATACTCGTAATAAACATTGTTTATTGTACATAATCTGATTTTTTTCGATTTGTAGTTATAATATTCTTGTTATAATTCTTAAAGTTAATTTAATAAACGTTATTGGTTAGTTATCTAACTTTTAATATATTAAAAGTACAATAGGCAATATAAATGTCTGTTTTAAACAAAATACTTGTATTAAAAAGTTTCTTATCGTACATTATTTGAATTAATATGAATTTTGATATCGATATTTTTGTATTATATCATAAATGTAGTTAAATAAACCTCTTCTTTCAGGAATATTAGTTTAAAGTATTAAAACTACTTTTGACGTCAATAACGGCTGTTTAAGACGAATCACTTGCATAAAACATTGTTTATTCCTCATTATTTGAGTTATTTTGATTTTTGTTTATAACATTCTTGTAATATTTCGTAAAGGTAATTTTATAAATACTATTATAGGAAGGTTTTTGAACGTACTCATATACGATTTGCAACTTAATATCAATAGGTTCATTTTGTTATATTTATTTTATTACACAAAGCTTTTATAAATCACACAAGATTTCTTTGTCAAGTGATAAATTTTAAAAGAAAAAAAAAAAAAAAATTGTTTAGTGAATAGCTTAAAAAATAATTTTAATTTATGACGTATGAATAAGTTAAAATAATTACAAAAATTAGAGATTCAGTAATTAAATCTAAAGGCATGTTTATTACTAGATTGTTAATAATTTTGTTTTACTATTTAATGCTACTTTCGTATTTAAGTTAGGTCGCTCTTCTTCAATCAATATTGATTCCAGGCTGTAAAATTCGCGTTTCTTATATCGTTTTAAAACTTTAAAATATTGAACAAGTCTGAGTTTTGGCAGGATGTGCAATTAAAAAGATGTTCAAATATTGCGCTGTTTATATCTGTTCTGCAGTGGTCTGTAATTCTTAGGAATAATTGCCGTGATGTTTCTCCAATGTAAGAGATGCTCTGATCTGCAGAGCAGGTATATTTATAAATAACTTTTGCGTCAAATACTTCCGAGCATTTATTTTTGTTGCTGAAGTAGTCAGAAACCTTTTTGCTGGTGTAGGCCGGTTTAATACTAATGTTGTGTTTTCGAAATATGGATGCTACTCGTTTTTGGAATCTTATTGAACAGCTTCCAACGTAAATTGTCTTACTTCAGTGTCGAAAAACGGTAATTTTCCGTCAACGGATCTTTCTAAAGTGAATTTTAAGTTAGAGTTTGGTGTAGAGTTTTCATTTCATGATAGAAGTTTGTTAGTTCAGATTGGTCTTTTGTGACTACGAATATATCTTCTACATACCTTGTGTAGAACAGAGGTTTTGTTTTTGAATTTGTTTGTAATTTGTAATTTTCTTTTGATGCTACAAACCAATTGGCTAGGATTGGGGCTAATGGGCTGCCCATTGCAACACCGTCTATTTGTTTATAGACTTTTTCACCATAAAAGTAAATACTTTGGGAGCACAACTGTAAAATTTTCCTTAATATATTTTTAGTAATTTTTGTTTCTTTAAAAATTGATTTGATATTTGTGTCAAAAATTGTTGTTAATATGTCTTCAATTACTTCTTTTAGCGGAACGTGTGTATATAGGCTTTTGATGTCTAAACTAGCAAAAGCGTTTGAGTGTTTTATATTTAGCTTGGATATTTTGCTAACAAATTCATTTGATGACGAAACGCTATATTTGTCATACAAGCAACTTTTTATTTGTTATTCTAAAAATTTAGTTAGATTTTACTCTGTAGTGTTGATAGCTGATAATACTGGTCTTATTGGATAATTATCAAAAATTATCAGCTATAAAAAATTATTAAAATCAAAGAAAATTATCCAATAAGACAATAATCCATAGATCTTGTAATATATCATACAATAAGTTAAATAAACCTCTTCAATTAGGAATATTAGTTTTAAAGTATTAAAACTACTTTTGACGTCTAAATCGGCTGTTTAAGACGAAAGTTGCAAAAAACATTGTTTAACGTATATTATTTGAGTTATTTCGAATTTTTGTTATAACATTATTTTATATTTCTTACAGCTAATTTAAAAAACATTATAGGTTACTTATCTAACTTTAAACATATTAGAAGTACAATAGGCGTTACAATAGGCCGTTTTGAACAAAATACTTGTATTAAACCGTTTATTATCGTACATTATTTGAGTTATTATTATTTTGGATATAATATTATTGTAACATATCATACAGCTAATTTAATAAACTTCTTCGGTAAGGAATACTAGTTTTAAAGTATTAAAACTAATATTGACGTCTTAATCAGCTCTTTAAGACGAAATACTTACAATAAACATTGTTTATCGTATATTATTTGAGTTATTTCGATTTTGGTTATAATATTCTTGTAAATTTCGTGAAGGTAATTTAATTAACGTTTTCGGTTAAAAAATTAGTTTTAAATAATTAATCTTCATTTGACGTCCAAATTGTCTGTTAAAGTGACGAAATACTTGCAATAAACATTGTTTATCGTACATTATTTGAGTTATTTCGATTTTTAGTTACATTACTCTCGTAATTTTTTTGGAGGGTAATTTAATAAACCATTTCGGTTAAAAATATTAGTTTTAAGGTAGTAAAACTTCTTTTGACGTCAATATCGGCTGTTTAAGACAAAATACTTGCAATAAACATTATTTATCATACATTATTTTAGTTATTTCGATTTTTTGTTATAATATCTTTGTTATATTTCTTAGAGCTAATTTAATAAACGTTATTGGTTAGTAATCTAACTTTAAATATATTAAAAGTTTAATAGGCATTATAATAGGCTGTTTTAAACAAAATACTCGTATTAAACCCTTTTTAATCGTACATTATTTAAGTTCTTATGATTTAAGGTAATAATATTCTTGTAATTTATCATAAAGCTAATTAAATAAACCACTTTGGTTAGTAATAATTGTTTTAATGTATTAAAACTACTTTAGACTTTCAAAATCGGCTGTTTAAGACAAAATGCTTGCAAAAAACATTGTTTATCGTACATAATTTAGGTTATTTTGATTTTTGGTTATAATATTCTTGTAATATATCGTAATGGTAATTTAATTACCAATTTCGTTTAAAAATAATAGTTTTTAAGTCTTAAAACACCTTTTGACGTCAAAATCAGCTGTTTAAGAGGAAATAGTCACAATAAACATTGTATATCGTACAATATTTGAGTTATTTCGATTTTTAGTTATAATATTCTTGTTATATTTCTTACAGCTTATTTAATAAACGTTATTGGTTAGTAATCTAACTTTAAACATATCAAAAGTACAAAAGGAATAATAATAGGCTGTTTTAAACAAAATACTTCTATTAAACCCTTTTTTAATGTACACGATTTGAATTTATTATGATTTTTGATAGGAATATTCTTGTAATATATCATACAGCTAATTAAATAAACCTCTTTGGTTAGTAACAATTGTTTCAATGTATTAAAACTACTTTAGACGTCAAACTAGGCTGTTTAAGACAAAATACTTGTTATAAACATTGTTTATCGTACATTATTAAAGTTATTTCGATATTTGGTTTTAATATTCTTGTAATATTATGTAAATGTAGTTCAATTACTGTCCTCGGTTAAAATTTTTAGTTTTAAATAATTAAAACTTCATTTGACTTCATAATTGTCTGTTTAAGAGACGTAAAACTAGCAATAAACATTGTTTATCGTACATTATTTGTGTTATTTCGACATTTAATTATAATATTACTGTAGTAATTTGTAAAGGTAATTTAATAACTGTCTTAGATTAAAAATATCAGTTTTAAAATATTAAAACACCTTTTGACGTCAAAATCGGCTGTTTAAGACGAAATACTTACAGGAAACATTATTTATGGTACATTATTTATTTATTTCGATTTTTTGTGATAATTTTTTTGTTATATTTCTTACAGCTTGTTTAATAAACGTTATTGGTTAGTAATTTAACTCTAAACATATTAAAAGTACAATAGGAATTATAATAGACTATTTCAAACAAAATACTTGTTTTAAACCCTTTTTTATTGTACATTATTGGAATAATTATGATTTTAGGTATCAATATTCTTGTAGAATATCATACAGCAAATTAAATAAACCTCTTTAGTTAATAATAATTGTTTCAATGTATTAAAACTACTTTTGACGTCAAAATCGGCTGTTTATGACGAAATACTTGTAATAAACATTGTTCATTCTTCATTATTTGAGTTATTAAACTTTTAGTTAAAATATTCTAGTAATATTACGAAAAGGTAATTAAATAACTGCCTTCGGTTAAAAATATTAGTTTTAAATATTTAAGACTCCATTTGACGTCATTATTGTCTGTTTAAGAGACGAAATACTTGCAATAAACATTGTTTATCGTATATTATTTGAGTTATTTCAATAATTGTAATAATAGTCCTGTAGTATTTAGTAAAGGTAATTTAATTACTGTCTTTGGTTGAAAATATTAGTATTAAAGTATTAAAACTTCTTTTGACGTCAAAATAGGCTGTTTAAGACGAAATACTTGCAATAAACATTGTTTTTCTTACATTATTTGGGTTATTTTGATTTTTTGTTATAATAATCTTGTTATATTTCTTATAGATAATTTAAAAAACGTTATTGGTTAGTAATCGAATATAAACATATAAAAAGTACAATAGGCATTATAATGGGCTGTTTTAAACAAATACTTGTATTAAACAATTTTTTATCGTAGATTACTTGAGTTATTATGATTTTTGGATATAATATTATTGTAACATATCATACACCTAGTTTAAATAACTTCTTCGGTAAGGAATACTAGTTTTAAAGTATTAAAACTCATATCGACGTCTTAATCGGCTCTTTAAGACGAAATACTTGCAATAAACAATGTTTATCGTACATTATTTGATTTATTTCGATTTTGGTTATAATATTCTTGTAAATTTCGTGAAAGTAATTTAATTAACGTCTTCGGTTAAAAATATTAGTTTTAATAATTAATCTCCATTTGACGTCAAAATTTCACTGTGAAAGTAAAGAAATACTTGCAATAAACATTGTTTATCGTATATTATGTGAGTTATTTCGATTTTGGTTATAATATTCTTGTAAATTTCGTGAAGGTAATTTAATTAACGTTTTCGGTTAAAAAAATAGTTTTAAATAATTAATCTTCATTTAACGTCAAAGTTGTCTGTTAAAGTGACGAAATACTTGCAATAAACATTATTTATCGAAGATTATTTGAGTTATTTCGATTTTTATTTATAATTATCTTGTTATATCTTCAAAGCTAATTTAATAAACGTTATTAGTTATCTAACTTTAAACATTATAAATGTACAAAAGGCATTATAATTTTTTAAACAAAATACTTGTATTAAACCGTTTTTTATCGCACTTTATTTGAATTATTATGATTTTTTTTATTAATATACTTGAAATATATCATATAGCTAATTAAATAAACATATTCGGTTAGGAATATTAGTTTTAAAGTATTAAAACTAATTTTGACGTCAAAATCGGCTGTTTATGACGAAATACTTGTAATAGAAAATGTTTATTTTTCATTATTTGAGTTATTAAATTTTTTGTTAAAATATTCTAGTAATATTACATAAAGGTAATTTAATAAACCTCTTCGGTTAAAAATATTAGTTTTAATTATTTAAAACTCCATTTTACGTCATTATTGTCTGTTTAAGAGACAAAATACTTGCAATAAACATTGTTTATTGTATATTATTTGATTTTCAATATTTGTTATAATATTCTAGTAGTATTTAGTAAAGGTAATTTAATTAGTGTCTTTGGTTGAAAATATTAGTTTTAAAGTATTAAAAATTCTTTTGACGTCAAAATCGGCTGTTTAAGACGAAATACTTGCAATAAACATTGTTTATCGTACATTATTTGAGTTATTTCGATTTTTTGTTATAATAATCTAGTTATATTTTTAATAGCTAATTTAATAAATGTTTATGGTTAGTAATCGAATATAAACATATAAAAAGTACAATAGGCATTATAATGGGCTGTTTTGAACAAAATATTTGTATTAAACCCTTTTTTATCGTACATTATTTGAATTATTATGATTTTTGGATATATTATTATTGTAACATATCATACAGGTAATTTAAATAACTTCTTCGGTAAGGAATACTAGTTTTAAAGTATTAAAACTCATATCGACGTCTTAATCGGCTCTTTAAGACGAAATACTTACAATAAACAATGTTTATCGTACATTATTTGATTTATTTCGATTTTGGTTATATTATTCTTGTAAATTTCGTGAAAGAAATTTAGTTAACGTCTTCGGTTAAAAATATTAGTTTTAATAATTAATCTCCATTTGACGTCAAAATTTCTCTGTTAAAGTGAAGAAATACTTGCAATAAACATTGTTTATCGTATATTATTTGAGTTATTTCGATTTTGGTTATAATATTCTTGGAAATTTCGTGAAGGTAATTTAATTAACGTTTTCGGTTGAAAAAAAAAAGTTTAAAATAATTGATCTTCATTTAACGTCAAAGTTGTCTGTTAAAGTGACGAAATACTTGCAATAAACATTATTTATCGTACATTATTTGAGATATTTCGATTTTTAGTTACAATATTATCGTAATTTTTTGTAAGGTAATTTAATAAACCCTTCTGTTAAAAATGTTAACTTTTAATAATTAAAACTGCTTTTGACGTCAAAATCGGCTGTTTAAGACGAAATACTTGCAATCGACATTTTTTAACATACTTTATTTCAGTTATTTCGATTTTTTGTTATAATATATTTGTTATATTCCTTATAGCTAATTTAATAAACGTTATTGTTTAGTAATCTAACTTTAAATATATTGAAAGTTTAATAGGCATTATAATAGACTGTTTTAATCAAAATATTTCTATTAAACCCTTTTTAATCGTACATTATTTGAGTTCTTACGATTTCAGGTGTTAATATTCTTGTAATATATCATATAGCTAATTAAATAAACCACTTTGGTTGGTAATAATTGTTTCAATGTATTAAAACTACTTTAGATGTCAAAATCGGCTGTTTAAGACGAAATGCTTGCAAAAAACATTGTTTATCGTACATAATTTAAGTTATTTTGATTTTTGGTTATAATATTCTTGTAATATATCGTAATGGTAATTTAATTAACCATTTCGGTTATAAATATTAGTTTTTAAGACTTAAAACACCTTTTGACGTCAAAATCGGCTGTTTAAGACGAAATAGTCGCAATAAACATTGTTTATCGTACATTATTTGAGTTATTTCGATTTTTAGTTATAATATTCTTGTTATATTTCTTACAGCTTATTTAATTAACGTTATTTGTTAGTAATCTAACTTTAAACAAATTAAAAGTACAATAGGAATAATAATAGGCTGTTTTAAACAAAATACTTCTATTAAACCTTTTTTAATTGTACACGATTTGAATTTATTATGATTTTTGGTAGGAATATTCTTGTTATATATCATACAGCTAATTAAATAAACCTCTTTGGTTAGTAATAATTGTTTCAATGTATTAAAACTACTTTAGACGTCAAACTCGGCTGTTTAAGACAAAATACTTGTTATAAACATTGTTTATCGTTCATTATTTAAGTTATATCGATTTTTGGTTTTAATATTCTAGTAATATATCTTACAGCTAATTAAATAAACATCTTTGGTTAGGAATATTAGTCTTAAAGTATTATAACTCATTTTAACAACACAATCGGCTGTTTAAGACGAAATAGTTACAATAGCGTTTTTATCGTACATTAGTTGAGTTATTTTGATATTCGGTCATAATATTCTTCTAATATTTCGTAAAAGCAATTTAATAATCGTCTTCGGTTAAAAATTAGAGTTTAAAATACCTAAAAATCCATTTGACGTCAAAATTGTCAGTTTTAGAGACGAAATACTTGCAATAAACATTGATTATTTTACATAATTTCAGTTATTTCGACTTTTGGTTATAATAGGCTGTTATAATAGGCTGTTTTAAACAAAATACTTTTATTAAAACCTTTTTTATCGTACACTATTGAAATATTTTGATTATTGGTATTAATATTCTTGTATATTTATTATACATCTAATTAAATAAACCTCTTTGGTTAGGAACATTAGTTTTAAATTATAAAAACTTCTTTTGACGTCAAAATCGGCTGTTTAAGACATAATACTTGCAATAAACATTGTTTATTGTACATTATTTGAGTTATCTCGATTTTTGGTTATTTTATTCTTGTAAAATATCATACAGCTATTTAAATAATCCTTCTCGGTGAGAAATATTAGTTTTTAAGAAAAAAAAATCTTTTTGACATCAATATAGGCTGTTTAAAGAGACGAAATACTTGCAATAAACATTTTTTATCGTAAATTATTTGAGTTATTTTGATTTTTGGTATTAATATACTTGTAATAATCATATATTTAATTAAATAAACCTCTTCGGTTAGGAATATAGTTTCAAAGTATTAAAACTCATTTTGACATCAAAATCAGCTGTTTAAGACGAAATACTTGCAATATACATTGTTTATCTTACATTATTTGAGTTATTTTGATTTTTGGTTATAATTTTTTTATAATATTTCGTAAAGGTAATTTAATAAACTTCTTCGGTTAAAAATATTAGTTTTAAAGTATTAAATCTTCTTTTGACGTCAAAATCGGCTGTGTAAGACGAAATACTTGCAATAAACATTGTATATCGTACATTATTTGAGTTATTTCAATTTTTGGTCTATAATATTCTTGTAATATTTCGTAAAGGTAATTTAATATATATATTTGATTATTAATCTAACTTTAAATATATTAAAAGTATGTATTAAAACCCATTTTCGTCGTATATTATTTAAGTTATTATGATTTTTGGTATTAATATTCTTCTAATATATGATACATCAAATTAAATAAAGTTCTTCCGATAGGAATATTCTTGTAATAATCTTGTAATATTTCCTAAACGTAATTTACTAAACGTCTTTAGTTAAAATCATTAGATTAAAGTATTAAAACTCATTTTGACGTCACAATTGGCTATTAAATACTTGCAATAAACATTATTTATCGTACATTATCTCAGTTATTTCAGTTTTTGGTTATAATATTCTTGTAGTATTTCGAAAAGGTAATTCAATAAACCTCTTCGGTCAAAATATTAGTCTTAAAGTATCAAACTTATTTTGACGTCAAAATCCGCTGTTTAAGACGAAATACTTGCAGTAAAGATTGTTTATCGTATATTATATGAGTTATTTTAATCTTTGGTTATAATATTCTTGTTATAATTCTTGAAGCTAATTTAATAAACGTCTTTGGTTATGAATATTAATTATAAAGTATTAAAACTCGATTTGTTGTCAAAATCGGCTATTTAAAACGAAATACTTGCAATAAGCATTGTTTATCGTTAACTATTTCAGTTATTTCGATTTTTTGTTATTATTATTCTTGTAATATTTCTTACAGCTAATTTAATAAACGTCTTTGGTTAGTAATCTAACTTTGAACATATTAAAAGTACTATAGACGTTATAATAGACTGTTTTAAACAAAATCCTTGTATTAAACCCTTTTTTATCCTACAATATTGAAAAATTTCGGTTTTTGGTATTAATATTCTTGTAATATATCATACACCTAATTATGGAGACCTTTAAGTTAAAATAATAAGTTTTAAAGTATTAAAACTCCTTTTGACATCAAAGTCGGTTGTTTAGGACGAAATACTTGCAATAAACATTGTTTATTGTACATTATTTGAGTTATTTCAATTTTTGGTTATAATATTCTTGTAATATTACGTAAAGGTAATTAATAATCGTCTTGGTTTAAAATATTAGTTTTAAATTATTAAAACTCCTTTCGACGTCAAACTAGGCTGTTTAATAGACTAACTACTTGCAATAAACATCGTTTATCTTACATTATTAGAGTTATTTCGATTTTTGACTATGATATTCTTGTTATCATTCTTAAAGCTAATTTAATAAACTTCTTTAGTTAGTAATCTGACTTTAAACATATTAAAAGTACTATATACGTTATAATAGGCTATTTTGAACAAAAAACTTGTATTAAAACCTTTTTTATCGTACACTATTGAGTTATTTTGATTTTTATTGGTAATATTATTGTAGTATATCATAGAGCTACTTAAATAAATCTCTTTGGTGAGAATTATTAAATTTAAAGTATTAAAACTCCTTCTAACGTCAAAATAGGCTATTTAAGAGACGAAATACTTGCAATAAACATTGTTTATCATACATTATTCGAGTTATTTCGATTTTTGGTTATAATATTCATCTAACTATTCGTAAAGGTAATTTAACAAACTTCTTTGGTTAGTTATCTAACTTTCAACATATTATTAGTACTATAAACGTTATAATAGACTGTTTTAAACAAAATACTTGTATTAAACCCTTTTTAATCGTACATTATTTGAGTTATTATGATTTCAGGTATTAATATTCTTGTAAAATATCATACAGCTAATCTAATATACCTATTAGGTTAGGAATATTAGTTTTAAAATATTAAAATTTCTTTTGACGTTAAATTCGGCTGTTTAAGACAAAATACTTGCAATAATAATTGTTTATCGTACATTATTTGAGTTATTAAGATTTTTGGTTATAATATTCCTGTAATATTTCGTGAGGGTAATTTAATAAACGTCTTCGCTTAAAAATAATAGTTTTAATGTATTAAAACTCCTTTCAAAGTCAAATCGGCTGTTAAAGACGAAATACTTTCAATAAATATTGTTTATCGTAAATTATTTGAGTTATTTAGATTTTTGCTTATAATATTCTTTTAAGATTTCATAAAGGTAATTTAACAATTTTCTTTGGTTAGTAATCTAACTTTCAACATATTATTAGTACAATAGACGTTATAATAGGCTATTTTAAACAAAATACTTGTATTAAACCTTTATTATCGTACACTGTTAGAATTATTATGAATTTTGCCAATAGTATTCTAGTAATATTTCGTAAAGGTAATTTAATAAACTTCTTCGGTTAAAACTATTAGTTATAAATAACTAAAACTCCTATTGAAGTCAAAATCGACTGTTCAAGACAAAATACTTGCAATAAACATTGTATATCTTACATTATTTAAGTTATCCCGACTTTTGGTTATAATATTATTGTAATATTTCGTAAAGGTAATTTAATAAACCTCTTCGGTTAAAAATATTAGTTTTAAAATATCGAAATCCCTTTGACGTCAAAATTGGCTATTTAAAACAAAATACTTGCAATAAACAATGTTTGTCGTACATTATTTTAGTAATTTTGATTGTTGGTTATGATATTCTTGTAACATTTCTTACAGCTAATTTGATAAACGTTCTTGGTTAGCTATCTAACTTTAAACATATTAAAGTACTATAGAAGTTATATAGGCTTTTTTAAACAAAATCCTTGTATTTAAACCTTTTTTATCGTACATTATTGAATTATTATGATTTTTGGTATTAATTTTCTTGTGATATATCATACATCTAATTATAAACACCTTTTAGTTAAAAATATTAGTTTTAAAGTATTAAAACTCCTTTTGACGTCAAAATCGGCTGTTTAAGACGAAAAATTTGTAATAAACATTGTTTATCGTACATTATTTCACTTATTTCCTTTTTTGGTTATAATATTCTTGTAATGTTACGTAAAGGTAGGTTAATAATCGTCTTTGGTTAAAAATATTAGTCTTAAAAAGTTAAAACTCCATTTGACGTCAAAATTGACTGTTTAAGAGACGATATACTGGCAATAAACATTGTTTATCTTACATTATTTGAGTTATGTCGACTTTTGGTTAATATATTCCTGTTAAATTCCGTGAGGATAATTTAATAAACATCTTCGCTTAAAAATAATAGTTTTAATATATTCAAACTCCTTTCAAAGTCAAAATCGGGTGTAAAAGACGAATTATTTGAGTTATTTCGATTTTTGGTTATAATATTCTTGTAATATTTCGTACAGCTAATTTAATAAACATTTTTCGTTATTAATCTAACTTCAAACATATTAAAAGTACTATAGACGTTTTATTAGGCTGTTTTAAACAAAATACTTGTATTAAACCCTTTTTCATCGTACACTATTGATTTATTTTGATTGATTGGATTAATATTCTTTTAATATTTCATACAGCTACTTAAACAAACCTCTTCGGTGAGGAATATTAGTTTTAAAGTAATAAAACTCCTTTTCACGTCAAAATAGGCCGTTTGAGAGACGAAATTCTTGCAATAAACATTGTTTATCGTACATTATTTGAGTTATTTGGATTTTTAGTTATAAAATTCATGTAATATTTCGTAAAGATAATTTAATAAACGTCTTCGGTTATAAATATTAAAACTCATTTTGAGGTCAAAATCGGCAGTTTAAGACGAAATTCTTGCAATAAACATTGTTTACCGTACATTATATAAGTTACTCGATTTTGATTATAGATTCTTGCAATATTTTGCAGAGCTAATTAAATGAACCTTTTTGGTGAGGAATATTAGTTTTAAAATGTTAAAAGTCCTTTTGACGTCAAAATCGGCTGTTTAAGTCGAAATACTTACAATAAACATTGGTTAGCGTACATTATTTGCGTTATTTCGTTTTTTGGTTATAATATTCTTGTAATATTTCATACAGCTAATTTTATAAACGTCTTTGGTTATTAATAGAACTATAAACATATTAAAAGTACAATAGCCATTATAATACGCTGTTTTTAACAAAATACTTGTATTAAACCCTTTTTTATCGTACACTATTGAATTATTATGATTTTTGGTATTAATATTCTCGTAAATTATCATACATCTAATTAGATAAATCTCTATGGTTAGGAATATTAGTTTTAAAGTATTATATTACATTTTGACGTCAAAATCGGCTGTTTAAGACAAAATTCTTGCAATAAACATTGTTTGTCGTACATCATTCGAATAATTTAGATTTTTGGTTATAATAGTCTTGTAATATTTCGTTAAGACAATTTAATAAGCATATTCGGTTAATAATATCAGTTTCAAAGTACTAAAATTCTTTTATGACGTCAAAATTGTGTGTTTAAGACGAAATACTTGCAATAAACATTGTTTATTGTATATTATTTGAGTTTATTCGATTTTTGGTTATAATTATTTTGTAATATTTCGTACAGCTAATTTAATAAACGTCTTTGGTTATTAATCTAAATTTAACATGTTAAAAGTACTATAGACGTTATAATTGGCTGTTTTTAACAAAATAATCGTATGAAACCCTTTTTTATCGTATACTATTGCATTATTTTGATTATTGGTATCAATATTCTTGTATATTTATTATACATCTAATTAAATAAACCTCTTTGGTTAGGAATATTAGTTTCAAAGTATTATAACTCATTTTGACGTCAAAATCTGCTGTTTAAGAAAAGTACTTGCAATAAACATTGTTTTTCGTAAATTATATGAGTAATTTCGATTTTTGGTTATAATATTCTTGTTATATTTCTTACAGCGTAACTAATAAACGTTTTTGGATATAAATATTAGTTTTTAAGTATTAAAACTTCTTTTGACGTCAAAATTGGCTGTTTCAGACGAAACACTTGCATTAAACTTTGTTTATCGTACATTATTTGAGTTATTTTGTATTTTGGATAGATTATTCTAGTTATATCTTTACAGATTTTTAAATAAACGATAATGGTTAGTAACTTAACTTTAAACATATTAAAGGTACAATAGGCATTATAATAGGCTTAATATTCTTGTAATATATCATACATCTAATTAAATAAAGATCTTTGGTAAAAAATATTAGTTTTAAAGTATTAAAACTCCTTTTGACGTCAAAATTAGCTGTTTAAGTCGAAACACTTGCTATAAACATTGTTTATCGTACATTATTTGAGTTATTTCGATTTTTGGTTATAATATTCTTTTAAGTTAAATTCTTTCGTAAAGTTAATTAAGTAAACATCTTTGGTTTAAAATATTAGTTTTAAAGTATTAAATCTTCTTTTGACGTCAAAATCGGCTATTTAAGACAAAATGCTTGCATTAAACTTTGTTTATCGTACATTATTTAAGATATTTCGATTTTTGGTTATAATATTCTTGTTATATCTCGTACAGCCAGTTTAATAAACGTCTTTGGTTAGTAATCTAACTTTAAACATATTAGAAGTACTATAGACGTTTTAATAGGCTGTTTTAAACAAAATTATTGAATTTAAACCTTTTTTATCGTACATTATTTGAGTTTTTTTTATTTATTGGTATTAATATTGTTGTAATATAACATACAGCTAATTAAATAAACCACTTAAGTTAGAAACATTAGTTTTAAAGTATTAAAACTCCTTTTGTCGTCAAAATCGGCTATTTACGACGAAATACTTGTAATAAACATTATTTATCGTACGCTATTTGAATTATTACAATTTTTTATAATAGTATTAATATAATCTTTCAAAAACGAAATTTAATAATCATCTTCAGTTAAAATTATTACTTTTAAAGTATTAAAACTACTTTCGACGTCAAACTCAGCTGTTTAAGACAAAATACTTGCAATAAACTATTTTTATTATACATTATTAGATTAGTTGCGATTTTTGGTTATAATATTCTTGTATTATTTTGTAAAGATAACTTAATAAACGTTTTTAATTAAATATATTAGTTTTAAATTATTAAAACTCCTTTTGACGTCAAAATCGGCTGTTTATGACTTACAATAAACATTGGTTATCGTACATTATTTGCGTTATTTTGTTTTTTGGTTATAATATTCTTGTAATATTTCATTCAGTTAATTTTAGAAACGTCTTTGGTTACTTATAGAACTATAAACATATTAAAAGTATAATAGACATTATAATACGCTGTTTTTAACAAAATACTTGTATTAAACCCTTTTTTATCGTACATTATTTGAATTATTATGATTTTTGGTATTGATATTCTTGTAAAATATCATACTGCTAATTATTTAAACCTCTTCAGTTAGGAATAATTGTTTCAATGTATTAAAACTACTTTAGACGTCAAAATCGGCTGTTTAAAACAAAATTCTTGCAATAAACATTGTTTGTCGTACAACATTTGAATAATTTCGATTTTTGGTTATAATAGTCTTGTAAAATTTCGTAAAGCCAATTTCAAAATAGTATTCGGTAAAAATATTAGTTTTAAGGTACTAAAATTCATTTTGACGTCAAAATCGGCTGTTTAAGACGAAATACTTACAATAAACATTGTTTATCGTACATTATTTAAGTTATTTCGATTTTCGGTTATAATATTCTTGTAATATTTCTTAAAGGTAATTTGATTAACGTCTTCGGTTAAAAATATTAGTTATGAATAATTAAAACTCCATTAGACGGCAAAATTGTCTGTTTAAGAGACGAAATACTTGCAATAAACATTGTTTTTCGTATATTATTTGAGTTATTTCGATTTTAGGTTATAATTATTTTGTAATATTTCGTACAGCTAATTTAATTAACGTCTTTGGTTATTAATCTAAATTTAACATATTAAAAGTACTATAGAGTTTATAATAGGCTGTTTTTAACAAAATACTTGTATGAAACCCTTTTTTATCGTATACTGTTGAATTATTTTGATAATTGGTATTACTTTTATTGTAGTATATCATTTGCTAACTAAAAAAACTTTTTCGATTAAAAATATTTGTTTTAAAGTATTATAACTCATTTTGACGTCAAAATCTGTTGTTTAATACGAAATACTTGCAATAAACATTGTTTTTCGTAAATTATTTAAGTAATTTCGATTTTTGGTTACAATATTCTTGGTATATTCTAACAGCGTAATTAAAAAATGTCTTTGGTTAGTAATCTATCTTTAAACATATAAAAAGTACTATAGACGTAACAATTGGCTGTTCTAAACAAAATACTTGTATTAAACCATTTTTTATCGTACACTATTTGAATTCATTGATTATTGGTATTAATTTTATTGTAGTATGTTATACAGCTAATTAAATAAACTTTTTTGGTTAAAAATATTAGGTTTAAAGTAGTAAAACTCCTTTTGATGTCAAAATCGGCTGTTTAAGACGCCATACTTGTAATAAACATGTTTATAGTACATTATTTGAGTTATTTCAATTTTTAGTTTTAATATTCTTGTAATATCCGTACAGATAATTTAAAAAATATCTTTAATTATTATTATAATTTTAAACATATCTTAAGTACTATATACGTTTTAATAGGCTTTTTTAAACAAAATACTTGTATTAAACCCTTTTAATCGAACATTATTTAAATTATTTTGATTATTGGTATTAATATTCTTGTAATATATCATAGAGCTAATTAAATAATATTTTTCGGTTATGAATACTAGTTTCAAACTTATAAAACTCCTTTTGACGTCAAAATCGGCTGTTTAAGACGAAATACTTGCAATAAACATTGTTTATCGTACATTATTTGAGTTATTTCGATTTTGGTTATAATATAATTGTAATGTTTCGAACAGCTAATTTAATAAACGTCTTTGGTTAGTATTCTAACTTTTAACATATTTTTAGTACTGTAGACGTTACAATACGCTGCTTTTAACAAAATACTAGTATTAAACCCTTTTCTATCGTACATTATTTGAGTTATAACGATTTTTTGGTAGTAATATTCATGTAATATATCATAGAGCTAATTAAATAAACCTCTTCGGTTAAGAATATTAGTTTTAAAGTATTAAAACTTCTTTTGACGTCAAAATCAGCTTTTTTAGACGAAATACTTGTAATAAACATTGTTAATCGTACATTACTTAAATTATTTCGATTTTTGGTTATATTATTTTTGTTATATTTCTTACAGCCTAATTAATAAACGTCTTTGGTTAGTAATCTATCTTTAAACATATTTTTAGTACTATAGACGTTGTTATAGGCTGTTTTAACAAAATACTTGTATTAAACTGTTTTTTATTGCACACTTTATTAATTATTTTGACTATCAGTAGTAATATATTTATAATCTATCATACAGCTAATTAGTTAAACCTTTTCGGTTAGGAAAATTAGTTTTAAACTAGTAAAACTCTTTTTGACGTCAAAATTAGCTGTTAAAAACGAAATACTTGCAATAAACATTGTTTATCATACATTGTTTATGTTTTTTCGATTTTTGGTTATATTGTTCTTGTAATACTTTTAAAAGTAATTAAATAAACGTCTTCAGTTAAAATATTAGTTTTAAAGTAATAAAACTCCTTTTAACGTCAAAATCGGCTGTTTAAGACGAAATACTTGCAATAAACATTGTTTATCGTACATTGTTTGAGTTATTTCAATTTTTGGTTTTAATTTTTTTGTATTATTTCGTACAGCTAATTTAATAAACGTCTTTGGTTATTAATCTAATTTTAAACATATCTAAAGTACTTACGTTATAATACGTTATAATACGTTATAATAGGCTTTTTAAAACAAAATACTTGTATTAAACCCTTTTTAATCGTACATTAATTGAATTATTTTGGTTATTGGTTATAATATTCTTGTAATATATCTTACAGTTAATTTAATAAACTTCCTCGGTTGGAATATCAGTTTTAAAGTATTAAAACTCCTTTTGACGTCAAACTTTGCTGTTTATGATAAGTACTTGCAATAAACATCGTATATTGTACATTATTTAAGTTATTTCGATTTTGGTTTTAATATTCTTGTAATATTTCGTAAAGAGAATTTAATAAATGTATTTGATTATTAATCTCACTTTAAATATATTAAAAGTATGTATTAATCCCGTTTTTATCGTATATAATTTAATTAATTCCGATTTTTGGTATTAATATTCTTGTAAGATTTCGTAAAGGTAATTTAACAAACTTCTTTGGTTATTAATCTAACTTTCAACATATTATTAGTACTATAGACGTTATAATAGGCTAATTTAAACAAAATACTTGTATTAAACCCTTTTTAATCGTACATTATTTAACTTCTTATGATTTTAGGTATAAATATTCTTGTAAAATATCATACAGCTAATTAAATAAGCCTCTTCGGTTAGGAATATTAGTATTAAATTATTAAAGTTCCTTTTGACGTTAAAATCGGCGTTTAAGACGAAATACTTGCAATAAACATTGTTTATTATATATTATTTGAGTTATTTCGATTTTCGCTTATAATATTCCTGTAATATTACGTAAGGGTAATTTAATAAACGTCTTCGGTTAAAAATAATAGTTTTAATGTATTAAAACTCTTTTTAAAGTCAAAATCGGCTGTTAAAGACGAAATACTTTCAATAAACATTGTTTATCGTATATTATTTGAGTTATTTCAATTTTTGGTTATAATATTCTTGTAATATTTCATACAGCTAATTTAATAAACGTTTTTGGTTATTAATCTAATTTCAAACATATTAAAAGTACTATAGACGTTATAATAGGCTATTTCAAACAAAATACTTGTATTAAACCCTTTTTTATCGTACACTATTGATTTATTTTGATTTTTAGATTAATATTCTTTTAATATTTCATACAGCTAATAAAATAAACCTCTTTGGTGAGGATAACTAGTTTTTAAGTAATAAAACTCCTTTTGACGTCAAAATAGGCCGATTGAGAAACGAAATTCTAGCAATAAACATTATTTATCGTACATTATTTGAGTTATCACGATTTTTGGTTATAATATTCTTGTAATATTTCATAAGATAATTTAATAAACGTCTTCGGTTAAAAATATTAAAATTCATTTTGAGGTCAAAATCGGCAGTTCAAGACGAAATTCTTGCAATAAACATTGTTTACCGTACATTCGATTTTGATTAAAACATTCTTGCAATTTTTTGCACAGGTAATTAAATGAACCTCTTAGGTGAGGAATATTATTTTAAAGTATTAAAAGTCCTTTAGACGTCAAAATCGGCTGTTTAAGACGAAATACTTGCAATAAACATTGGTCATCGTACATTATTTGCGTTATTTCGTTTTTTGGTTATGATATTCTGTAATATTTCATACAGCTAATTTTATAAGCGTCTTTGGTTATTAATAGAACTTTAAACATATTAGAAGTACAATAGACATTATAACACGCTGTCTTCAACAAAATACTTGTATTAAACCCTTTTTTATCGTACACTATTGAATTATTAAGATTTTTGGTATTAATATTCTCGTAAAATATCATACATCTAATTAAATAACCTTTTCGGTTGAAAATATTAGTTTTAAAATATTATATCTTATTTTGACGTCAAAATCGGCTGTTTCAGACAATATTCATGAAATAAACATTGTTTGTCGTACATCATTTGAATAATTTCAATTATTGGTTATAATATTCTTGTAATATTTCGTTAAACCAATTTAAAAATCCTCTTCGGTTAAAAATATTAGTTATGAATAATTGAAACTCCATTAGACGGCAAAATTGTCTGTTTAAGAGACGAAATACTTGGAATAAATATTGTTTTTCATACATTATTTGAGTTATTTCGTTTTTTTAGTTATATAATTATTGTTAGATTCTTAGAGCTAATTTAAAAAATTTTATTGGTTAGTTATCTAACTTGAAACATAATAAAAGAACTATAGGCGTTATAATAGGCTGTTTTAAACAAAATACTTCTATTAAACCCTTTTTAATCGTACTTTATTTGAATTGTAATTATTTTTGGTATTAACATTCTTGTAAAGTATCATACAGCTAGTTAAATAAACTTCTTCAATTAGGAATACTAGTTTAAAAGTATTATAACTCATTTTGTAGTCAAAATCGGCCATTTAAGATGAAATACTTGCATTAAATATTGTTTATCGTACATTATTTGAGTTATTTCAGTTTTTGGTCATAATATTCTTGAAATATTTCGTAAAAGCAATTTAATAATCGTCTTCGGTTAAAAATATTAATTTTAAAGTATTAAATGTCCTTTTGACGTCAAAGTTGTCTGTTTAAAAGACGAAATACTCGCAATAAACATTGTTTATCGTACATTATTTTAGTTATTTCGACTTATGGTTTAAATATTCTAGTAATATTTCGTTAAGACAATTTAATAAGCATATTCGGTTAATAATATCAGTTTCAAAGTAATAAAATTCTTTTATGACGTCAAAATTGTGTGTTTAATACGAAATACTTGCAATAAACATTGTTTATTGTATATTATTTGAGTTATTTCGATTTTTGGTTATAATTATTTTGTAATATTTCGTACAGCTAATTTAATAAACGTCTTTGGTTATTAATCTAAATTTAACATGTTAAAAGTACTATAGACGTTATAATAGGCTGTTTTTAACAAAATAATCGTATGAAACCCTTTTTTATCGTATACTATTGCATTATTTTGATTATTGGTATCAATATTCTTGTATATTTATTATACATCTAATTAAATAAACCTCTTTGGTTAGGAATATTAGTTTTAAAGTATTATAACTCATTTTGACGTCAAAATCTGCTGTTTAAGAAAAGTACTTGCAATAAACATTGTTTTTCGTAAATTATATGAGTAATTTCGATTTTTGGTTATAATATTCTTGTTATATTTCTTACAGCGTAACTAATAAACGTTTTTGGATATAAATATTAGTTTCAAAGTATTAAAACTTCTTTTGACGTCAAAATCGGCTGTTTCAGACGAAACACTTGCATTAAACTTTGTTTATCGTACATTATTTGAGTTATTTTGTATTTTGGATAGATTATTCTAGTTATATCTTTACAGATTTTTAAATAAACGATAATGGTTAGTAACTTAACTTTAAACATATTAAAGGTACAATAGGCATTATAATAGGCTTAATATTCTTGTAATATATCATACATCTAATTAAATAAAGATCTTTGGTTAGGAATATCAGTTTTAAATTATTAAAACTTTATTTGACGTCAAAATTGTCTGTTTAAGAGACTAAATCAGGGTTTCCCAAACTTATTTACTAAATCGCCCCCTTTTCAGAAATTTGAAAAAAAATCGCCCCCCCACGATTTTACAAAGTATTTTTTCTCTTGAGTACAAAATGTTAAGCCAAAAAAGTTGTGTTTGAAATGTAATTCAGTCCGGTACTTCTTATGCACGCACTTTTGGGCTATGTTTAAAGTAGTTTACAGGGCTTTAGAAAATAATCTACAGTTATTTTCTTATAAGCCCAGTAAAGTATATAAAAATACTTAATTATTAAAAATCCTTTAGTAACTTGTAATCAATCCTTTTTAAATATGAATTGTTTCAAAACTAATAAAACTTTTAGGTTAGTGGTGGACAACTTTTGTAGTCAGCAATTCATATTTACTAAAAAGTCTTTTCTAGTTTCAACTCGTTAAAAAATAAGATTGCGGACTGCATAATTTAAAAAAATAACGTATAAAAAAATAAAAAAACTGGAGGGAAATTGTAATAAAATTTTTAGTATTATTGTGATCTAAGAAATACTATTGTGAACTGATACCCAAGTTGAAAGCGTATTTCAAAATATTAAGTATCAAAAAACTAATTTTATTTATTTTTCAGAAAGTAGTTTTCAAGTTAATTAGCGGGTCGAAATTTGTCTGAATCCGAACCGTACGTTACCCATCTAAAATCTTAACTGAAACCTGGCATTGTAATAATCTCTCATATAACGAATTTTGGACATTTAGTAGTTAATACTAAGTAACTTATTTAAGCCGCACAAAATACTTAATTTTTTTTTTATAAATAGGCATATTCTAAAATTACTATACCAGAGATTAAAAAACTATAAAAGAATGAAAAGTTTATTTTACACATAATGACATAAATATTAAAACATAATTTGTGATCTAGTTTGAGGAAGTTTGACCGACTGATTGATTATCTCACATGAAAAGTAGTTTCATCAACAGCTTCAGTTAATGCAGTAAAATTATAAATTTCAATGCGAAGATATATTATAAGCAAGTTAGCTGTAAAGTTAAAATTTTAATTTTAAACATTTTAAAATATATGTTGCGTAGTAGAATACTATGAAATAGTATTTGACTTGGAATAACCTTAAGGAAACTAAACCTTAATTCTAACAAATTTTTTTATCTTAATTTAAATTCAAAAAAAAATCAAGTATTTTACAGTTAATTCTGTGAACAGATAGTAATCAATTAAAAAAAACTATTAATTAGGTTAAAATTTTGTTTTGTAACTGTAGCAGTCTTTTTGATGGCTTATTTAATTATGTTTTTTTTTTCTAGCTATTAGCCTATAATAATTTATCAGAGAAAAATAGTGAAAAACTAAAAGCTAGTGTTGAAATATTAAAATAAACAACACATTCTAATTGCTAAGATACTTTGAATTAAGATAAAACAAAAAACAGTTGTATTAATAATTTGAAAATCCTCAATATATGAATTTCTTAACAATAATAAATCAAGTTAGAAAATAAAAATGAGTTTAAGAATCTTTTTGATGAAAAATTTTAAGTCATCTCAAATAAAGACCTTAAATCTATACTCTTTTAAAACCAAAAAAATCTTTTTTGACATAAAAACTTTAGTGGTTATCAAGATTTTTATATTTATTAAATAAACAGATTAAACAAGATTAAATAAATATTTTTCAAACAAATATTTTAATCACTATGCTTTAAAAACTTATAGTGTAATGTAAAACGACAAATATAAACTACAAAATTAACCAGGTCAAAAAAAAAACTATTAACATTTTTAAAACATAAACCATCTAATAGTTTCAGTAGACTTCCGCTTAAGTTCGCACATTGAACAAAATCGAAAAAAGGCGAACTCAAAAATGCATTATCATTTATTTTTACAAAATGACAAATTTCAATATGTTATATGCAATAATGTTATGAATAAATATGAAATCCACTAAAACATAAAACAAACATTCATTTAAAAAATAGATCTATATGAGCTATAAAATATTATTTTTTTTTTTGATTTATTGATACTTAGTTAGTAATAGACTTTTTTTTATCTTAAACTTAAGAAAATATAAATTTGCACTTTTTTTAGGTAAAAAGTGCGAACTCAAGAGAAAGTCTACCGTAATTAATATTTATTAGGCATTATGCAAACCTGTTATAGAATAAATAACTTAAAAGAATTTTTAATATAAAAAGACTACTTAAATACAATACAAACCAGGTAAAACAAGAAGTATTTTAAAAGATCAAATAAATAAATAAACTTTCAAAAAATAATGTCTGCTACTGAATTCAAATATAATGCGAAGGATGAGGTTCATGAATTCTTGCAAGTTTTTCTAATCTGATTCTAAATCAGTAAAATAAAGCTTTAAGTCACCTCCTTTAGAAATATCTACATTAGATCTTTTGCTCAAAATGTTAATAACTGAACTGAAAGTTTTTTTAATACCATAGCTAGAAGGAAAAGCTATAAAGAACAATCTAAATTTCTCTTAAATGATTGGAAGCTTTTGTCTTAGTTTTTGTTGAGTCTAAAAGCTTTCAGATCGTTCTTTGGAAAAATTTACTTTAAGTTCAAGGTCAGTTTGTAAGTCTGAGAACGTTTCCTGTAAGTCGTTTACTTCAAAAAGATTTGCCTCAAAGGGATTCATATTTTTATCTATATGATAGCTTTATTGTGACAAATCGAAATTTTAATTTTTAATAATTCAAAATTGTTAAACATTCCAGATTTTTCCAGGTTTTTTTTTGCCTAAATTGTCAAACTCCAGGTTTTTCCAGGTTTCTAGGTAAATTGGCAACCCTGTATAGTTTTATTTCTTAGTCTAACTTAGTAAATTTTCAAAAAACAATTGGAAATATTATGAGGTGATACTTAATAATAGACACCATAGATTTTTATAAACCATTTATGATCACAAATAACATATATGTCAGGTTATAAAATGTCGAGATGGATTCCGATCGTCTATGATTTATGTAATTTTTAAGTAAAAAATATATGAATGAAAATATGTAATTTACTTGAAAGTAGGAATCATAAGCAATTGGTTTTTTTTCTATATTTTACATAAACAAAATAAACTTTTTTCTTTAAGTTTTACCTCAGAGTCAAATATTTAATAGCAAGCTAAAATTAGTAAAAAAGCAAGATAAAAAGTAAAAATTTTATAACTGCCCAAAATTTTAAAATCGCCCCCTTTTCGCCCCCTTACTAGTTATCGCCCACCCTTTCGCCCCCTTACTAATTATCGCCCCCAGGGGGGCGATATCGCCCACTTTGGGAAACCCTGGACTAAATACTTGTAATAAACATTGTTTATTGTACATTATTTAAGTTATTTCCATTTTTGGTTATAATATTATTGTTATATTTCTTACAGCGGATTTAATAAACGTTGTTGGTTAGTAATCGAACTTTAAACATATTAAAAGTACAATAGGCAATAAAATAGGCTGTTTTAAACAAAATACTTGTATTAAACGCTTTTTTAACGTACATTATTTGAGTTATTTTGACATTTGGTGATAATATTCCTGTAGTTTTTCGTAAAGGTAATTTAATAACTGTTTTTTGTTAAGAATATTAGTTTTAATGTATTTAAACTTCTTTAAGAGTCAGAAATGGCTGTTTAAGACGAAATACTTGCAATAAACATTGTTTATCGTACATTATTTGAGTTATTTCGATTTTTGGTTATAATATTCTTGTTATATTTCTTACAGCTAATTTAATAATGCTTATTGGTTAGTAATCGAACTTTAAACATATTAAAAGTACAATAGGCATTATAATAGGCTGTCCTAAACAAAATACTTGTATTAAACCCTCTTTAATCGTACAATTCTTGAGTTATTTTTATTTTTGGTATTAATATTCTTGTAATATATCATATAGGTAATTATATAAACATCTTCAGTTAGGTAAATCTTCATTTATGTTTTAAAACTCATTTTGACGTCAAAATCGGCTGTTTAAGACGAAATATTTGTAATAAATATTGTTTATTCTTCATTATTTGAGTTATTAAATTTTTGGTTAAAATATTCTTGTAATATTAAGTAAAGGTAATTTAATAAACCTCTGCGGTTAAAAATATTAGTTTTATATAATTAAAACTCTATTTGACGTCATTTTTGTCTGTTTAAGAGACGAAATACTTGCAATAAACATTGTTTATCGTATATTATTTGACTTATTTAAAATTTGGTTATAATATTCCTGTAGTTTTTCGTAATGGTAATTTAATAACTGTCTTCGGTTAAAAAAATTAGTTATAAAGTATTAAAACTACTTTTGACGTCAAAATAGGCTGTTGAAGAAGAAATACTTGCAATAAACCTTGTTTATCATTCATTATTTGAGTTTTTTTGATTTTTGGTTATAATAATCTTGTTCTATTTGTTATAGCTAATCTAATAAACGTTATTGGTCAGTAATCGAAATTTAAACATATTAAAAGTACAATAGGCATTATAATAGGCAGTTATAAACAAAATACTTTTATTAAACCCTTTTTTATCGTACATTTCTTGAGTTATTTCCATTTTTGGTATTAATATTCTTGTAATATATCATATAGGTAATTCAATAATTTTTTTTGTTAGGAATATTAAATTTAAATTATTAAAACTCCTTTGGACATCAAAATCGGCTGTTTAAGACGAAGTACTTGCAATAAACTTTGTTTATCGTACATTATTTGAGTTATATCGTTTTTTGGGTAGATTATTCAAGTTATATCTTTATACCTTTTTTAATAAACGATAATGGTTAGTAACTTAACTTTAAACATATTAAAGGTACAATAGGCATTATAAAAGGTTTAATATTCTTTTAATATATCATACATCTAATTAAATAAACCTCTTTGGTTAGGAATATATGTTTTAAATTATTAAAACTTTATTTGACGTCATAATTGTATGTTTAAGAGGCTAAATACTTGTAATAAACATTGTTTATCGAACATTATTTAAGTTATTTCCATTTTTCATTGTAATATTATTGTTATATTTTTTACAGCGGATTTAATAAACGTTGTTGGTTAGTAATAGAACTTTAAACATATTAAAAGTACAATAGGCAATAAAATAGGCTGTTTTAATCAAAATACTTTTATTAAACGCTTTTTAAACGTACATTATTTGAGTTATTTCGACATTTGGTGATAATATTCCTGTAGTTTTTCGTAAAAGTAATTTAATAACTGTTTTTTGTTAAGAATATTAGTTTTAATGTATTTAAACTTCTTTAAGAGTCAGAAATGGCTGTTTAAGACGAAATACTTGCAATAAACATTGTTTTTCGTACATTATTTGAGTTATTTAAATTTTTGTTTATAATATTCTTGTTATATTTCTCACAGCTAATTTAATAATGCTTATTGGTTAGTAATCGAACTTTAAACATATTAAAAGTACAATAGGCATTATAATAGGCTGTTTTAAACTTAATACTTGTATTAAACCCTTTTTTATCGTACATTTCTTGAGTTATTTCCATTTTTGGTATTAATATTCTTGTAATATATCATATAGGTATTTTAATAAACATCTTCAGTTAAGTAAATCTTCAGTTATGTTTTAAAAATCATTTTGACGTCATAATCGGCTGTTTAATACGAAATACTTATAATAAACATTGTTTAACGTACATTATTAAAGTTATTTCGATTTTTAGTTATATCATATATGTAATATTTCGTAAAGGTAATTCAATTAACGTCCTCGGTTAAAAATATTAGTTCTGTAGGACTTTCTATGGGTAGTTTTAAATATTGGGTACTTTTAATTGCAGCAATTTTGCACTAAAAAGTACCCAATATTTTGATGATGTCATTAACTTTACTTTAGGTACTTTTGAAGCCTAAACTTTCTTAAGAAAACAAAACTGCTGTCCAGGGCTATGAAAAATTCACTTTGTTTATTTTTATAAATATTAAAATAACTATATCTGAAATAAAACAATAGAAGGTAACTAAATATTTCCCTATGTTAACAAAACTATAGAAAAATAATTTTAAACCTTGATATTTTTTGTGTAATTTACAATTTTAAATTCAACACAAATTAAGCTATTGACTTACTAAATTTTTCTTTCATAGTTTATTGATGAATTTCAGTCATAGAAAAACTTGAACTAGTTGTACATAAGTTATGTACTTCTATAAAAGCTGCCTTTTTTCAGTTTGAAATAAAGCTAACACGGTGGCCATCAAACTTAGATGCTTATGGAAATCTTGGAATGTTGTATAAAATCCTAGAATGACTTGAAATTCTGATCACTTGTTTTTTTTTAGAAAAGTAATTAGGACTTGCATTTAAAAAAATATATTAAATTTAGAAAAATTTAATAAAATTTCAAAACAACTTTAGGAGTCACCTTGGGTACAGGAAGGGTGTAGATCACTTTTATTACAAGTTGATGTCACTTTATGAATTTTAATCTAAACTACAAGTAGCTTTATACAATTTTTTTATACCAAAACAAACTTTTGATATGTAACATTAAAATAAGAGAGTACAGTAGGTTTTAATTGTCAACTTTTTTACTTTTTTCTTTTTATTAATAAATATTGAAAGGAACACTTCCTTAAAATTTGAGCAGGGTTGCCAACACACCTAGAATCTTGGAACTTGACAATTTAAACAAAAACTGGAAAAACCTTGAACTTGTGAAATTAAAAAAATTGAAAAAATTTGTTATTTAAAACAAAAATCACCTAAAAATCTGTATTTTTTAAACTAATTGTACATGTAAAATAATGAAATTTTGATAGAATATAATAACTTAAAGCCATCAATAAACTATAAATTAAAAGTTTAATAATTCTATAGCTTAATTTGTGCTTGAATTTAAAAGTGTAACTTACCTATAAAATGTCATGGTTGAAAATTATATTTCTATATTTTTGTTAACATAGGAAAATATTTAGTTACCTTCTATTGTTTTATTTCAGATATAGTTATTTTCATATTTATAAAAATAAACAAAGTGAATTTATCATAGGCCTGGACAGCAGTTTTGTTTTGTTTAGAAAGTTTAAGCTTTAAAAGTACCCGAAGTAAAGTTAATGACATCATCAAAATATTGGGTACTTTTTATTGCAAAATTGCTGCAATTAAAAGAACCCAATATTTAAAACTACCCATAAAAAGTCCTACCCATATTAGTTTTTAATATTCAAAACTTCTTCTGACGTCATAATTGTCTGTTTAAGAGACGAAAAGCTAGTAATAAACGATGTTTATCGTAAATTATTTGAATTATTTCGACATTTGGTTATAAGATTCCTGTAGTATTTGTAAAAGATAGTTTAATAACTGTCTTCGGTTAAAAATATTAGTTTTAAAGTCCTAAAACTTCTTTTGACGTCAAAATAGGCTGTTTAAGACGAAATACTTGCAGTAAACATTTTTTATCGTACATTATCTTAGTTATGTTGATTTTTTGTGATAATTTTTTTGTTATATTTCTTACAGCTTACTTATTATACGTTATTGGTTTGTAATCTAACTATAAACATATTAAAAGTATAATAAGCATTGTAATAGGCTGATTTAAACAAAATACTTTTATTTTACCTATTTTTATTGTAAATTATTCGAGTTATTATTGTTTTGGTATAAATATTCTTGTAGTATATCATATAGCCATATAAACCTTTTTGGTTTGAAAATTACTTTTAAAGTATTAAAACTCCTTCTGACGTCAAAATCGGCTGTTTAAGACTAAATACTTGCAAAAAACATTGTTTATCGTACACTATTTGGGTATTTTCGACTTTTGGTTTTAATATTCCTGTAGTATTTCGTAAAGGTTATTTAATTACTGTATTCGGTTAAAAATATTAGATCAAAAGATTTAAACTTCTTTTTACGTCAAAATATGCTGTTTAAAACGAAATACTTGCAATAATCATTATTTATTGTACATTATTTTAGTTATTTCGATTTTTAGTTATAATTTTTTTGTTAGTTTTCTTACAGCTAATTTAATAATCGTTATTGGTTAGTAATCTAACTTTAAACATATTAAAAGTACAATAGACATTAAATATTCTGTTTTAAAGAAAATACTTGTATTAAACCCTTTTTTATTGTACATTAATTGAGTTATTTCGATTTCTGGTTACAATATTCTAGTAATATTTCGTAAAGATAATTTAATAAACCTCCTAATTCGAAATATTAGTTTTAAAGTATTAAAACTCCTTTTGACGTCAAAATTGGCTGTTTAAGACGAAATAGTTGCATCAAACATTATTTATTGTATACTATTTTAGTTATTTCGAATTTTAAACATAATGTTTTTGTTTTTTTTCAAAGCTAACTTAATAAACGTTATTGGTTAGTAATCTAACTTTAAACATATTAAAAGTACAATAATGTAACTTGTTTTAAATAAAACAATTTAAAGTTCTCGACTTAAATGTCTTTAAGGAGATTTATATCCAATATTTATTTCAACAGTTTATTACAATCAAAACAATGTTTCACTCCTATACTTGCATATAGGAGATCCTCAGTTGTTGTAAATAGGTCTGAAAAAGTTTTTTGAACAAAATAAATGGAAGTGAAGCAAAAATAAAAACTAAAAACTAATGGTTTAAGAGCAAAAATAAATCTTAAATATACTAAACTTAAGTAAAAAATTTTTTTAGTTTATGTTACGCTTTTAAGAACTTTGTTGGTATGATAGACAAAAAAATATAGTGCTATATACGTTAAAATAGTAAAACATGACTCACATTGAAGTTAGTTGCCAGAAAAAACAAATAGGATACTAAACACAACATACAGCTGTATGAGCAATATTAAGGTAATAATACAAAAACATAACAAGAAAACTCTAAATAAAACCAACAAAACGTCACCACCAATAACCCATCCTGCAACTGCCGATCGAAAAACTCATGCCCCTTGGATAACAATTGTTTAATAAAAAATGTAATTTACAAAGCTACAATAACATCTCCGAAGGAAATAAAATATTATATCGGGTCGACCGGAAACACTTTTAAAAACAGATGGTACAACCACAACAACAGTTTCAAAAATTATAAAGATAACGGGACCGAACTAGCAAAATACATTTGGCATTTGAAACATAAAAAAATCACCTACGACATAAAATGGAGCATCCTCCTCCACATTGGGGAAATTAAAAGCATACATAGCATCTGCAAAACCTGTATTTTAGAAAAAATAGAGATAGCCAATGCTAAGAAAAAAGTCAACTTAAATATTAGGTACGAACTATTTGCAAACTGTCCACATTTTCAAAAGCTCTGTTTTAAAACTTAAACTAGCACCCGCTGATTAGTAAGTTAAATTATTTGTAATTGTAAAGAGTTTTTATCGCCCATGTTTCCTTTTTTATTTACACCAAAGCACGATACCAAATTAAAACTTTTGATTACACAATCTTTATTCAATAAGGCAATTTAACAAAAATTTTCTAACTTTGTAATTAAAGTATATTAATTCAAATTGTGCGCCAATATAGTTACGTCATAAACCTAACTTTGAAATTTTTATCTTTAAGTTTAAAACAATTTATAGCATTAGCAATTGCAAATGTTGTGTTTAGTATCCTATTTGTTTTTTCTGGCAACTAACTTCAATGTGAGTCATGTTTTACTATTTTAACGTATATAGCACTATATTTTTTTGTCTATCATACCAACAAATTTCTTAAAAGCGTAACATAAACTAAAAAAATTTTTTACTTAAGTTTAGTATATTTAAGATTTATTTTTGCTCTTAAACCATTAGTTTTTAGTTTTTATTTTTGCTTCACTTCCATTTATTTTGTTCAAAAATTTTTTTCAGACCTATTTACAACAACTGAGGATCTCCTATATGCAAGTATAGGAGTGAAACATTGTTTTGATTGTAATAAACTGTTGAAATAAATATTGGATATATTAAAAGTACAATAGGAATTATAATAGCCTGTTTTAAACAAAATACTTGTATTAAACCCTTTTTATTAATACATTATTTAAATTATTATGATTTTTGGTATTAATATTCTTGTCTTATATCATACAGCTAATTAAATAAACCTCTTCGGTTAGGAAATTAGTTTTAAAATATTAAAACTCATTTTGACGTCAAAATCGGCTGTTTAAGACGAAATACTTGCAATAAACATTGTTCATTCTTCATTATTTGAGATATTAAGTTTTTGGTTAAAATATTCTTGTAATATTTCGTTTAGGTAATTTAATAAACCTCTTCGGTTAAAATTATTAGTTTTAGATAATTAAAACTCCATTTGACGTCATTATTGTCTGTTTAAGATACGAAATTCTTGTAAAAAACATTGTTTATCGTACATTATTTTAGTTATTTTGATTTTTTGCTAAAATATTCTTGTAATATTTTGTATAGGTAATTCAATTAACGTCCTCGGTTAAAAATATTAGTTTTAAAAATTAAATATTCATTTGAAGTCATAGTTGTAAGTCTAAGACACAAAAAACTAGCAATTAACATTGTTTATAGTATATTATTTGAGTTATTTTGAAATTTGGTTTTGATATTCCTGTAGTAATTCGTAAAGGTAATTTAATAACTGTCTTCGGTTAAAAATATTAATTTTAAAGTATTAAAAATTTTTTTTGACGTCAAAATCGGCTGTTTAAGACGAAATACTTGCACTAAACATTGTTTATCGTACATTATTTGAGTTATTTCGATTTTATGTGATAATTTTATTGTTATATTTCTTATGGCTAATTAAATAAACGTTATTGGTAAGTAATCTAACTTTAAACATATTAAAAGTACGATAGGCATTATAATAGGCTGTTTTAAACAAAATACTTGTATTAATCCGTTTTTTATCTTACATTATTTTTATTATTATGATTTTTTGTATTAATATTCTTGTAATATATCAAATAGCTAATTAAGTAAACTTCTTTGGTTAAAAATATTAAATTTAAAGTATTAAAACTCCTTTTGACGTCAAAATTGTCTGTTTAAGACGAAATACTTGCAATAAACATTGTTTTTCGAACATTATTTGAGTTATTTCGATTTTTAGTTCTAATATTCTTGTTATAATTCTTACAGCTAATTTAATAAACGTTATTAGTTACTAATCTACTTTAAACATATTAAAAGTACAAGAGGAGTTTTAATAGGCTGTTTTAAACTAAATACTTGTATTAAACTATTTTTATCGTGTATTATTTGAATTATTATGATTTTTGGTATTAATATTCTTGTAATATATCTTACAGCTAGTTAAATAAACCTCTTTGGTTAGAAATAAAGTATTAAAACTCATTTTGACGTCAAAATCAGCTGTTTAAAACAAAATAATTGCAATAAACATTATTTATCTAACATTATTTGAGTTTATTCGATTTTGTTTATAATAATCTATTTAAATTTCGTGAAGGTAATTCAATTAACGTTTTCGGTTAAAAATATTAGTTTTAAATAATTAATCTCAATTTGACGTCAAAATTGTCTGTTTAAGAGACAAATACTTGCAATAAACATTGTTTATCGTACATTATTTGAGTTATTTTGATTTTTTGTTACATTATTCTTGAAATATATTATAAGGTAATTTGATAAACCCTTTGGTTAGAAATATTAGTTTAAAAGTATTAAAACTCCTTTTTGACGTCAAAATCGGCTGTTTAAAACAAAATAGTTGCAATAAAAATTGTTTATCGTACATTTTTTGAGTTATTTCAATTTTTGGTTATAATATTCTTGGAATATTTCGTAAAGGTAATTCAATTAACGTCTTCGGTTATAAATATTAGTTTTATATAATTAAAATTCCATTTGACGTCATTATTGTCTGTTGAAGCGACAAATACTTGTAATAAACATTGTTTATCGTACGTTATTTGAGTTATTTCGTGTTTGGTTATAATATTCCTGTAGTATTTCGTAAAGGTAATTTAATAACTGTCTTCGGTTAAAAATATTAGTTTTAAAGTATTAAAACTTCTTTTGACGTCAAAATCGGCTGTTTAAGACGAAATACTCGCAATAAACATTGTTTATCGTACATTATTTGAGTTATTTCGATTTTTGGTTAAAATATTTTTGTTATATTTCTTACAGCTAATTTAATAACTGTTTTTGGTTACAAATCGAACTTTAAACATATTAAAAGTACATTAGGCATTATAAAAGGCTGTTTAAAACAAAATACTTATATTAAACCCTTTTTTATCGGACATTATTTAAGTTGTTATGATTTTTGGTATTATTATTTTTGTAATATATCATATAGCTAATTAAGTAAACTTCTTGGGTTAAGAATATTAAATTTAAAGTATTAAAACTACTTTTGACGTCAAAATCGGCTGTTTAAGACGAAATACTTGCAATAAACATTGTTTATCGTACATTATTTGAGTTATTTCGACCTTTGGTTTTTATATTCCTGTAGTATTTCGTAAAGAATGAATTTACCGCAAAATCAACATGAACAGCGTCCGAGACAATCCTACGACCGGTTTCGTCCTTATTAGGACTTATCAGGCAGGAATAGTCGCGGGAAACCGCTATTGTGATTTTAAACAAGCCGGATTAAGTACGAAGTACTGAAGCGACCGTTTGTGGGCAAAATTGAAAAAATGACAAGCTTCATTACTTCGTACTTAAGCCCGCTCGTTCAAAATCACAATAGCGGTTTCTCGCGACTATTCCTGTCGATGAGTCCTAATAAGGACGAAACCGGTCTTAGGATTGTCCTGGATGCTGTTGTTGTTGATCTTGCGGTAAAGTTCATTGTTTATTATCGATTGCATAAAACATCTCAACTTTGTTGATGATGGCCGAAATAAACACTGGCTAAAACATATCAAACGAGCGCAGACTATAATCTCACAACAAGCTAACATTGTCTAAGACGTTGGGCTGTGAATGATTTAGCTGTGTAATTTTGTCAACTTTGCCCAAAAACGGTCGCTTCAGTACTTCGTACAAAAAGCCCGCTTGTTTAAAATCACAATAGCGGTTTCTCGCGACTATTCCTGCCTGATGAGTCTAATAAGGACGAAACCAGTCGTAAGATTGTCTCGGATGTTGTTGTTGTTGATCTTGCGGTAAAATTCATTGTTTATCATCGATTTCATAAAAAATTTCATTTTCGTTGATAATGGCCGAAAAAAATACTGGTATTTCGTAAAGGTAATTTATTTACTGTTTTCGGTTAAAAATAATAGTTTTAAAGTATTAAAACTTCTTTTGACGTCAAAGTCGGCTGTATAAGATGAAATACTTGCAATAAACATTGTTTATCGAAATTATCGAATGAACATTATTCGAGTTATTTCGATTTTTAGTTATAATATTCTTGTTATATTTCTTACAGGTAATTTAATAACTGTTATTGGTTAGTAATCAAACTTTAAACATATTAAAAGTACAATAGCCATTATAAAAGGCTGTTTTAATCAAAATACTTGTATTGAACCCTTTTTTATCGGACATTATTCGAGTTTTTATGATTTGTGGTATTAATATTTTTATAATATATCATATAGCTAATTAAGTAAACTTCTTTGGTTAGGAATATTAAATTTAAATAATTAAAACTCCTTTTGACGTCAAAATCGGCTGTTTAAGACGAAATACTTGCAATAAACATTATTTTTCGTACATTATTTTAGTTATTTCGATTTTTTATTCTAATATTTTTGTTATATTTCTTATAGCTAATTTAATAAAAGTTATTGGTTAGTAATCTAACTTAAAATATATTAAAAGTTTAATAGGCATTATAATAGGCTGTTTTAAACAAAATACTTGTATTAAACCCTTTTTTATTGTACATTATTTGAATTATTATGATTTTTGATATTAATATTCTTATAATATATCATACAGCTTATTAAATAAACCTTCTGGTTAGAAATATGAGTTTTAAAGTATTAAAACTACTTTAGACGTCAAAATCGGCTGTTTAAGACGAAATACTTGCAAAAAACATTGTTTATCGTACATAATTTAAGATAATTTTAATTTTTGTTATAATATTCTTGTAATATATAGTAAAGGTAGTTAATCAAACCTCTTCGATTAAAAATATTAGTTTTAAATAATTAAAACTTTATTTGACGTCAGAATTGTCTGTTTAAGACGAAATACTTGCAAGAAACTTTGTTTATCGTACATTATTTGTGTTATTTCGATTTCTGTTAAAATATTCTTGTTATATTTCGTAAAGGTTATTCAATTAACGTTCTCGTTTAAAAAAATTAGTTTTAAATAATTAAAACTCTATTTGACGTCATAATTGTCTGTTAAAGAGACGAAAAACTAGCAATAAACATTGTTTATCGTGGACTATTTGACTTATTTCGACATTTGGTTATAATATTCTTGTAGTATTTCGTAAAGGTAATTTAATAAACCTCTTCGGTTAAAAAAATCAGTTTTAAACTTATAAAACTTCTTTTGACCTCAAAATAAGCTGTTTAAGACGAAATACTTGCAGTAAACAATATTTATCGTACATTATATTAGTTATTTCGATTTTTTGTGAATTTTTTTTTTGTTATATTTCTTATTGCTAATTAGTTAAACGTTATTAGTAAGTTATCTAACTTTAAACATACTAAAAGTACAATAGGAATTATAAAAGGCTGTTTTAAACAAAATACTCGTATTACACCCTTTTTTATTGTACATTATTTGAATTATTATGAATTTTGATATTAATATTCTTGTAATATATCATACAGCTAATCAAATACACCCTTTGGTTAGGAATATTAGTTTTAAAGTATTAAAAATTCTTTTGACTTCAAAATCGGCTGTTTAAGTCGAAATACTTGCAATAAACATTGTTTATCGTACATTATTTAAGTTATTTTCATTTTTGGCTATAATATTCTTGTTATATTTCTTACAGCGGATTTAATAAACGTTATTTGTTAGTAATCGAACTTTAAACATATTAAAAGTACAATAGACATTAAAATAGGCTGTTTTAAATAAAATATATGTATTAAACGCTTTTTTATCGTACATTATTTGAGTTATTTCGACCTAATGTTATAATATTATTGTAATATATCATAAAGATTATTAAATAAACCTCTTCGGTAAAAATGTCAGTTTTAAAGTATTAAAACTCCTTTTGTCGTCAAAATAGGCTGTTTAAGAAGAAATACTGCAGTAAACATTATCTATCTTACATTATTTTAGTTATTTTGATTTTTTGTGATAATTTTTTTGTTATATTTCTTATAGCTAATTAAATAAACGTTATTGGTTTGTAATCTAACTTTAAACATATTAAAAGTACAATAGGAATTAAAATAAGCTGTTTTAAACAAAATATTGTATTTAACCCATTTTTATTGTACATTATTTGAATTATTATGATTTTCGGTAACATTATTCTTGTAATATATCATACACTTAATTAAATAAACCTCTTCGGTTAGGAGAATATTAGTTTTAAAGTATTAAAACTACTTTTGACGTTAAATCGGCTGTTTAAGACGAAATACTTGTAATAAATATTGTTTATTCTTCATTATTTGAGTTATTAAATTTTTGGTTAAAATATTCTTGTAATATTAAGTAAAGGTAATTTAATACACCTTTGCGGTTAAAAATATAAGTTTTACATAGTTAAAACTCTATTTGACGTCATTATTGTCTGATTAAGAGACGAAATACTTGCAATAAACATTGTTTATCGTATATTATTTGACTTATTTTAAAATTTGGTTATAATATTCCTGTAGTTTTTTGTAATGGTAATTTAATAACTGTTTTCGGATAAAAATATTAGTTTTAAAGTATTAAAACTTCTTTTGACGTCAAAATAGGCTGTTTAAGACGAAATACTTGCAATAAACTTTGTTTATCTTACATTATTTGAGTTATTTCGTATTTTGGATAGATTATTCTAGTTATATTTCTTACAGCTTTTTTAATAAACGTTATTGGTTAGTAATCTAACTTTAAACATATCAAAGATACAAAAGGCATTGTAATAGACTGTTTTAAGCAAAATACTTGTATTAAACCCTTTTTTATTGTACATTATTTGATTTATTTCGACTTTGGTTATAATATTCTTGTAAATTTCGTGAAAGTTATTTAATTAACGTCTTCGGTTAAAAATATTAGTTTTAATAATTAATCTCCATTTGACGTCAAAATTTCACTGTTAAAGTAAAGAAATACTTGCAATAAACATTGTTTATCGTATATTATGTGAGTTATTTCGATTTTGGTTATAATATTCTTGTAAATTTCGTGAAGGTAATTTAATTAACGTTTTCGGTTAAAAAAAATAGTTTTAAATAATTAATCTTCATTTAACGTCAAAGTTGTCTGTTAAAGTGACGAAATACTTGCAATAAACATTATTTATCGTACATTATTTGAGTTATTTCGATTTTTAGTTATAATTATCTTGTTATATCTTCAAAGCTAATTTAATAAACGTTATTGGTTATTTATCTAACTTTAAACATAATAAATGTACAAAAGGCATTATAATTTTTAAAACAAAATACTTGTATTAAACCGTTTTTTATCGTACATTATTTGAATTATTATGATTTTTTATATTAATATACTTGAAATATATCATATAGCTAATTAAATAAGCATATTCAGTTAGGAATATTAGTTTTAAAGTATTAAAACTAATTTTGACGTCAAAATCGGCTGTTTATGACGAAATACTTGTAATAAAAATTGTTTATTTTTTTTTATTTGAGTTATTAAATTTTTAGTTAAAATATATTTTAGTAATATTACGTAAAGGTATTTTAATAAACCTCTTCGGTTAAAAATATTAGTTTTAAATATTTAAAACTCAATTAGACGTCATTATTGTCTGTTTAAGAGACGAAATACTTGCAATAAACATTGTATATTGTATATTATTTGAGTCATTTCAATATTTGTTATAATATTCTAGTAGTATTTAGTAAAGGTAATTTAATTAGTGTCTTTGGTTGAAAATATTAGTTTTAAAGTATTAAAACTTCTTTTGACGTCAAAATAGGCTGTTTAAGACGAAATACTTGCAATAAACATTGTTTATCGTACATTATTTGAGTTATTTCGATTTTTTGTTATAATAATCTAGTTATATTTTTTATAGCTACTTTAAAAAACGTTATTGGTTAGTAATCGAATATAAACATATAAAAAGTACAAAAGGCATTATAATGGGCTGTTTTAAACAAAATACTTGTATTAAACCCTTTTTTATCGTACATTATTTGAGTTATTATGATTTTTGGATATAATATTATTGTAACATATCATACAGGTAATTTAAATAACTTCTTCGGTAAGGAACACTAGTTTTAAAGTATTAAAACTCATATCGACGTCTTAATCGGCTCTTTAAGACGAAATACTTACAATAAACAATGTTTATCGTACATTATTTGATTTATTTCGATTTGTGTTATAATATTCTTGTAAATTTCGTGAAAGAAATTTAATTAACGTCTTCGGTTAAAAAAATTAGTTTTAATAATTATTATCCATTTGACGTCAAAATTTCTCTGTTAAAGTGAAGAAATACTTGCAATAAACATTGTTTATCGTATATTATTTGAGTTATTTCGATTTTGGTTATAATATTCTTGTAAATTTCGTGAAGGTAATTTAATTAACGTTTTCGGTTTAAAAAAAAAAGTTTTAAATAATTGATCTTCATTTAACGTCAAAGTTGTCTGTTAAAGTGACGAAATACTTGCAATAAACATTATTTATCGTACATTATTTGAGTTATTTCGATTTTTAGTTACAATATTATCGTAATTTTTTGTAAGGTAATTTAATAAACCCTTCGGTTAAAAATGTTAACTTTTAATTATTGAAACTGCTTTTGACGTCAAAATCGGCTGTTTAAGACGAAATACTTGCAATTGACATTTTTTATCATACTTTATTTCAGTTATTTCGATTTTTTGTTATAATATCTTTGTTATATTTCTTATAGCTAATTTAATAAACGTTATTGTTTAGTAATCTAACTTTAAATATATTAAAAGTTTAATAGGCATTATAATAGGCTGTTTTAAGCAAAATACTTCTATTAAACCCTTTTTAATCGTACATTATTTGAGTTAATATGATTTCAGGTATTAATATTCTTGTAATATATCATACAGCTAATTAAATAAACCACTTTGGTTGGTAATAATTGTTTCAATGTATTAAAACTACTTTAGATGTCAAAATTGGCTGTTTAAGACGAAATGCTTGCAAAAAACATTGTTTATCGTACATAATTTAAGTTATTTTGATTTTTGGTTATAACATTCTTGTAATATATCGTAATGGTAATTTAATGAACCATTTCGGTTAAAAATATTAGTTTTTAAGTCTTAAAACTCATTTTAACAACACAATCGGCTGTTTAAGACGAAATAGTTACAATAGCATTTTTATCGTACATTAGTTGAGTTATTTTGATATTCGGTCATAATATTCATGTAATATTTCGTAAAAGCAATTTAATAATCGTCTTCAGTTAAAAATTAGAGTTAAAAATACCTAAAAATCCATTTGACGTCAAAATTGTCAGTTTTAGAGACGAAATACTTGCAATAAACATTGATTATTTTACATAATTTCAGTTATTTCGACTTTTGGTTATAATAGGCTGTTATAATAGGCTGTTTTAAACAAAATACTTTTATTAAAACCTTTTTAATCGTACACTATTGAAATATTTTGATTATTGGTATTAATATTCTTGTAAAACATCATACATCAAATTAAATAAACCTCTTCCGTTAGGAATATTAGTTTTAAAGTATATAAACTCCTTTTGAAGTCAAAATCGGCTGTTCAAGACGAAATATTTGCAATAAACATCGTACATTAGTTGAGTTATTTCGATTTTTGGTTAAAAAAATCTTGTAATATTTCGAAAAGGTAATTTAATAAACCTCTTCGGCTAAAAATATTAGTTTTAAAGTATTAAACTTCTTATGACGTCGAAATCGGCTGATTAAGACAAAATACTTGCAATAAACATTGTTTATCGTACATTAATTGAGTTATTTCGATTTTTAGTTCTAATATTCTTGTTGTATTTCTCAAACCTAATTTAATAAACATCTTCGGTTAAAAATAATAGTTTTAAATTATTAAAACTTGTCTTGAAGTTAAAATCTTCTGTTTTAAACAAAATACTTGTATTAAACGCTTTTTTATCGTACACTACTGAGTTATTTTGATTTTTGGTATTAATATTCTCGTAATATATTAAACATCTAATTAAATAAACCTTTTCAGTTGGTAAAATTAGTTTAGAAGTATTATAACTCATTTTGATTCCAAAATCGGCTGTATAAGACGAAATACTTTTAATAACATTGTTTTTCGTACATAATTTGATTTATTTTGATTTTTTGCTATAATATTCTGACAATATTTCCTAACGGTAAGTAAATAAATTTCTTCGTTAAAAAATATTAATTTTAAAGTATTAAAACTCCTTTTGACGTCAAAATATGCTATTTAAGACGAAATACTTGCAATAAACATTGTTTATCGTACATTATTTGAGTAATTTGGAATTTTAATTATAATATTTTTGTAATATTTCGTAAGGGTAATTTAATAAACGTCTTTGGTTAAAAATATTAGTTTTAAAGTATTAAAACCACTTTTGACGTCAAAATCGGCTGTTTATGACGAAATACTTTCAATAAACATTTTAAATCGTACATTATTTGAGTTATTATATTTTTGGTTATAATATTCTTGTATTATTTCGTAAAGGTAATTTAATAAACGTCTCAGGTTAAAACTATTAGTTTTAAAGCATTAAAACCCCTTTTGACGTCAAAATCAGCTGTTTTAAACGAAATACCTGCAAAAAACATTGTTTATCGCACATTATTTGAGTTATTACAATTTTTTGGTATAATATTCTTGTAATATTTCGTAAAGATAATTTAATAATAGTCTTCGGTTAAAAAGTTGAAAATCATTTTGACGTCAAAATCGGCTGTTTAAGACGGATGTCTTGCAATAAACATTGTTTAATGTACATTATATAAGTTATTTCGATTTTTGTTATAACATTCTTGTATTATTAAGTAAAGGTATTTTTATAAACGTCTACGGTTAAAAATTTTAGTTTTAAATAGTTAAAACTCTTTTTGACCTCAAAATTGTTTGTTTTAGAGACGAAGTACTTGCAATAAACATTGTTTATCGTATACTATTTGAATTTTTTCGACTTTTGGTTATAATATTCTTCTAATATTTCGTAGAGTTTTTGGTTAGTAATCTAACTTTAAACATATTAAAAGTACTATAGATGTTATAACAGGCTGTTTTAAATCAAATACTTGTATTATACCTTTTTTTATCGTACACTATTCAATAATTTTGATTTTTGGTATTAATATTCTTGTAATATATCATACATCTATAGTATAAGACTTTTGATTAAAAATATTACTTTTAAAGCATTAAAACTTCTTTTTACATTACAATCGGCTATCAAATACTTAAAATAAACCTTATTTATCGTGCATTATTTGAGTCATTTCGACTTTTGGTTATAATATTCTTGTAATATATCATACAGCTAATTAAATAAACGTCTTAATTTCAAATTATTAATTTTTAAGCATTAAAACTCCGTTATACGTTAAAATCGGCTATTTAAGACAAAATACTTGCAATAAACATTGTTTACCGTACATTATTTTAGTTATTTCGGTTTTTGATATTGATATTTTTATAAATTTTCATAAAGGTAATTTAATAAACGTTAATGGTTAGTAATCTAACTTTTAACTTAGTAAAAGTACTATAAAAGTTACAATCGGCTGTTTTAAACAAAATACTTGTAAACAAACCTTTTTTTTTCATACACTATTATCATTTTGATTTTTGGTATTAATATTCGTGCAATATATCCAACATCTAATTTAATAAACCTCTTCGGTTGCAATTTTTAGTTTTTAAGTATTAAAATTCCTTTTGAGGTCAAAATAGGCTGTTTAAGACGAAATACTTGCAATAAACATTATTTATTCTACATTATTTGAATTATTTTGATTTTTGTTATAATATTCTTGTTATATTTCTTACAGCTAATTTAATAAACGTTATCGGTTAGTAAAAGTACTATAGGCGTTATAATAGGCTGTTTCAAACAAAATACTTGTATTAAACCCTTTTTTATCGTACACTACTAAATTGTTTTGATTTTTGGTTATAATATTCTTGTAATGTATCATACAGCTAATTTAATAAACTTCATCGGTTATAAATATTAGTTTTAAAATATTAAAATTACTTTACTTCAAAATCAGCTGCTTAAGACGAAACATTTGTAATAAACATTGTTTATCATACATTGTTTGAGTTATTTCGATCTTTGGTTATAATAATCTTGTAATATTTCGTAAAGGTAATTTAATAAACGTCTTTGGTTATGTATATTAGTTTTAAAATAATAAAACTACTTTTGACGTCAAAATCGGCTGTTTAAGACAATATACTTGCAATAAACATTGTTTTTCGTACATTATTTGAGTTATTTCGATTATTGGTTATAATATTCTTGTTATATTACTTTCAGCTAACTTAATAAACGTTTTTGTTTAGTAATCTAGCTTTAAAAATATTTAAAGTACTATAGATGTTATAATACTCTTTTAAAAAAAAAATACTTGTATTAAACCCTTTTTTATCGTACACTATTGAGTTGTTTTAATTTTTGGTATTGATATTATTGTAGTTTATCATACAGCTTATTAAATAAACCTTTTCGGTTAGGAATATTAATTTTAAAGTATTAAGTTATTTTAATGTCAAACTCGGCTGTTTATGAGACGAAATACTTGCAATGAACATCGTTTATCGTACGTTATTTGAGTTATATCTACTTTTGATTAAAATATTCTTGTAATATTTCATCAAGGTAATTTGATAAACATCTTCGGTTAAAATAATTAGTTTTAAAGTTTTATAACTGTATTTGACGACAAAATCGGCTATTTATGACGAAAACTTTGCAATAAACATTGTTTATTGTACATTATTTAAGTTTTTTCGATGTTTGGTTAAATATTCTTGTAATATTTCGTAAAGCTAATTTAATAAACCTCTTTGGTTAGTAATCTAACTTTAAACATATTAAAAGTACTATAGACGTTAAAATAGGCTGTTTTAAAGAAAATATTTATATTAGACCCTTTTTTATCGTACACTATTGAATTATTTTGATTTTCTGATCAATATTTTGTAATATATCATACATCTAATTAAATAAACATCTTCGGTTAGTAATAATAGTTTTAAAGTATTAAAACTCATTTTGACGTCACAATCGGCTATTAAATACCTTCAATAAACATTGTTTATCATACATTATTTGAGTTATTTTGATTTTTGGTCCTAATATTCTTGTAAGAATTCGTGAAGGTAATATAATAAACGTCTTCGGTTAAAAATATTAGTTTTAAAATATTAAAACTCATGTTGACGTCAAAATTGGCTGTTTAAGACAAAATTCTTGCAATAAACATTGTTTACCGTACATTATATAAGTTATCACGATTTTGTTATTATATTCTCGTAAAATATCATAAAGCTAAATAAATAAATCTCTTTGGTTAGGAACATTAGTTTTAAATTATAAAAACTCCTTTTGACGTCAAAATCGGCTGTTTAAGACATAATACTTGCAATAAACATTGTTTATTGTACAATATTTGAGTTATTTCGATTTTGGGTTATTTTATTCTTGTAAAATATCATACAGCTACTTAAATAATCCTTCTCGGTGAGAAATATTAGTTTTTATGAAATAAAACTCTTTTTGACATCAATATAGGCTGTTTTAAGAGACGAAATACTTGCAATAAACATTGTTTATCGTACATTATTTGAGTTATTAAGATTTTTGGTTATAATATTCCTGTAATATTTCGTGAGGGTAGTTTAATAAACGTCTTCGCTTAAAAATAATAGTTTTAATGTATTAAAACTCCTTTCAAAGTCAAAATCGGCTGTTAAAGACGAAATACTTTCAATAAATATTGTTTATCGTAAATTATTTGAGTTATTCAAATTCTTGCTTATAATATTCTTTTAAGATCTCATAAGGGTAATTTAACAAACTTCTTTGGTTAGTAATCTAACTTTAAACATATTATTAGTACTATAGACGTTATTATAGGCTATTTAAAACAAAATACTTGTATTAATCCCTTTTTAATCGTATATTATTTGATTTCTTATGATTTTAGGTATAAATATTCTTGTAAAATATCATACAGCTTATTAAATAAACCTCTTCGGTTAGGAAAATTAGTTTTAAATTACTAAAGTTCTTTTTGACGTTAAAATCGGCTGATTTAGACTAAATACTTGCAATAAACATTGTTTATCGTATATTATTTGAGTTATACCGCTAGTTTAATAAACGTTTTTGGTTAGTAACCTAACTTCAAACATAATATAAGTACTATAGACGTTATAATAGGCTGTTTAAACAAAATACTTGTATTAAACCTTTTTTTATCGTACACTGTTAGAATTATTATGAATTTTGCCAATAGTATTCTAGTAATATTTCGTAAAGGTAATTTAATAAACTTCTTCGGTTAAAACTATTAGTTATAAATAACTAAAACTCCTATTGACGTCAAAATCGACTGTTTAAGACAAAATACTTGCAATAAACATTGTATATCTTACATTATTTAAGTTATCCCGACTTTTGGTTATAATATTATTGTAATATTTCGTAAAGGTAATTTAATAAACCTCTTCGGTTAAAAATATAAGTTTTAAATTATCAAAACTCCCTTTGACGTCAAAATTAGCTATTTAAAACATATTACTTGCAATAAACAATGTTTGTCGTACATTATTTTAGTAATTTTGATTTTTGGTTATGATATTCTTGTAACATTTCTTACAGCTAATTTGATAAACGTTCTTGGTTAGCTATCTAACTTTAAACATATTAAAGTACTATAGACGTTATATAGGCTTTTTTAAACAAAATCCTTGTATTTAAACCTTTTTTATCGTACATTATTGAATTATTATGAGTTTTGGTATTAATTTTCTTGTGATATATCATACATCTAATTATAAAGACCTTTTAGTTAAAAATATTAGTTTTAAAGTATTAAAACTCCTTTTGACGTCAAAATCGGCTGTTTAAGATGAAATATTTTTAATAAACATTGTTTATGGTACATTATTTCACTTATTTCCTTTTTTGGTTATAATATTCTTGTAATGTTACGTGAAGGTAGGTTAATAATCGTCTTCGGTTAAAGATTTTAGTTTTAAATAGTTAAAACTCTTGTTGACGTCAAAATTGTTTGTTTTAGAGACGAAGTAATTGCAATAAACATTGTTTACCATACACTATTTGAGTTATTTCGACTTTTGGTTAATATATTCCTGTTATATTTCGTAAGAATAATTTAATAAACATCTTCGCTTAAAAATAATAGTTTTAATGTATTAAAACTCCTTTCGAAGTCAAAATCGGTTGGTAAAGACGAATTATTTGAGTTATTTCGATTTTTGGTTATAATATTCTTGTAATATTTCGTACAGCTAATTTAATAAACGTTTTTCGTTATTAATCTAACTTCAAACATATTAAAAGTACTAAAGACGTTTTAATAGGCTGTTTTGAACAAAATACTTGTATTAAACCCTTTTTTATCGTACACTATTGATTTATTTTGATTTTTTGGATAATTATTCTTTTATTATTTCAGACAGCTAATTAAACAAACCTCTTCGGTGAGGAATATTAGTTTTAAAGTAATAAAATTCCTTTTGACGTCAAAGTAGGCCGTTTGAGAGACGAAATTCTTGCAATAAACATTGTTTATCGTACATTATTTGAGTTATTTCGATTTTTGGTTATAAAATTCGTGTAATATTTCGTAAAGATAATTTAATAAACGTCTTTGGTAATAAATATTAAAACTCATTTTGAGGTCAAAATCGGCAGTTTCAGACGAAATTCTTGCAATAAACATTGTTTACCGTACATTAAATAAGTTTTTTCGATTTTGATTATAGATTCTTGCAGTATTTTGCAGAGCTAATTAAATGAACCTCTTAGGTGAGGAATATTAGTTTTAAAGTATTTTAAGTCCTTTTGACGTCAAAATCGGCTGTTTAAGACGAAATACTTACAATAAACATTGGTTATCGTACATTATTTGCGTTATTTCGTTTTTTGGTTATAATATACTTGTAATATTTCATACAGCTAATTTTATAAACGTCTTTGGTTATTAATAGAACTATATACATATTGAAAGTACAATTGACATTATAATACGCTGTTTTTAGCAAAATACTTGTATTAAACCCTTATTTATCGTACACTATTGAATTATTATGATTTTTGGTATTAATTATCTCTTAATTTATCATTCATCTAATTAAATAAACCTCTTTGGTTAGGAATATTAGTTTTAAAGTATTATATTACATTTTGACGTCAAAATCGGCTGTTTAAGACAAAATTCTTGCAATTAACATTGTTTGTCGTACATCATTTGAATTATTTAGATTTTTGATTATAATAGTCTTGTAATATTTCGTAAAACCAATTTAAAAATGGACTTCGGTAAAGATATTAGTTTTAAAGTACTAAAATTCATTTTGACGTCAAAATCGGCTGTTTAAGACGAAATACTTACAATAAACATTGTTTATCGTACATTATTTAAGTTATTTCGATTTTCGGTTATAATATTCTTGTAATATTTCTTAAAGGTAATTTGATAAACGTCTTTGGTTAAAAATATTAGTTATGAATAATTAAAACTCCATTAGACGGCAAAATTGTCTGTTTAAGAGACGAAATACTTGCAATAAATATTGTTTTTCGTATATTATTTGAGTTATTTCGATTTTTGGTTATAATTATTTTGTAATTATTTCGTCCAGCTAATTCAATAAACGTCTTTGGTTATTAATCTAAATTTAACATATTAAAAGTACTATAGACGTTATAATAGGCTGTTTTTAACAAAATACTTGTATGAAACCCTTTTTTATCGTATACTGTTGAATTATTTTGATTATTGGTATTAATTTTATTTTAGTATATCATATAGCTAATTAAATAAACTTTTTCGGTTAAAAATATTAGTTTTAAACTATTAAATCTCCTTTTGATGTCAAAATCGGCTGTTTAAGACGAAATACTTGCAAAAAACACTGTTTACCGTACATTATATAAGTTATTTCAATTTTAGTTATAATATTCTTGTAGAATATCATACAGCTAATTGAATGAACCTCTTTGTTTAGGAATATTAGTTTGAAGTTTTACAACTCCTTTTGACGTCAAAATCGGCTGTTTAAGACGAAATACTTGCAATAAACATTATTTATCGTACATTATTTGAATAATTTCAAATTTTGGTTCATAATATTCTTGCAATATTTCGTAAAGGTTGTTTAATAAATGTATTTGATTATTAACCTAACTTTAAAGATATTAAAAGTATGTGTAAAACCCATTTTTATCGTATACTATTTAATTAATTCAGATTTTTGGTATTAATATTCTTGTAAGATTTCGTAAAGGTAATTTAACAAACTTCTTTGGTTAGTAATCTAACTTTCAACTGATTATTAGTATAATAGACGTTATAATAGGCTATTTTAAACAAAATTCTTGTATTAAACCCGTTTTAATAATACATTATTTGAGTTCTTATGATTTTAGGTATTAATATTCTTGTAAAATATCATACAGCTAATTAAATAAACCTCTTCGGTTAGGAATATTAGTTTTAAATTATTAAAGTTCCTTTCGACGTAAAAATCGTCTGTTTGAGACGAAATACTTGCAATAAACATTGTTTATTGAATGTTATTTGAGTTATTTCGATTCTTGCTTATAACATTCCTGTAATATTACGTAAGGGTAATTTAATAAACGTCTTCGTTTAAAAATAATAGTTTTAATGTATTAAAACAAACTCCTTTTATAGTTAAATCGGCTGTTAAAGACGAAATACTTTCAATAAACATTGTTTATCGTATATTATTTGAATTATTTCAATTTTTGGATATAATATTCTTGTAATATTTTGTATAGATAATTTAATAAACGTTTTTGGTTATTAATCTAACTTCAAACATATTAAAAGTAATATAGACGTTATAATAGGCTATTTTAAACAAAATACTTGTATAAAACCCTTTTTTATCGTACACTATTGATTTATTTTGTTTTTTCAGATTAATATTCTTTGAATATTTTATACAGCTAATAAAATAAACCTCTTTGGTGAGGAATATTAGTTTTAAAGTAATAAAACTACTTTTGACGTCAACATAGGCCGATTGAGAGACGAAATTCTAGCAATAAACATTGTTTATCGTACATTATTTGAGTTATCACGATATTTGGTTATAATATTCTAGTAATATTTCGTAAAGATAATTTAATAAACGTCTTCGGTTAAAAATATTAAAATTCATTTTGAGGTCAAAATCGGCAGTTTAAGACGAAATTCTTGCAATAAACATTGTTTACCGTACATTCGATTTTGATTATAACATTCTTGCAATATTTTTCACAGCTAGTTAAATGAACCTCTTAGGTGAGGAATATTAGTTTTAAAGTATTTTAAGTCCTTTTGACGTCAAAATCGGCTGTTTAAGACGAAATACTTGCAATAAACATTGGTCATCGTACATTATTTGCGTTATTTCGTTTTTTGGTTATGATATTCTGTAATATTTCATAATGCTAATTTTATAAACGTCTTTGGTTATTAATAGAACTATAAACATATTAGAAGTACAATAGACATTAAAATACGCTGTCTTCAACAAAATACTTGTATTAAACCCTTTTTTATCGTACACTATCAAATTATTAAGATTATTGGTATTAATATTCTCGTAAAATATCATACATCTAATTAAATAAACCTCTTCGGTTAGGAATATTAGTTTTAAAATATTATATCTTATTATGACGTCAAAATCGGCTGTTTAAGACAAAATTCTTGCAATAAACATTGTTTGTCGTACATCATTTGAATAATTTCAATTATTTGTTATAATATTCTTGTAATATTTCGTTAAACCAATTTAAAAATCGTCTTCGGTTAAAAATATTAGTTCCAAATAATTATAACTCCATTAGACGGCAAAATTGTCTGTTTAAGAGACGAAATACTTAAAATAAATATTGTTTTTCGTACATTATTTGAGTTATTTCGTTTTTTGGTTATATAATTATTGTTAAAATTCTTAGAGCTAATTTAATAAACTTTATTGGTTAGTTATATAACTTTAAACATAATAAAAGAACTATAGGCGTTATAATAGGCTGTTTCAAACAAAATACTCCTATTAAACCCTTTTTAATCGTACTTAATTTGAATTATATTGATTTTTGGTATTAACATTCTTGTAAAGTGTCATACAGCTAGTTAAAAAAACGACTTCAAATAGGAATACTAGTTTAAAAGTATTATAACCTATTTGACGTCAAAATCGGCCATTTAAGACGAAATACTTGCAATAAATATTTTTTATCGGACATTATTTGAGTTATTTCGGTTTTTGGTCATAATATTCTTGTAATATTTCGTAAAAACAATTTAATAATCGTCTTCGGTTAAAAATATTAGATCTAAAGTATTAAATCTCCTTTTGACGTCAAAGTTGTCTGTTTAAAAGACGAAATACTCGCATTAAACATTGTTTATCGTACATCATTTAAGTTATTTCGACTTATGGTTTTAATATTCTAGTAATATTTCGTTAAGACAATTTAATAAACATATCCGGTTAATAATATCCGTTTTAAAGAAATAAAATTCTTTTATGACGTCAAAATTGTGGGTTTAAGACGAAATACTTGCAATAAACATTGTTTATTGCATATTATTTGAGTTATTTCGATTTTTGGTTATAATTTTCGTGTAATATTTCGTAACGGTAATTTAATAAACCACTTCGGTTAAAAATATTAGTTTTAAAGTATTAAAACTTCTTTTGACGTCAAAATCGGATGTTTAAGACGAAATACTTGCAATAAACATTGTTTATCCTACATTATTTGAATTATTTAGACTTTTGAATATAATATTTTTGTAATATTTCGTAAAGATAATTTAATAAACGTCTTCGGTTAAAAATAATTGTTTTAAAATATTAAAACTCATTTTGAAGTCAAAATCGGCTGTTTGAGACGAAATTTTTGCAAAAAACATAGTTCACCGTACATTATATAAGTTATTTCAATTTTAGTTATAATATTCTTGTAGAATATTATAAAGCTAATTGAATGAACCTCCTTGGTTAGGAATCTTAGTTTAAAGTATTACAACTCCTTTTGACGTCAAAATCGGCTGTTTAAGACGAAATACTTGCAATAAACATTATTTATCGTACATTATTTGAGTAATTTCAATTTTTGGTTTATTATATTCTTGTAATATTTCGTAAAGGTAATTTAATAAATTTATTTGATTATTAATCTAATTTTAAATATATTAAAAGTATGTATTAAACCCATTTTTATCGTATATTGTTTAATTAATTCCGATTTTTAGCATTAATATTATTGTAAGATTTCATAAACGTAATTTAACAAACTTCTTTGGTTAGTAATCTAACATTCAACATATTATTAGTACTATAGACGTTATAATAGGCTATTTTAAACAAAATACTTGTATTAAACCATTTTTAATCGTACATTATTTGAGTTCTTATGACTTTAGGTATAAATATTGTTGTAAAATATCATACAGCTAATTAAATAAACCGCTTCGGTTAGGAATATTAGTTTTAAAGTATTATATCTTATTTTGACGTCAAAATCGGCTGTATAAGACAAAATTCTTGCAATAAACATTGTTTGTCGTACATCATTTGAATAATTTCAATTATTTGTTATAATATTCTTGTAATATTTCGTTAAACCAATTTAAAAATCGTCTTCGGTTAAAAATATTAGTTCCAAATAATTATAACTCCATTAGACGGCAAAATTGTCTGTTTAAGAGACGAAATACTTAAAATAAATATTGTTTTTTGTACATTATTTGAGTTATTTCGTTTTTTAGTTATATAATTAATGTTAGATTTCATAGAGCTAATTTAATAAACTTTATTGGTTAGTTATCTAACTTTAAACATAATAAAAGAACTATAGGCGTTATAATAGGCTGTTTCAAACAAAATACTTCTGTTAAACCTTTTTTAATTGTACTTTATTTGAATTGTAATGATTTTTGGTATCAACATTCTTGTAAAGTATCATACAGCTAGTTAAATAAACCTCTTTAAATAGGAATACTAGTTTAAAAGTAATATAACTCATTTTGACGTCAAAATCAGCCATTTAAGACGAAAAACTTGCAATAAATATTTTTTATCGGACATTAATTGAGTTATTTCGGTTTTTGGTCATAATATTCATGTAATATTTCGTAAAAACAATTTAATAATCGTCTTCAATTAAAAATATTAGTTTTAAAGTATTAAATCTCTTTTTGACGTGAAAGTTGTCTGTTTGAAAGACGAAATACTCGCAATAAACATTGTTTATCGTACATTTTTTGAGTTATTTCGACTTTTGATTTTAATATTCTAGTAATATTTCGTTAAGACAATTTAATAAACATATCCGGTTAATAATATTAGTTTTAAAGTAATAAAATTCTTTTATGACGTCAAAATTGTGGGTTTAAGACGAAATACTTGCAATAAACATTGTTTATTGTATATTATTTGAGTTATTTCGATTTTTGGTTATAATTTTCTTGTAATATTTCGTAATGATAATTTAATAAACGTCTTTGGTTAAAAATAATTTTTTTTAAATATTAAAACTCATTTTACGTCAAAATCGGCTGTTTAAGACAAAATTCTTGCAAAAAACATTGTTTACCGTACATTATATAAGTTATTTCAATTTTAGTTATAATATTCTTGTAGAATATCATACAGCTAATTGAATGTACCTCTTTGGTTAGGAATATTAGCTTAAAGTATTACAACTCCTTTTGACGTCAAAATCGGCTGTTTAAGACGAAATACTTGCAATAAACATTATTTATCGTACATTATTTGAGTAATTTCAATTTTTGGTTCATAATATTCTTGTAATAAATCGTAAAGGTAATTTAATAAATGTATTTGATTTGTAATCTAACTTTAAATATATTAAAAGTTTGTATTAAACCCATTTTTATCGTATATTATTTAATTAATTCCGATTTTTGGTATTAATATTATTGTAAGATTTCGTAAAGGTAATTTAACAAACTTCTTTGGTTAGTAATCTAACTATCAACGTATTATTAGTACTATAGACGTTATAATAGGCTATTTTAAACAAAATACTTGTATTAAACAATTTTAATCGTATATTATTTGAGTTCTTATGATTTTAGGTATAAATATTGTTGTAAAATATCAGCTAATTAAATAAACCTCTTCGGTTAGGAATATTAGTTTTAAATTACTAAAGTTCCTTTTGACGTTAAAATCGGCTGTTTGAGACGAAATACTTGCAATAAACATTGTTTATCGTATATTATTTGAGTTATTTCGATTTTTTATTATTATACTCTTGTATTATTTCGAATAGCTAATTTAATAAACGTCTTTAATTATAAATCTAATTTTAAACATATCATCAGTACTATATACGTTATAATAGGCTCTTTTAAACAAAATACTTGTATTAAACCCTTTTTAGTCCTGCATTATTTAAATTATTTTGATTATTGGTAGGAATAGTCTTGTAATATATAATACAGCTAATTAAATAAACTTCTTCGGTTAGGAATATTAGTTTCAAAGTATTAAAACTCCTTTGCTCTAAACATCGTTTATCGTACATTATTTGAGTTTTTCGACTTCCGTTATAGTATTCGTATAACATTTTGTACAACTAAATTAATGAACGTCTTTGGTTACTTATCTATTTTTTAACATATTTATAGTACTGTAGATGTTTTAATAGGCTGTTTTATACAAAATCATAGTATTAAACCTTTTTTTATCGTACACTATTTAAATTATTTTGGTTATTGGTATTAATATTCTTGTAATATATCATACAGCTAATTATATAAATCTTTTCAGTTACGAAAAATAGTTTTGAAGTATTAAAACTCCTTTTGATGTCAAAATCAACTATTTAAGACGAAATACTAGTAACAAAGATCGTTTATCGTACAATATTTTAGTTTTTCGAATTTCCGTTATAATATTCTTATAATTTTTTTACAGCTAATTTAATAAACGTCTTTGGTTAGTAATCTAACTTTAAACATAAAAAAGTACTATAGATGTTATAATAGGCTGTTTTTTAACAAAATATTTCTATGAAACCCTATTTAATCGTACACTACTTAAATTATTATTATTATTGGTATCACTATGCTTGTAATATATCATAAAGCTAATTAAATAAACCTTATCGGTAAGGAATATTAGTTTTAAGGTTAAAACTCCTTTTGACGTGAAATCGGCTATTTAAGACAAAATAATTGTAATAAACAATATTTATCGTACATTTTTTAATATATTTCGATATTTGGTAATAATATTCTTTTAATATCTCGTAGAGCCAGTTTAATAAACATTTTTGCTTTGTAATTTAATTTTAAACATATTAGAAGTACTATAGACGTTTTAATAGGCTGTTTTAAACAAAATTATTGTATTGAAACCTTTTTTATCGTACATTACTTGAGTTATTTTTTTTTATTGGTATTAATATTCTTGTAATATAACATACAGCTAATTAAATAAACCTCTTCAGTTAGAAACAATAGTTATAAAGTATTAAAACTCCTTTTGACGTCAAAGTCGGCTATTTACGACGATATACTTGTAATAAACATTATTTATCGTAAACTATTTGAATTATTACAATTCTTTATAATATTATTAATATAATCTTTTAAAAAGGTAATTTAATAATCATCTTCAGTTAAAACTATTACTTTTAAAGTATTAAAACTACTTTCGACGTCAAACTCATCTGTTTAAGACGAAATACTTAAATAAACATTGTTTATCATACATTATTTGATTAATTTTGATTTTTGGTTATAATAACTGGAATATTTTGTAAAGATAATTTAATAAACGTTTTCATTAAACTATATTAGTTTTAAAGTATTAAAACTAATAAAATATTAAAACTAATAATAATTTTAAAGTAATAAAATTTCTTTTGACATCAAAATTAGCTGTTTAAGACGAAATACTTGCAATAAACATTGTATATCGTATTTTATTTGACTTATTTCGATTTTCGTTATAATAACCTTGTAATACTTAGTAAAGGTAATTTAATAAACGCATTTAGTTAAAGATATTAGTTTTAAAGTATTAAAACTCCTTTTGACGTCAAAATCGGCAGTTCAATACAAGTACTTGCAATAAACATTGTTTATAGCACATTATTTGAGTTATTTCGATTTTTGATTGTAATATTCTTGTAATATTTCGTACAGCTAATTCAATAAACGTCTTTGGTTAGTAATCTAACTTTAAACGTACTAAAAGTATAGAGTCGTTATAATAGGATATTTTAGACTAAATACTTGTATTAAACCCTTTTCTATCGTACACTTTTTGAATTATTTTTTATTATTGATACTTATATTCTTGTAATATACCAGACAGCTAATTGAATAAACCTCTTCGGTTAGAAATATTAGTTTTAAAGTATAAAAACTCCTTTTGACGTCAAAATCGGCTGTTTAAGATTAAATACTTGCAACAAACATTGTTTATCCCTCATTATTTGACTTATTATGATTATTAGTAATAATAATATTTTAATATTTCGTAAAGATAATTTAATAAACGTTTCGATCAGTAATATTAGTTTTAAAGTATTAAAACTCCTTTTGACATCAAAATGGGCTTTTTAAGACGAAATACTTCTAATAAACAATTTTATCGTAAATTATTTCAATTGTTATTATTTATGGTAATAATGATATTTTAATATTTCGTAAAGGTAATTAAATAAACGTTTTTGGTAACGAAAATTAGTTTTAAAGTATTAAAATTCCTTTAGACGTCAAAATCGGCTATTTAGGCGAAATACTTGTAATAATCATTCTTTATCTTACATTATTTGAATTATTATGATTATTGATATTAATATTCGTGTAATATATCATACAGCTTGTTAAAGAAACTTCTTCGATTAGGAATATTAGTTTTAAAGTATTAAAACTTCTTTTGATGTCAAACATGGCTGTTTAAGATAAGTACTTGCAATAAACATCGTTTATCGTACATTATTTAAGTTATTTCGATTTTGGTAATACTATTCTTGTAATATTTCGTAAACGTAATGAAATAAACGTTATCGATTAAAATAATTAGTTTTAAAGTATTAAAACTCCTTTTGACGTCAAAATCGGCTTTTTAATACGAAATACTTGCAATAAACATCGTTTATCGTATATTGTTTGAGTTTTTTGATTTTCCGTTATAGTTTTCTTAGAATAATTTGTAAAGCTAAATTAATATACGTCTTTGGTTAGTAATCTAACTTTAAACATATTAAAGTACTATAGACGTTATAATAGGCTGTTTTAAACAAAATACTTGTATTAAACCTTTATTTAACGTACACTATTTGAATTATTATGATTTTTGCCAAAAATATTCTAGTAGTTTATTCGTAAAGGTATTTTAATAAACGCCTTCAGTTAAAAACATTAGTTTTAAAGTATTAAAACTCCTTTTGACGTCAAAATCGGCAGTTCAATACGAAGTACTTGCAATAAACATTGTTTATTGCACATTATTTGGGTTATTTCGATTTTTGGTTATAATATTCTTGTAATATTTCGTATAGCAAATTTAATAAACGTATTTGGTTAGTAATCTAACTTTAAACGTACTAAAAGTACCTAAACGTTATAATAGGCTGTTTTGATTAAATTACTTGTTTTAAATCGTTTTCTATCGTACACTTTTTGAATTTTTTTATTATTGGTACTTATATTCTTACAATATACCAGACAGCTAAATAAAAAAACCTCTTTGGTTAGAAATATAAGTTTTAAAGTATTAAAACTCCTTTTGACGTCAAAATCGGTTGTTAAAAACTAAATACTTGCAACAAACATTGTTTATCCCTCTTTATTTGACTTATTATGATTTTTAGTATAATATTTTTTTAATTTATCGTCAAGATAATTTAATGAACTTTTTCGGTTAGTAATATTAGTTTTAAAGTATTAAAACTCCTTTTGACGTCAAAATGGGCTGTTTAAGACGAAAACTTGTAATAAACATTATTTATCGTACACTTTTTTAATTTTTATTATTTAGGGTAATAATAATATTGTAATATTTAGTAAAGGTAATTTAATAAACGTCTTTGGTTACGAAAATTAGTTTTAAGTATTAAAATTCCTTTTGACGTCAAGATCGGCTATTTAAGACGAAAAAACTTGTAATAAACAATTTTTATCGTACATTATTTGAATTATTATGGTTTTTAGTTATAATATTATTGTAATATTTCGTAAAGATTATTTGATAAACGTCTTTAGTTGGTAATCTAACTTTTAACATATTAAAGTACTATAGACGTTAAAATAGGCTGTTTAAAACAAAATACATGTGTTAAACCCTTTTTTAACGAACTTTATTTGAATTATTTTGATTATTGGTATTAATATTCTTGAAATATACCATTCAGCTCATTAGATAAACCTTTTCAGTTAGAAATATAAGTTTTGAAGCATTATGACTCCTTTTGACGTTAGTATCGGCTATTGAAGACGAAATACTTGCAATAAACATTGTTTATCGTACATTTTTTGAGTTATTATGATTTTTGGTAATCATATTAATTTTAAAATTCATAAAGGTAATTTAATTAACTTCTTCGGTTAGTAATCTCACTTGAAACATATTAAAAATACTATAGACGTTATTATAGGCTGTTTCAAACAATATACTTGTATTAAACCCTTTTTTATCGTACACTTTTTGAATTATTTTGATTATTGGTAATAATATTCTTGTAATATATCAAACAGCTAATTTAATAAACCTTTTCGGTTGAGAAATTTAGTTTCAAAGTATTAAAACTCCTTTTGACGTTAAAATTGGCTATTTAAGACCAAATCCGTGTAATAAATATTATTTATCGTACACTATTTGAATTATTATGATTTTTGGTAATAATATTATTTTAATATTTCAAAATAGTAACTTAGTAAACGTTTTCAAAAAAAAACTATTAGTTTTAAAATATTAAAATTCTTTTTGACGTCAAAATTGGCTATTTAAGACGAAATACTTGCAATAAATATTGTTTATCGAAAACTATTTGAGTTTTTTCGATTTTTGGTTATAATATTCTAGTAATATTTCGTAAAGGTATTTGATAAACTTCATCAGTTAAAAATATTAGCTTTAAAGTATTAAAAATTTTGACGTCAAAAGCTGGTGTTTAAGACGAAATACAGGCAATAAACATCGTTGTTCGTACATTATTTAAGTTATTTAGATTTTTGGTTTAGATAATATTTCGTAAAAGTAATTTAAATAACTTCTTCGGTTAGTAATCTAACTCTAAACATATTAAAAATACTTAGACATTATAATAGGCTGTTTTAAACAAAATAATTGTATTTAACCGTTTTTACCGTTCAGTATTCGAATTATTTTGATTATTGGTATTAATATTCATGTAATATATCATACAGCTATTTAAATAAAACTTTTCGGTTAGAAATATTTTATTTTTAATTTTAAAACTTCTTTTACGTCAAAATTAGCTGTTTAAGACGAAAAACTTCTAATAAACATTATTTTTTGTACACTATTCGAATTATTATGATTTTTGGTAATAATATTAATTTAATATTTTGTAAAGGTCATTTAATAAACCTTTTCGGTTCGGAAAATTAGTTTCAAAGTAATAAAACTCCTTTTGTTATCAAAATCGGCTGTTTAAGACGAAATACTTGCTATAAACATTGTTTATCGTACATTGTTTGAGTTGATATGATTTTTAGTAATAATATTTTCGTAATATTCCGTAAAGGTTTTGTAATAAACGTCTTAGGTTAGCAATCTATCTTCAAAAATATTTAAAGTACTATAGACGTTATAACAGGCTTGTTTTAAACCAAAATACTTATATTAAACCTTTTTTAATCGTACCCTATTTCAATTATTTAGATAATTGGTATTAATAATCTTGTAATATGTCATACAGCTAATTTAAAAAATCTTTTTTATGAAAATATCATTTTTTTAAAAACTCCGTTTTACGTCAAAATCGGTTGTTTAAAACAAACTACTTGCAATAAACATTCTTTATCGTACATTAATTGAATTATTTTGTATTTTGGGTTTAAAATTCTTGTATCATTTCTTAAAGGTAATTTAATAAATATATTCGGTTAAAAATAATACTTTTAAAGTATTAAAACTTTTGACGTCAAAATCGGCTGTTTAAGACGAAATACTTGCAATAAACATTGTTTATCGAACATTATTTCAGTTATTTCGATTTTTAGTTATAATATTCTTGTCATATTTCTTACAGCTAAATTAATAAACGTTGTTAGTTAGTAATCTACTTTTAACATATAAAAAGTACAATAGGAATTTTAATAGGCTGTTTTATACAAAATACTTGTATTAAACCATTTTTTATCGTATACTATTTGAATTATTATGATTTTTGATATTAATATACTTGTAATATATCATAGAGCTAGTTAAATAAACCTCTTCAGTTATAAATATAAGTTTATAAGTATTAAAACTCCTTTTTGACGTCAAAATCGGCTGTTTAAAACGAAATAATTGCAATAAAAAATATTTATCGTACATTATTTGAGTTATTTTGAATTTTCGTTATAACATTTTTGTAATATTTTTTACAGCTAATTTAATAAACGTTTCAGGTTATTTATCTGTCTTAAAACATATAATAGTCATTATAATAGGCTGTTTTAAACAAAATACTTGTTTTAAACCGTTTTTGATCGTACATTATTTAAAGTTATTATTATTTTTTGTATTAATATTTTTGTAATATATCATATAGTTAATTAAATAATCCTCTTCGGTTAGAATTATTAGTTTTAAAACATTAAAATTCCTCTTCACGACAAAATCGGCCATTTAAGACGAATTAATTGCAATAAACCTTGTTTATCGTACATTATTTGAGTTATTTCGATTTTTAGTTATAATATTCTTGTAATATTTTGTTAAGGTAATTTAATAAACGTCTTCGGTTAAAAATATTAGTTTTAAAGTAATAATACTCATTTTGACGTCAAAATCGACAGTTTAAGACGAAATTCTTGCAATAATCATTGTTTACCGAACATTATACAAGTATTTTCGATTTTTAACTTTAATGTTCTTGAAATATTTCCTACAGCTAATTTAATAAATTTTTTTGGTTTGTAACTTAGCTGTAAACATATTAAAAGTACTATAGGCGTTATAATACTAAGCTGTTTCAGAAAATAACTTGTTTTAAACCCGTTTTTATCGTACAGTATTTCAGTTATTATGATTTTTTGATTAACATATATGTAATATATAATAAATTATAGCTAGTTAAATAAACCTATTTTGTTTAAAACATTAGATTCAGAGTATTAAAACTAATTTTGACGTCAAAGTCCGCTGTTTAAGACAAAATACTTGCAATAAACACTGTTTTTCGTATAATATTTGAGGTATTTCAGTTTTTGGTTATAATTTTGTGGTAATATTTCTTAAAGGTATTCTAATAAACAGCTTTGATTAAAAATATAAGTTTGAAAGTATTAAAACTCCATTTGACGTCAAAATTGTCTGTTTAAGTTACGAAATACTTGAAATAAACATTGTTTATTGTACATTATTTGACTTATTTCGACGTTTGGTTATAATATTCTTGTAATATTTCGTAAAGGTAATTTATCAAACGTCTTCGTTTGAAAATATTAGTTTTAAAAAAAAAAAAACTTATTTTGATGTCAAAATAGGTTGTTTAAGACGAAATACTTGCAATAAACATTGTTTATCGTACATTAACTGAGTTATTTAGATTTTGAGTTATAATACATTTGTTATATTTCTTACAGCTAGTTTAATAATTGTCTTTGGTTAGTAATCTAGCTTTAAACATAGTAAGAGTACAATAGAAGATATAATAGGCTGTTTTAAACAAAATACTTGTATTAAACCCTTTTTTATCGTACATTATTTGAGTTATTTTACTTTTTGGTATTGATAATCTGGTAATATATCATACGGCTAGATGAATAAACTTCTTCGGTTAGAAATATTAGTTTTAAAGTATTAAAACTCCTTTTGACGTCAAAATCGGCCAATTAAGAGACGAAATACTTGCAATGTACATTGTTTATTGTACATTATTTTAGTTATTTTGATTTTTGGTTGTAATATTGTTATTATATTTCTGACAGCTAATTTAATAAACCTTATTGGTTAGTAATCGAACTTTAAGCATATGAAAAGTACAATAGGCAATATACTAGGCTGTTTTATACGAACTACTTGTATTAAACCGTTTTTATCAAATGTTATTAAAGTTATTATCATTTTTGGTAGTAATATAGTTGTAGTATGTCATACAGCTAGTTTAACGAACCTCTTTGGTTAAAAATATTAGTTTTAAAGTATTAAAACTGCTTTTGACGTCAAAATCGGCTGTTTAAGACGAAATACTTAAAATAAACATTGTTTATCGTATGTTATTTGAGTTATTTCGTGTTTGGTAATATTCATGTAGTATTTCGTAAATCAGTATCTGCAAGACCCGTTAACTTATTTTTTTGTCTTAAGCCCTTCTTAGTCTTAATCATTCTAATGGTATAGTAATCACTTAAATAGTAGCTTAAACTAAAAACAACCGGTTATAATTTACACAGCACAGTTTAATCAACAATATTTAATAACAAATGTGATTTAAAAAATACGTATTAACTCAAGTAAAATTATATAAAAAGTTGATAAAGCTAAAGAATAGTTCAATAATTTCTTCAATAAGCAACAAAGTTTAATCTATAATTTGGTACTTCTTTTAAAGCAACAAATTTACAAAAGTTTAAACACTCAACTGCAATCCACTCAGAGTTCCAATTCAAAGAGAGTCATCAACCAGAGTTCATCAAAAAACTGACCGTTGCTACAACAAGAATAGCATTTTCTACTAAAAATTCGTCGTTAAGCAAACGTCATAGTGCTTTAATAAATTTAAACTTGTCAGTGTTTACAACTAGTTATTTTGTAAACTTATTAATTATTATCACAACGCAGGGCAGATATCGATTACAATTGAATAACTGTCTTCGGTTAAAAATATTAGTTTTAAAGTAGTAAAACTTCTTTTGACGTTTAAATCGGCTAATTAAGACGAAATACATGAAATAAACATTGTTTATAATATATTATTTGAGTTATTTCGATTTTTGGTTATAATATTCTTGTTATATTTCTTACAGCTAATTTAATAACTGTTTTTGGTTAGTAATCGTACTTTAAACATATTAAAAGTACAATAGGCATTATAATTGCCTGTTTTAAACAGAATACTTGTATTAAACCCTTTTTTATGGTACATTATTTGAGTGATTATGTTTTTTGGTATTAATATTCTTGTAATATATCATATAGCTAATTATATAAACTTCTTTTTTTAGGAATATTATATTCGAAGTATTAAAACTCCTTTTGACGTCAAAGCGGCTGTTTAAGACGAAATACTTACAATAAACATTGTTTATCATACATTATTTGAGTTATTTCAACATTTGGTTATTATATTCCTGTAGTAGTTCGTTAAGGTTATTTAATACTGTTTTTATTTAAAAATATTAGTTTTAAAGTATTAAAATTTCTTTTAACGTCAAAATAGGCTGTTTAAGACGAAATACTTTCAATAAACATTATTTATTGTACATTTTGTTGGTTATTTCGATTTTTGGTTACAATATTCTTGTAATATTTTAAAAAGGTAATTTAATAAACATGTACGGTTGAATATATTAGTTTTAAAGTGTTAAAACTTCTTTTAACGTCAAAATCGGCTGTTTAATTGAAATACTTGCAATAAACATTGTTTATTGTACATTATTTGAATTATTATGATTTTTTATATTAATATACTTGAAAAATATCATACAGGTAATAAACATCTTCGGTTACAAATATTAGTTTTAAAGCATTAATACACCTTTAGACGTCAAAAACGGCTGTTTAAGACGAAATTCTTGTAAAAAACATTGTTTATCGTACATTATTTAAATTATTTTGATTTTTTGCTATAATATTCTTGTAATATTTTGTATAGGTAATTCAATTAACGTTTCGGTTAAAATATTAGTTTTAAAAATTAAATTTACATTTGACGTCATAGTTGTATGTCTAAGACACGAAAAACTAGCAATTAACATTGTTTATAGTACATTATTTGAGTTATTTCGACATTTGGTTTTAATATTGCTGTAGTAATTCGTTAAGGTAATTTACTAACTGTCTTCGGTTAAAAATATTGGTTTTAAAGTATTAAAACTTTTTTTGACGTAAAATCGGCTGTATAAGACGAAATACTTGCACTAAACATTGTTTATCGTACATTTATTTAGTTATTTCGATTTTATGTGATAATTTTATTGTTATACTTCTTATGGCTAATTAAATAAACGTTATTGGTAAGTAATCTAATTTTAAACATATTAAAAGTACGATAGGCATTCTAATAGGCTGTTTTAAACAAAATACTTTTATTAATCCGTTTTTTATCTTACCTTATTTTATTATTATGATTTTTTGTATTAATATTCTTGTAATATATCAAATAGCTAATTAAGTAAACTTCTTTGGTTAAGAATATTAAATTTAAAGTATTAAAACTACTTTTGACGTCAAAATAGGTTGTTTAAGACGAAATACTTGCAATAAATATTGTTTATCGAACATTAATCGAGTTATTTCGATTTTTAGTTCTAATATTCTTGTTATAAATTTACAGCTAGTTTAATAAACGTTATTAGTTATTAATCTACTTTAAACATATTAAAAGTACAAGAGGAGTTTTAATAGGCTGTTTTAAACTAAATACTTCTATTAAACTATTTTTATCGTGTATTGTTTGAATTATTATGATTTTTGGTATTAATATTCTTGTAATATATCTTACAGCTAGTTAAATAAACCTCTTTGGTTAGAAATAAAGTATTAAAAGTCATTTTGACGTCAAAATCAGCTGTTTAAAACAAACCAATTGCAATAAACATTATTTATCTAACATTATTTGAGTTTATTCGATTTTGGTTATAATAATCTATATAAATTTCGTGAAGGTAATTCAATTAACGTTTTCGGTTTAAAATATTAGTTTTAAATAATTAATCTCTATTAGACGTCAAAAATGTCTGTTTAAGAGACAAATACTTGCAATAAACATTGTTTATCGTACATTATTTGAGTTATTTTGATTTTTTGTTACATTATTCTTGTAATATTTTATAAGGTAATTAATTAAACCCTTTGGTAAGAAATATTAGTTTAAAAGTATTAAAACTCCTTTTTGACGTCAAAATCGGCTGTTTAAAACAATATAATTGCAATAAACATTTTTTATCGTACATTTTTTGAGTTATTTCAATTTTTGGTTATAATATTCTTGGAATATTTCGTAAAGGTAATTCAATTAACGTCTTCGGTTATAAATATTAGTTTTATATAATTAAAACTCCATTTGACGTCAGTATTGTCTGTTGAAGCGACGAAAAACTTGCAATAAACATTGTTTACGTACGTTATTTGAGTTATTTCATGTTTGGTTATAATATTCCTGTAGTATTTCGTAAAGGTAATTTAATAACTGTCTTCGGTTAAAAATATTAGTTTCAAAGTATTAAAACTTCTTTTGACGTCAAAATCGGCTGTTTAAGACGAAATACTCGCAAGAAACATTGTTTATCGTACATTATTTGAGTTATTTCGATTTTTGGTTATAATATTCTTGTTATATTTCTTACATCTAATTTAATAACTGTTTTCGGTTATTAATCGAATTTAAACATATTAAAAGTACAATAGGCATTATAAAAGGCTGTTTTAAACAAAATACTTGTATTAAACCCTTTTTTATCGGACATTATATAAGTTATTATGATTTTTGGTATTAATATTTTTGTAATATATCATATAGCTAATTAAGTAAACTTCTTTGGTTAAGAATATTAAATTTAAAGTATTAAAACTCCTTTTGACGTCAAAATCGGCTGTTTAAGACGAAATACTTGCAATAAACATTGTTTATCGTACATTATTTGAGTTATTTCGATCTTTGGTTTTTATATTTCTGTAGTATTTCGTAAAGAATGAATTAACCGCAAAATCAACATGAACAGCGTCAGAGACATTCCTATGACCGGTTTCGTCCTTATTAGGACTTATCAGGCAGGAATAGTCGCGAGAAACCCCTATTGTGATTTTAAACAAGCAGGATTAAGTACGAAATACTGAAGCGACCGTTTGTGGGCAAAATTGAAAAAATGACAAGATTCATTACTTCGTACTTAAGCCCGCTCATTTAAAATCACAATAGCGGTTTCTCGCGACTATTCCTGCCTGATGAGTCCTAATAAGGACGAAACCGGTCGTAGGATTGTCCTGGATGCTGTTGTTGTTGATCTTGCGGTAAAGTTCATTGTTTATTATCGATTGCATAAAACATCTCAACTTTGTTGATGATGGCCGAAATAAACACTGGCTAAAACTTATCAAACGAGCGCAGACTATAATCTCAAAACAAGCTAACATTGTCTAAGACGTTGGGCTGTGAATGCTTAAGCTGTGTAATTTTGTCAACTTTGCCCGAAAACGATCGCTTCAGTACTTCGTACTTAAGCCCGCTTGTTTAAAATCACAATAGCGGTTTCTCGCGACTATTTCTGCCTGATGAGTCTAATAAGGACGAAACCAGTCGTAAGATTGTCTCGGATGCTGTTGTTGTTGATCTTGCGGTAAAATTCATTGTTTATTATCGATTGCATAAAACATTTCAATTTCGTTGATGATGGCCGAAATAAATACTGGTATTTCGTAAAGGTAATTTATTTACTGTTTTCGGTTAAAAATAATAGTTTTAAAGTAGGCTTATAGACATACTTGCAATAAACATTGTTATTCGTCCATTATTTGAGTTATTACGATTTTTAGTTATAGTATTCCTGTAATATTTTCGTAAAGATAATTTAATAAACATTTTCGGTTAAAAATATGAGTTTTAAAGTATAAAAACTCCTTTGGAATTCAATATTGGCTGTTTAAGAGATAATACTTGCAATAAATATTGTTTATCGTATATTATTTGAGTTATTTCGATTTTTAGTTACAATATTCCTGTAGTATTTCGTAAAGGTAATTTAATAACTGTCTTCGGTTAAAAATATAAGTTCTAAAGTTATAAAACTTCTTTTGACGTCAAAATCGGCTGTTTAAGACAAAATACATTATTTTTCGTACATTATTTTAGTTATTTCGATTTTTTATTCTAATATTTTTGTTATATTTCTTATAGCTAATTTAATAAAAGTTATTGGTTAGTAATATAACTTTAAATATATTAAAAGTTTAATAGGCATTATAATAGGCTGTTTTAAACAAAATACTTGTATTAAACCCTTTTTTATTGTACATTATTTGAATTATTATGATTTTTGGTATTAATATTCTTATAATATATCATACAGCTTATTAAATAAACCTTCTGGTTAGAAATATGAGTTTTAAAGTATTAAAACTACTTTAGACATCAAAATCGGCTGTTTAAGACGAAATACTTGCAAAAAACATTGTTTATCGTACATAAACTAAGATAATTTTAATTTTTGTTATAATATTCTTGTAATATATAGTAAAGGTAGTTAATCAAACCTCTTCGATTAAAAATATTAGTTTTAAATAATTAAAACTTTATTAGACGTCAGAATTGTCTGTTTAAGACGAAATACTTGCAAGAAACAATGTTTATCGTACATTATTTTTGTGTTATTTCGATTTTTGTTAAAATATTCTTGTTATATTTCATAAAGATTATTCAATTAACGTTCTCGTTTAAAAAAATTAGTTTTAAATAATTAAAACTCTATTTGACGTCATAATTGTCTGTTAAAGAAACGAAAAACTAGCAATAAACATTGTTTATCGTGGACTATTTGAGTTATTTCGACATTTGGTTATAATATTTTTGTAGTATTTCGTAAATGTAATTTAATAAACCTCTTCGGTTAAAAATATCAGTTTTAAACTTATAAAACTTCTTTTGACCTCAAAATAAGCTGTTTAAGACGAAATACTTGCAGTAAACAATATTTATCGTACATTATATTAGTTATTTCGATTTTTTGTGAAATTTTTTTTGTTATATTTCTTATTGCTAATTAGTTAAACGTTAATAGTAAGTTATCTAACTTTAAACATACTAAATAAACAATAGGAATTATAATAGGCTGTTTTAAACAAAATACTTGTATTTAACCCATTTTTATTGTACATTATTTGAATTATTATGATTTTTGGTATTATTATTCTTGTAATATATCGTACACTTAATTAAATAAACCTCTTCGGTTAGGAATATTAGTTTTAAAGCATTAAAACTACTTTTGACATTAAATCGGCTGTTTAAGACGAAATACTTGTAATAAATATTGTTTATTCTTCATTATTTGAGTTATTAAATTTTTGGTTAAAATATTCTTGTAATATTAAGCAAAGGTAATTTAATACACCTCTGCGGTTAAAAATATAAGTTTTACATAGTTAAAACTCTATTTGACGTCATTATTGTCTGATTAAGAGACGAAATACTTGCAATAAACATTGTTTATCGTATATTATTTGACTTATTTTTAAATTTGGTTATAATATTACTGTAGTTTTTCGTAATAGTAATTTAATAACTGTTTTCGGTTAAAAATATTAGTTTTAAAGTATTAAAACTTCTTTTGACATCAAAATAGGCTGTTTAAGACGAAATACTTGCAATAAACTTTGTTTATCGTACATTATTTGAGTTATTTCGTATTTTGGATAGATTATTCTAGTTATATTTCTCACAGCCTTTTTAATAAACGTTATTGGTTAGTAATCTAACTTTAAACATATGAAAGGTACAATAGGCATTGTAATAGACTGTTTTAAGCAAAATACTTGTATTAAACCCTATTTTATCGTACATTATTTGAATTATTATGATTTTTGGTATTGATATTCTTGTAAAATATCATACTGCTAATTATTTAAACCTCTTCAGTTAGGAATAATTGTTTCAATGTATTAAAACTACTTTAGACGTCAAAAGCGGTTGTTTAAGACGAAATACATGCAAAAAACATTGTTTATCGTGCATTATTTGAGTAATTTTGATTTTTGGTTATAATATTCTTGTAATATTTCGTAAAGGTAATTTAATAAACCTCATCGGTTAAAAATATTACTTTAAAAGTAATAAAACTCATTTTGACGTCAAAATCGGCTGTTTAAGATGAAATACTTGCAAAAAAACCTCGTTTATCGTACATAATTTAAGTAAATCTTGGTTTTTTGTTATAATATTCTTGTAATAAATCAAAAAATTATTTCAATGAACCTATCCGGTTAAAAATATTAGTTTTAAAGTATTAAAACTCCTTTTGACGTCAAAATCGGCTGTTTAAGACGAAATATTTGCAATAAACATTGTTTATCGTACATTATTTGAGTTATTTCGATTTTTTGTTCTAATATTTATGTTATATTTCTTACAGCTAATTTAATGAATGTTTTTGATTAGTAATCGAACTTTAAAAATATTATAAGTATAATAGGCATTAAAATAGGCTGTTTTAAACAAAATACTTGTATAAAACACTTTTTTGTTGTACATTATTTGAGTTATTTCGACTTAAGGTTATAATATTAATATAATATATCATATAGGTAATTATATAAACCTCTTCGGTTAAAATGTCAGTTTTAAAGTATTAAAACTTCTTGTGACGTCAAAATCGGCTGTTTAAGACTAAATACTTGCAATAAACATTGTTTAGCGTATATTATTTGAGTTATTTCGATTTTTGGTATTAATATTCTTGTAATATTTCGTAAAGGTAATTGATAAACCTCTTCGGTTGGAAATATTAGTTTTAAAGTGTTTAAACTTTGCTTGACGTCAAAATCGGCTGTTTAAGACGAAATATTTGCAATAAACATTGTTTATCGTACATTATTCAAGTTATTTCGATTTTTAGTTATAATAATCTTGTTATATTTCTTAAAAATAATTTAATAAACGTTATTGGTTAGTAATCTAACTTTAAACATATTAAAAGTACAATAGGCATTATAATAGGCTGTTTTAAACAAAATACTTGTATTAAACCGTTTTTGATCGCACATTATTTGAATTATTATGATTTTTTGTATTAATATACTTAAAATATATCATACAGCTTATTAAATTAACATCTTCGGTTATGAATATCAGTTTTCAAGTATTAAAACTTATTTTAACGTCAAAATCGGCAGTTTAAGACGAAATACTTGTAATAAACATTATTTATCGTACATTGTTCAAGTTATTTAGATTTTTGGTTAAAATATTCTTGTAATATTTCGTAAAGGTAATTCATTAACGTCCTCGGTTAAAAGTATTAGTTTTAAATAATTAAAACTTTATTTGACGTCATAATTGTCTGTTTAAGAGTCGAAAAACTAGCAATAAACATTGTTTATCGTACATTATTTGAGTCATTCGATTTTTGGTTATAATATTCTTCTAATATTTCGTAAAGGTAATTTAATAACTGTCGTCGGTTAAAATTATTAGTTTTAAGGTATTTAAACTTCTTTTAACGTCAAAATAGACTGTTTAAGACGAAATACTGTAGTAAACATTATTTATCGTTTATTATTGTAATTATTTTGATTTTTTGTTATAATATTTCTGTTATATTTCTTTTAGCTATTTGAATAAACGTAATTGATTAGTAATCTAACTTTAAACATATTAAAAGTACAATAGGAATTATAATAGGCTAATTTATACACAATAATTGTATATAACCCTTTTTATTAATACATTTTTTGAATTGTTATAATTTTTGATATTAATATTTTTGTAATATAACATACAGCTAATTATATAAACCTTTTCGGTTGAAAATTAGTTTTAAAATATTTCAACTCATTTTGACGTCAAAATCGGTTGTTTAAGACGTAATATTTGCAATAAACTTTGTTTATAGTACAAAATTTTAGTTATTTCGATTTTTAGTTATAATAATCTTGTTTTATTTCTTATATCTAATTAAACAAACGTTATTGGTTATTAATCGAACTTTAAACATATTAAAAGTACAATAGGCATTATTATAGGCTCTTTTAAACAGAATACTTGTATTAAACCATTTTTTATTGTAAATTATTTGAGTTATTATGATTTTTAGTTATAATATTCTTGATATATATCATACAGCTAATTCAATAAACCTCTTCGGTTAGGAAAATTATTTTTAAGTATTAAAACTCATTGTGACGTCAAAATCGTCTGTTTAAAACGAAATACCTGCAATAAACATTGTTTATTCTTCATTATTTAAGTTATTAAATTTTTGATTATAATATTTCTGTAGTATTTCGTAAAGGTAATTTAATAACTGTCTTCGGTTAAAAATATCAGTTTTAAAGTATTAAAACTTCTTTTGACGTCAAAATAGGCTATTTAAAACAAAATACTTGCAATAAACTATGTTTATCGTACATTTTTTGAGTTATTTTGATTTTTGGCTATAATAATCTTGTTATATTTCTTATAGCTAATTTAATAAACGTTATTGGTTAGTAATCAAACTTTAAACATATTAAAAATACGATAGATATTGTAATAGGCTGTTAAAAAAAAAATACTTGTATTAAACCCTTTTTTATCGTACATTATTTGAGTTATTATGATGTTTGGTGTTAATATTATTGTAATATATCATATAGGTAATTTAATTAACTTCTTTGGTCAGGAATATTATATTTAAAGTATTAGAACTCCTTTTGACGTCAAAATCGGCTGTTTAAGACGAAATACTTTGAATAAACTTTATTTATCGTACATTATTTGAGTTATTCCGTATTTTGGATATATTATTCTTGTTATACTTTTTACAGCTAATTTAATAAACGTTATTGGTAATTAATCTAACTTTAAACATATAAAAGGTACAATAGGCATTAAATAGGCTGTTTTGAACAAAATACTTGTATTAACTAAATTTTTTAGTATATTATTTGAATTATTATGATTTTTGGTATTAATATTCTTGTAATAGATCATACAGTTAATTAAATAAACCTCTTCGGTTAGAAATATGAGTTTTAAAGTATTAAAACTCATTTTGACGTCAAAATCAACTCTTTAAGACAAAATACTTACAATAAACATTGTTTATCCTACATTATTTGAGTTTTTTCCATTTTAAATTATAATATTCTAGTAATATTTCGTAAAGTTAATTTAATTAACATCTTCGGTTAAAATATTAGTTTTAAATAATTAAAACTCTTATTGACGTCATAATTGTCTGTTTAAGAGACGAAATACTTGCAATAAACATTGTTTATCGTACGATATTTGAGTTATTCGTATTTTTGTTATAATATTCCTGTAGTGTTTCGTAAAGATAATTTAATAACTGTCCTCGGTTAATAAAATTAGTTTTAAATAATTAAAACTTTATTTGACGTCATAATTGTCTGTTTAAGAGACAAAAAACTAGCAATAAACATTGTTTATCGCACATTAGTTAAGTTATTTCGACATTTTGTTTTATTATTTTGTAGTTTTTCGTAAAGGTAATTTAATAAACCTCTTCGGTTAAAAATATTGGTTTTAAAGTACTAAAAGTTCTTCTGACGTCAAAATAGGCTGTTTAAGACGAAATACTGCTGTAAACATTATTTATCATACATTATTTTAGTTATTTTGATTTCTAGTGATAATTTTTTTGTTATATTTCTTATAGCTAATTAAATAAACGTTATTGGTTTGTAATCTAACTTTAGACATATCAAAAGTACAATAAGAATTATAATAGGCTGTTTTAAACAAAATACTTGTATCAAAACCCTTTTTTATTGTACATTATTTGAATTATTAAGATTTTTGGTATTAATATTCTTGTAATATATCATAGAGCTAATTAAATAAACCTCTTCGGTTAGGAATATTAGTTTTAAAGTATTAAAAGTCTTTTTGACGTCAAAATCGGCTTTTTAAGACGAAATACTGGTAATAAATATTGTTTATCGTACATTTTTTGAGTTATTTCAATTTTTGGTTATAATATTCTTGTAATATTAAGTAAAGGTAATTTAATAAACCTCTGTGGTTAAAAATATTAGTTTTATATAATTAAAACTCTATTTGATGTCATTATTGTCTGTTTAAGAGACGAGATACTTGCAATAAACATTGTTTATCGTATATTATTTGACTTATTTTAATATTTGGTTATAATATTACTGTAGTTTTTCTTAATGGTAATTTAATAACTGTTTTCGGTTAAAAATATTAGTTTTAAAGTGTTAAAACTTCTTTTGACGTCAAAATAGGCTGTTTAAGGCGAAATACTCGCAATAAACATTGTTAATCATACATTACTTGAGTTATTTCGATTTATAGTTATAACTATCTTGTTATATTTCATAAAAATAATTTAATAAACGTTATTGGTTAGTAATCGAACTTTAAACATATTAAAAGTACAATAGGCGTTATATTAGGCTGTTATAAACAAAATACTTGTAGTAAAATCTTTTTTATCGTACATTATTTGAGTTATTATTATTTTTGTTATTAATATTCTTGTAATTTATCATATAGATGATTCAATAAATTTTTTTTGTTAGGAATATTAATTTTAAATTATTAAAACTCCTTTGGACATTAAATTCGGCTGTTTAAGACGAAATACTTGCAATAAACTTTGTTTATCGTACATTATTTGAGTTATTTCGTATTTTGGATAGATTATTCTAGTTATATTTCTTACAGCTTTTTTAATAAACGTTATTGGTTAGTAATCTAACTTTAAACATATCAAAGGTACAATAGGCATTATAATATACTGTTTAAGCAAAATACCTGTATTAAACCCTTTTTTATCGTACATTCTTTGAATTATTATGATTTTTGGTATTGATATTCTTGTAATATATCTTACTGCTAATTATATAAACCTCTTCAGTTAGAAATAAATGTTTCAATGTATTAAAACTACTTTAGACGTCAAAATCGGCTGTTTAAGACGAAATACATGCAAAAAACATTGTTCATCGTGCATTATTTAAGTAATTTTGATTTTTGGTTATAATATTTTTGTTATATTTCGTAAAGGCTTTTTAATAAACCTCATAGGTTAAAAATATTAGTTTTAAAGTATTAAAACTCATTTTGACGTCAAAATCGGCTGTTTAAGATGAAATACTTGCAGAAAACATTGTTTATCGTACATAATTTAAGTAAATTTTGGTTTTTTGTTATAATATTCTTGTAATAAATCGAAAAATTTAATACAATAAACCTCTCCGGTTAAAAATATTAGTATTAAAGTATTAAAACTCCTTTTGACGTCAAAATCGGCTGTTTAAGACGAAATACTTGCAATAAACATTGTTTATCGTACATTATTTGAGTTATTTCGATTTTTTGTTATAATATTGATGTTATATTTCTTTCAGCTAATTTAATAAATGTTATTGGTTAGTAATCGAACTTTAAACATATTATAAGTACAATAGGCATTAAAATAGGCTGTTTTAAACAAAATACTTGTATTAAACACTTTTTTATTGTACATTATTTGAGTTATTTTGACTTAAGGTTATAATATTATTGTAATATATCATATAGGTAATTATATAAACCTCTTCGTTTAAAATGTCAGTTTTAAAGTATTAAAACTTCTTTTGACGTCAAAATCGGCTGTTTAAGACGAAATACTTGCAATAAACATTGTTTACCGTACATTATTTGAGTTATTTCAATTTTTGGTATTAATATTCTTGTAATATTTCAAAAAGGTAATTTATTAAACCACTTCGGTTAAAAATATTAGTTTTAAAATATTAAAACTTCTTTTGACGTCAAAATCGGCTGTTTAAGACGAAATACTTGCAATAAACATTGTTTATCGTATATTACTTGAGTTATTTCGATTTTTAGTTATAACTATCTTGTTATATTTCTTAAAAATGATTGAAAAAACGTTATTGGTTAGTAATCTAACTTTAAACATACTAAAAGTACAATAGGCATTATAATAGGCTGTTTTAAACAAAATACTTGTATCAAACCGTTTTTTATCGTACATTAATTTAATTATTATGATTTTGTGTATTAATATACTTAAAATATATCATATAGCTAATTAAATAAGCATCTTTGGTTAGGAATATTAAATTTAGAGTATTAAAACTCATTTCAACGTCAAATCGGCTGTTTAAGACGAGAAACTTGAAATAAACATTGTTTATCGTGCATTATTAAAGTTATTTCGATTTTTGGTTATATAATTCTTGTAATATTTCGTAAAGGTAATTTAATTAACGTCCTCGGTTTAAAATATTAGTTTTAAATAATTAAAACTTCTTTTTACGTCAAAATCGGCTGTTTAAGACGAAATACTGCAGTAAACATTATTTATCGTACATTATTTTAGTTATTTTGAGTTTTCGTGATAATTTTTTTGTTATATTTCTTATAGCTAATTAAATAAACGTTATTGGTTTGTAATCTAGCTTTAAACATATTATAAGTACAATAGGAATTATAATAGGCTGTTTTAAACAAAATACTTTTATTTAACCCATTTTTATTGTACATTATTTGAATTATTATGATTTTTGGTATTATTATTCTTGTAATATATCATACACTTAATTAAATAAACCTCTTCGGTTAGGAATACTAGTTTTAAAGTATTAAAACTACTTTTGAAATTAAATCGGCTTTTTAAGACGAAATACTTGTAATAAATATTGTTTATTCTTCATTATTTGAGTTTTTAAATTTTTGGTTCAAATATTCCTGTAGTTTTTCGTAATGGTAATTTAATAACTGTTTTCGGTTAAAAATATTAGTTTTAAAGTATTAAAACTTCTTTTACGTCAAAATAGGCTGTTTAAGACGAAATACTTGCAATAAACTTTGTTTATCGTACATTATTTGAGTTATTTCGTATTTTAGATAGATTATTCTAGTTATATTTCTTACAACTTTTTTAATAAACGTTATTGGTTAGTAATCTAACTTTAAACATATCAAAGGTACAATAGGCATTGTAATAGACTGTTTTAAGCAAAATACTTGTATTAAACCCTTTTTTATCGTACATTATTTGAATTATTATGATTTTTGGTTTTGATATTTTTGTAAAATATCATACTGCTATTTATATCAACCTCTTCAGTTAGGAATAATTGTTTCAATGTATTAAAACTACTTTAGACGTCAAAAGCGGCTGTTTAAGACGAAATACATGCAAAAAACATTGTTTATCGTGCATTATTTGAGTAAATTTAATTTGTGGTTATAATATTCTTGTAATATTTCGTAAGTTAATTTAATTAACCTCATCGGTTAAAAATATTACTTTAAAAGTAATAAAACTCATTTTGACGTCAAAATCGGCTGTTTAAGATAAAATACTTGCAAAAAACCTCGTTTATCGTACATAATTTAAGTAAATCTTGGTTTTTTGTTATAATATTCTTGTAATAAATCGAAAAATTATTTCAATAAACCTCTGCGGTTAAAAATATTAGTTTTAAAGTATTAAAACTCCTTTTGACGTCAAAATCGGCTGTTTAAGACGAAATATTTGCAATAAACATTGTTTATCGTACATTATTTGAGTTATTTCGATTTTTTGTTATAATATTCATGTTATATTTCTTACAGCTAATTTAATAAATGTTTTTGGTTAGTAATCGAACTTTAAAAATATTAAAAGTACAATAGGCATTAAAATAGGCTGTTTGAAACAAAATACTTGTATCAAACACTTTTTTATTGTACATTATTTGAGTTATTTCGACTTAAGGTTATAATATTAATGTAATATATCATATAGGTAATCATATAAACCTCTTCGGTTAAAATGTCAGTTTTAAAGTATTAAAACTTCTTTTGACGTCAAAATCGGCTGTTTAAGACTAAATACTTGCAATAAACATTGTTTAGCGTATATTATTTGAGTTATTTCGATTTTTGGTATTAATATTCTTGTAATATTTCGTAAAGGTAATTGATAAACCTCTTCGGTTGGAAATATTAGTTTTAAAGTGTTTAAACTTTGCTTGACGTCAAAATCGGCTGTTTAAGACGAAATATTTGCAATAAACATTGTTTATCGTACATTATTCAAGTTATTTCGACTTTTAGTTATAATAATCTTGTTATATTTCTTAAAAATAATTGAAAAAACGTTATTGGTTAGTAATCTAATTTTAAACATACTAAAAGTACAATAGGCATTATAATAGGCTGTTTTAAACAAAATACTTGTATTAAACCGTTTTTTATCGTACATTAATTTAAGTATTATGATTTTGTGTATTAATATACTTAAACTATATCATATAGCTAATTAAATAAGCATCTTTGGTTAGGAATATTAAATTTAAAGTATTAAAACTCATTTCAACGTCAAATCGGCTGTTCAAGACGAAACACTTGTAATAAACATTGTTTATCGTGAATTATTAAAGTTATTTCGATTTTTGGTTATAATATTCTTGTAATATTTCGTAAAGGTAATTCAATTAACGTCCTCGGTTTAAAATATTAGTTTTAAATAATTAAAACTTCTTTTTATGTCAAAATAGGCTGTTTAAGACTAAATAATGTAGTAAACATTATTTATCGTTTATTATTGTAGTTATTTAGATTTTTTGTGATAATTTTTTTGTTATATTTCTTATAGCTAATTAAATAAACGTTATTGGTTTGTAATCAAACTCTAAACATATTAAAAGATCATTAGGAATTATAATATGCTGTTATAAACAAAATACTTGTATTAAACCCTTTTTTAGTGTACATTTTTTGAATTATTATGAATTTTGGTAATAATATTCTTGTTATATATCATACAGCTAATTGAATAAACCTCTTCGGTAAGGAATATTAGTCTTAAAGTATTAAATCTCACTTTGACGTCAAAATCGGCTGTTTAAGACGAAATACTTGCAAAAAACATTGTTTATCGTACATAATTTAAGTTGTTTTCATTTTTGGTTATAATATTCTTGTAATATTACCTAAGGGTAATTTATAAAACTTCTTTGATTAAAAATATTAGTTGTAAAGTATTAAAACTTCGTTTCACGTCAAAATCAGCTGTTTAAGACGAAATACTCTCAATAAAAATTGTTTATCGTACATTACTTGAGTTATTTCGATTTTTAGTTATAATATTCTTGTTATATTTCTTAATATAATTCAATAAACGTTATTGGTTAGTCATCTAACTTTAAACATATTATAAGTACAACAGGCATTATAATAGGCTGTTTTTAACAAAATACTTATATTAAACATATTAAAAGTACAAGAGGAGTTTTAATAGGCTGTTTTAAACAAAATACTTGTATTAAACTATTTTTATCGTATATTGTTTGAATTATTATGATTTTTGGTAATAATATTCTTGTAATATATCTTACAGCTAGTTAAATAAACCTGTTTGGTTAGAAATAAAGTATTAAAACTCATTTTGACGTCAAAATCAGCAGTTTAAAACAAACCATTTGCAATAAACATTATTTATCTAACATTATTTGAGTTTATTCGATTTTGGTTATAATAATCTATTTAAATTTCGTGACGGTGATTCAATTTACGTTTTCGGTTTAAAATATTAGTTTTAAATAATTAATCTCTATTTGACGTCAAAATTGTCTGTTTAAGAGACAAATACTTGCAATAAACATTGTTTATCGTACATTATTTGAGTTAATTTGATTTTTTGTTACATTATTCTTGTAATATTTTATAAGGTAATTAAATAAACCCTTTGGTTAGAAATATTAGTTTAAAAGTATTAAAACTCCTTTTTGACGTCAAAATCTGCTGTTTACAACAAAATAATTGCAATAAACTTTTTTTATCGTACATTTTTTGAGTTATTTCAATTTTTGGTTATAATATTCTTGGAATATTTCGTAAATGCAATTCAATTAACGTCTTCGGTTACAAATATTAGTTTTATATAATTAAAATTCATTTGACGTCATTATTGTCTGTTGAAGTGACGAAATACTTGCAATAAACATTGTTTATCGTAAGTTATTTGAGTTATTTCGTGTTTGGTTATAATATTTCTGTAGTATTTCGTAAAGGTAATTTAGGAACTGTCTTCGGTTAGGAATATTAGTTTTAAAGTATTAAAAGTCTTTTTGACGTCAAAATCGGCTGTTTAAGACGAAATACTCGCAATAAACATTGTTTATCGTACATTATTTGAGTTATTTCGATTTTTGGTTATAATATTCTTGTAATATTTCTTACAGCTAATTTAATAACTGTTTTAGGTTATTAATCGAACTTTAAACATATTAAAAGTACAATAGGCATTATAAAAGGCTGTTTTAAACAAAATACTTGTATTAAACCCTTTTTTATCGGATATTATTTAAGCTATTATGATTTCTGGTATTAATATTTTTGTAATATATCATATAGCTAATTAAGTAAACTTCTTTGGTTAAGAATATTAAATTTAAAGTATTAAAACTCCTTTTGACGTCAAAATCGGCTGTTTAAGACGAAATACTTGCAATAAACATTGTTTATCGTACATTATTTGAGTTATTTCGATCTTTGGTTTTTATATTCCTGTAGTTTTTCGTAAAGAATGAATTAACCGCAAAATCAACATGAACAGCGTCAGAGACAATCCTACGACCGGTTTCGTCCTTATTAGGACTTATTAGGCAGGAATAGTCGCGAGAAACCCCTATTGTGATTTTAAACAAGCGGGATTAAGTACGAAGTACTGAAGCGACCGTTTGTGGGCAAAATTGAAAAAATGACAAGATTCATTACTTCGTACTTAAGCCCGCTCGTTTAAAATCACAATAGCGGTTTCTCGCAACTATTCCTGCCTGATGAGTCCTAATAAGGACGAAACCGGTCGTAGGATTGTCCTGGATGCTGTTGTTGTTGATCTTGCAGTAAAGTTCATTGTTTATTATCGATTGCATAAAACATCTCAACTTTGTTGATGATGGCCGAAATAAACACTGGCTAAAACTTATCAAACGAGCGCAGACTATAATCTCACAACAAGCTAACATTGTCTAAGACGTTGGGCTGTGAATGATTTAGCTGTGTAATTTTGTCAAATTTTCCCAAAAACGATCGCTTCAGTACTTAGTACTTAAGCCCGCTTTTTTAAAATCACAATAGCGGTTTCTCGCGAATATTCCTGCCTGATGAGTCTAATAAGGACGAAACCAGTCGTAAGATTGTCTCGGATGCTGTTGTTGTTGATCTTGCGGTAAAATTCATTGTTAATTATCGATTGCATAAAACATTTCGATTTCGTTGATGATGGCCGAAATAAATACTGGTAGTTCGTAAAGGTAATTTATTTACTGTTTTCGGTTAAAAATAAAAGTTTTAAAGTATTAAAACTTCTTTAGACGTCAAAATCGGCTATTTAAGACGAAATACTCGCAATAAACATTGTTTATCTTACATTATTTGAGTTATTTCGATTTTTCGTTATAATATTCTCGTTATATTTCTTACAGGTAATTTAATAACTGTTATTGGTCAGTAATCAAATTTTAAACATATTAAAAGTACATTAGGCATTATAAAAGGCTGTTTTAATCAAAATACTTGTATTGAACCCTTTTTTATCGGACATAATTCGAGTTTTTAAGATTTGTGTTATTAATATTCTTATAATATATCATATAGCTAATTAAGTAAACTTCTTTGGTTAGGAATATTAAATTTAAATAATTAAAACTCCTTATGACGTCAAAATCGGCTGTTTAAGACGAAATACTTGCAATAAACATTGTTTATCGTACATTATTTGAGTTTTTTCGACATTTGGTTATTATATTCCTGTAGTATTTCGTAAAGAATAAACTTTACCGCAAAAACAACATGAACAGCATCCGAAACAATCCTACGACCGGTTTCGTCCTTATTAGGACTTATCCGGCAGGAATAGTCGCGAGCAACCGCTTATGTGATTTTAAACGAGCCGGGTCAAGAACGAAGTACTGAAGCGACCGTTTGTAGGCAAAGTTGAAAAAATGACAAGCTTCAGTACTTCGTACTTAAGCCCGCTCGTTAAAAATCACAATAGCGGTTTATAAAAACATTAATTGATTAATTTCAATTTTTAATTATAATATTCTTGTTATATTATTAACAGCTAATTTAATAAACGTTATTGGTTAGTAATCTAACTTTAAACATATTAAAAGTACAATAGGCATTATAATCGGCTGTTTAAGACCAAATACATGCAAAAAACATTGTTTATCTTGCCTTATTTGAGTTATTATGATTTTTGGTTATATTATTCTTATAATATTTTGTAAATGTGATTTAATAAACCTCTTCGGTTAAAATCATTAGTTTTAAAATAAGAAAACTTATTTTGACGTCAAAATCGACTGTTTAAGACGAAATTCTTGCATTAAACATTGTTTATTCTTCATAAATTGATTATTACATTTTTTGTTGAAATATTCTTGTAATATTTCGTATAGGTAGTTTTATAAACCTCTCCGGTTATAAATATTAGTTTTAGATAATTAAAACTCCATTTGACGTCATTATTGTCAGTTTAAGAGCGAAATACTTGCATTAAACATTGTTTATTGTAAATTATTTGAGTTATTTCGATTTTTGGTTATAATATTCTTGTTATATTTCTTACAGCTTATTTAATAACTGTTATTGGTTAATATTCGAACTTTAAACATATTAAAAGTACAATAGGCATTATAAAAGGCTGTTTTAAACAAAATATTTGTATTAAAACCTTTTTTATCGGACATTTATCGAGTTTTTAGGTGTTGTGGTATTAATATTCTTGTAATATATCATATAGCTAATTAAGTAAACTTCTTTAGTTAGGAATAGTAAATTTAAAGAATTAAAACTCCTTTTGACGTCAAAATCGGCTGTTTAAGACGAAATACTTGCAAAAAACATTGTTTATCGTACATAATCTAAAATAATTTTAATTTTTGTTATAATACTCTTGTAATATATAGTAAAGGTAGTTAATCAAACCTCTTCGATTAAAAATATTAGTTTGAAATAATTAAAACTTTATTTGACGTCAGAATTGTCTGTTTAAGACGAAATACTTGCAAGAAACATTGTTTATCGTACATTATCTGTGTTATTTCGATTTTTGTTAAAATATTCTTCTTATATTTCGTAAAGGTTATTCAATTAACGTTCTCGCTTAAAAAAATTAGTTTTAAATAATTAAAACTCTATTTGACGTCATAATTGTCTGTTAAAGAGACGAAAAACTAGCAATAAACATTGTTTATCGTGGACTATTTGAGTTATTTCGACATTTGGTTATAATATTATTGTAGTATTTCGTAAAGGTAATTTAATAAACCTCTTCGGTTAAAAATATCAGTTTTAAACTTGTAAAACTTCTTTTGACCTCAAAATAAGCTGTTTAAGACGAAATACTTGCAGTTAACAATATTTATCGTACAATATACTAGTTATTTCGATTTTTTGTGAAATTTTTTTTGTTATATTTCTTATTGCTAATTAGTTAAACGTTATTAGTAAGTTATCTAACTTTAAACATATTAAAAGTACAATAGGAATTATAAAAGGCTGTTTTAAACAAAATACTTGTAATAAACCCTTTTTTATTGTACATTATTTGAATTTTTATGAATTTTGATATTAATATTCTTGTAAAATATCATACAGCTAATTAAAAAAACCCTATGGTTAGGAATATTAGTTTTAAAGTATTAAAAATTCATTTGACTTCAAAATCGGCTGTTTAAGTCGAAATACTTGCAATAAACATTGTTTATCGTACATTATTTAAGTTATTTTCATTTTTAGCTATATGATTCTTGTTATATTTCTTACAGCGGATTTAATAAACGTTATTTGTTAGTAATCGAACTTTAAACATATTAAAAGTACAATAGGCATTAAAATAGGCTGTTTTAAATAAAATATATGTATTAAACGCTTTTTTATCGTACATTATTTGAGTTATTTCGACCTAATGCTATAATATTATTGTAATATATCATATAGATTATTAAATAAACCTCTTCGGTAAAAATGTCAGTTTTTATGTACTAAAACTCCTTTTGACGTCAAAATAGGCTGTTTAAGACGAAATACTGCAGTAAACATTATTTATCGTACATTATTTTAGTTGTTTTGATTTTTTGTGATAATTTTTTTGTTATATTTCTTATAGCTAATTAAATAAACGTTATTGGTTTGTAATCTAACTTTAAACATATTAAAAGTACAATAGGAATTATAATAGGCTGTTTTAAACAAAATACCTGTATTTAACCCATTTTTATTGTACATTATTTGAATTATTATGATTTTTGGTATTATTATTCTTGTAATATATCATACACTTAATTAAATAAACCTCTTCGGTTAGGTATATTAGTTTTAAAGTATTAAAACTACTTTTGACATTAAATCGGCTGTTTCAGACGAAATACTTGTAATAAATATTGTTTATTCTTCATTATTTAAGTTATTAAATTTTTGGTTAAAATATTCTTGTAATATTAAGTAAAGGTAATTTAATACACCTCTGCGGTTAAAAATATAAGTTTTACATAGTTAAAACTCTACTTGACGTCATTATTGTCTGATTAAGAGACGAAATACTTGCAATAAACATTGTTTATCGTATATTATTTGACTTATTACACTTATTAAAACTTCATTTGACGTCATAATTGTCTGTTTAAGACGAAATATTTGCAATAAACATCGTTTATCGTACATTATTTGAGTTATTTCGATTTTTTGTTTTAATATTCATGTTATATTTCTTACAGCTAATTTAATAATGCTTATTGGTTAGTAATCTAACTTTAAACATATTAAAAGTACAAAAGGCATTATAATAGGCTGTTTTAAACTAAATACTTATATTAAACCCTTATTTATCGTACATTTCTTGAGTTATTTCCATTTTTGGTATTAATATTCTTGTAATATATCATATAAGTAAATATATAAACCTCTTCGGTTAAAATGTCAGTTTTAAAGTATTAAAACTTCTTTTGACGTCAAAATCGGCTGTTTAAGACTAAATACTTGCAATAAACATTGTTTAGCGTATATTATTTGAGTTATTTCGATTTTTGGTATTATATTCTTGTAATATTTCGTAAAGGTAATTGATAAACCTCTTCGGTTGGAACTATTAGTTTTAAAGTGTTTAAACTTTGCTTGACCTCAAAATCGGCTGTTTAAGACGAAATATTTGCAATAAACATTGTTTATCGTACATTATTCAAGTTATTTCGATTTTTAGTTATAATATTCTTGTTATATTTCTTAAAAATAATTTAATAAACGTTATTGGTTAGTAATCTATCTTTAGACATATTAAAAGTGAAATAGGCATTATAATAGGCTGTTTTAAACAAAATACTTGTATTAAACCGTTTTTGATCGCACATTATTTGAATTACTATGATTTTGCGTATTAATATACTTAAAATATATCATACAGCTAATTAAATAAACATATTCGGTTAGGAATATTAGTTTTTAAGTATTAAAACTTATTTTACGTCAAAATCGGCTGTTTATAACAAACTACTTGTAATAAACATTATTTATCGTACATTATTCAAGTTATTTAGATTTTTTGTTAAAATATTCTTGTAATATTTCGTAAAGGTATTTTAATTAACGTCCTCGATTATTAAAATTAGTTTTAAATATTTAAAACTTTATTTGACGTCATAATTGTCTGTTTAAGAGACGAAAAACTAGCAATAAACATTGTTTATCGCACATTAGTTACGTTATTTCGACATTTTGGTTTAATATTTCTGTAGTTTTTCGTAAAGGTAATATAATAAACCTCTTCGGTAAAAAATATTGGTTTTAAAGTACTAAAAGTTCTTCTGACGTCAAAATAGGCTGTTTAAGACGAAATACTGCAGTAAACATTATTTATCATACATTATTTTAGTTATTTTGATTTCTAGTGATAATTTTTTTGTTATATTTCTTATAGCTAATTAAATAAACGTTATTGGTTTGTAATCTAACTTTAGACATATAAAAAGTACAATAAGACTGATAATAGGCTGTTTTAAACAAAATACTTGTATCAAAACCCTTTTTTATTGTACATTTATTGAATTATTATGATTTTTGGTATTAATATTATTGTAATATATCATACAGCTAATTAAATAAACCTCTTCGGTTAGGAATATTATTTTTAAAGTATTAAAAGTCTTTTTGACGTCAAAATCGGCCTTTTAAGACGATTTTAACGTCAAAATCGGCTTTTTAAGTCGAAATACTGGTAATAAATATTGTTTATCCTTTATTATTTGAGTTGGTAAATTTTAGGTTAAAATATTCTTGTAATATTAAGTAAAGGTAATTTAATAAACCTCTGCGGTTAAAAATATTAGTTTTATATAATTAAATTTCTATTTGATGTCATTATTGTCTGTTTAAGAGACGAGATACTTGCAATAAACATTGTTTATCGTATATTATTTGACTATTTTAGTATTTGGTTATAATATTACTGTAGTTTCTCGTAATGGTAATTTAATAACTCTCTTCGGTTAAAAATATTAGTTTTAAAGTATTAAAACTTCTTTTGACGTCAAAATAGGCTGTTTAAGGCGAAATACTCGCAATAAACATTGTTAACCGTACATTACTTGAGTTATTTCGATTTATAGTTATAACTATCTTGTTATATTTTTTTAAAATAATTTAATAAACGTTATTGGTTAGTAATCGAACTTTAAACATATTAAAAGTACAATAAGCGTTATAATAGGAATATAAGTTATAATGTTATAAACAAAATACTTGTAGTAAAATCTTTTTTATCGTACATTATTTGAGTTACTATTATTTTTGGTATTAATATTCTTGTAATATATCATATAGGTGATTCAATAAATTTTTTTTGTTCGGAATATTAATTTCAAATTATTAAAACTCCTTTGGACATTAAATTCGTCTGTTTAAGACGAAATACTTGCAATAAACTTTGTTTATCGTACATTATTTGAGTTATTTCGTATTTTGGATAGATTATTCTAGTTATATTTCTGACAGCTTTTTTAATAAACGTTATTGGTTAGTAATCTAACTTTAAACATATCAAAGGTACAATAGGCATTATAATATACTGTTTTAAGCAAAATACTTGTGTTAAACCCTTTTTTATCGTACATTATTTGAATTATTATGATTTTTGGTATTGATATTCTTGTAATATATCTTACTGCTAATTATATAAACCTCTTCAGTTAGAAATAATTGTTTCAATGTATTAAAACTACTTTAGACGTCAAAATCGGCTGTTTAAGACGAAATACATGCAAAAAACACTGTTCATCGTGCATTATTTGAGTAATTTTGATTTTTGGTTATAATATTCTTGTAATATTTCGTAAAGGCTTTTTAATAAACCTCATCGGTTAAAAATATTAGTTTTAAAGTATTAAAACTCATTTTGACGTCAAAATCGGCTGTTTAAGATGAAATACTTGCAGAAAACATTGTTTATTGTACATAGTTTAAGTAAATTTTGGTTTTTTGTTATAATATTCTTGTAATAAATCGAATAATTTAATACAATAAACCTCTCCGGTTAAAAATATTAGTTTTAAAGTATTAAAACTCCTTTTGACGTCAAAATCGGCTGTTTAAGACGAAATATTTCCAATAAACATTGTTTATCGTACATTATTTGAGTTATTTCGATTTTTTGTTATAATATTCATGTTATATTTCTTACAGCTAATTTAATAAATGTTTTTGGTTAGTAATCGAACCTTAAAAATATTAAAAGTACAATAGGCATTAAAATATGCTGTTTTAAACAAAATACTTGTATCAAACACTTTTTTATTGTACATTATTTGAGTTATTTTGACTTAACGTTATTATATTATTGTAATATATCTTATAGGTTATTATATAAACCTCTTCGGTTAAAATGTCAGTTTTAAAGTATTAAAACTCCTCTTGACGTCAAAATCGGGTGTTTAAGACGAAATACTTGCAATAAACATTGTTTAGCGTACATTATTTGAGTTATTTCGATTTTTGGTATTAATATTCTTGTAATATTTCAAAAAGGTAATTTATTAAACCACTTCGGTTACAAATATTAGTTATAAAATATTAAAACTTCTTTTGACGTCAAAATCGGCTGTTTAAGACGAAATACTCGCAATAAACATTGTTTATCGTATATTACTTGAGTTATTTCGATTTTTAGTTATAACTATCTTGCTATATTTCTTAAAAATAATTGAAAAAACGTTATTGGTTCGTAATCTAACTTTAAACATACTAAAAGTACAATAGGCATTATAATAGGCTGTTTTAAACAAAATACTTGTATCAAACCGTTTTTTATCGTACATTAATTTAAGTATTATGATTTTGTGTATTAATATACTTTAAATATATCATATAGCTAATTAAATAAGCATCTTTGGTTAGGAATATTAAATTTAAAGTATTAAAACTCATTTCAACGTCAAATCGACTGTTTAAAACAAAACACTTGTAATAAACATTGTTTATCGTGCATTATTAAAGTTATTTCGAATTTTTGGTATAATATTCTTGTAATTATTCGTAAAGGTAATTTAATTAACGTCCTCGGTTTAAAATATTAGTTTTAAATATTTAAAACTTCTTTTTACGTCAAAATAGGCTGTTTAAGACGAAATACTGTAGTAAACATTATTTATAGTTTATTATTGTAGTTATTTTGATTTTTTGTGATAATTTTTTTGTTATATTTCTTATAGCTAATTAAATAAACGTTATTGGTTTGTAATCAAACTCTAAACATATTAAAAGTTCATTAGGAATTATAATATGCTGTTTTAAACAAAATACTTGTATTAAACCCTTTTTTATTGTACATTATTTGAATTATTATGATTTTGGTAATAATATTTTTTTTTATATATCATACAGCTAATTAAATAAACCTCTTCGGTAAGGAATTTTAGTCTTAAAGTATTAAATCTCACTTTGACGTCAAAATCGGCTGTTTAAGACGAAATACTTGCAAAAAAACATTGTTTAACGTACATAATTTAAGTTGTTTTCATTTTTGGTTATAATATTCTTGTAATATTACCTAAGGGTAATTTATAAAACTTCTTTGATTAAAAATATTAGTTGTAAAGTATTAAAACTTCGTTTCACGTCAAAATAAGCTGTTTAAGACGAAATACTCTCAATAAAAAATGTTTATCGTACATTACTTGAGTTATTTCGATTTTTAGTTTTAATATTCTTGTTATATTTCTTAAAAATAATTTAATAAACGTTATCGGTTAGTAATCTAACTTTAGACATATTAAAAGTGCAATAGGAATTATAGTAGGCTGTTTTAAACAAAATACTTGTATCAAAACCCTTTTTTATTGTACATTATTTGAATTATTATGAATTTTTGTATTAATATACTTAAAATATATCATACAGCTAATTAAATAAGCCCTTTGGTTAGGAATATTAGTTTTAAAGTATTAAAAATTCTTTTGACTTCAAAATCGGCTGTTTAAGTCGAAAAACTTGCAATAAACATTGTTTATCGTACATTATTTAAGTTAATTTTATTTTTGGCTATATGATTCTTGTTATATTTCTTACAGCGGATTTAATAAACGTTATTTGTTAGAAATCGAACTTTAAACATATTAAAAGTACAATAGGCATTAAAATAGGCTGTTTTAAATAAATTATATGTATTAAACGCTTTTTTATCGTACATTATTTGAGTTATTTCGACCTAATGTTATAATATTATTGTAATATATCATATAGATTATTAAATAAACCTCTTCGGTAAAAATGTCAGTTTTAAAGTTCTAAAACTCCTTTTGACGTCAAAATAGGCTGTTTAAAACAAAATACTGCAGTAAACATTATTCATCGTACATTATTTTAGTTATTTTGAATTTTCGTGATAATTTTTTTTTTTATATTTCTTATAGCTAATTAAATAAACGTTATTGGTTTGTAATCTAACTTTAAACATATTAAAAGTACAATAGGAATTATAATAGGCTGTTTTAAACAAAATACTTGTATTTAACCCATTTTTATTGTACATTATTTGAATTATTATGATTTTTGGTATTATTATTCTTGTAATATATCATACAGTTAATTAAATAAACCTCTTCGGTTACGAATACTAGTTTTAAAGTATTAAAACTACTTTTGACATTAAATCGGCTGTTTAAGACGAAATACTTGTAATAAATATTGTTTATTCTTCATTATTTGAGTTATTAAATTTTTGGTTAAAATATTCTTGTAATATTAAGTAAAGGTAATTTAATACACCTGTTCGGTTAAAAATATAAGTTTTACATAGTTAAAACTCTATTTGACGTCATTATTGTCTGATTAAGAGACGAAATACTTGCAATAAACATTGTTTATTGTATATTATTTGACTTATTTTAAAATTTGGTTATAATATTCCTGTAGTTTTTCGTAATGGTAATTTAATAACTGTTTTCGGTTAAAAATATTAGTTTTAAAGTATTAAAACTTCTTTTGACGTCAAAATAGGCTGTTTAAGACGAAATACTTGCAATAAACTTTGTTTATCGTACATTATTTGAGTTATTTCGTATTTTGGATAGATTGTTCTAGTTATATTTCTTACAGCTTTTTTAATAAACGTTATTGGTTAGTAATCTAACTTCAAACATATCAAAGGTACAATAGGCATTGTAATAGACTGTTTTAAGCAAAAAACTTGTATTAAACCCTTTTTTATCGTACATTATTTGAATTATTATGATTTTTGGTTATGATATTCTTGTAAAATATCATACTGCTAATTATATAAACCTCTTCAGTTAGGAATAATTGTTTCAATGTATTAAAACTACTTTAGACGTCAAAAGCGGCTATTTAAGACGAAATACATGCAAAAAACATTGTTTATCGTGCATTATTTGAGTAATTTTAATTTTTGGTTATAATATTCTTGTAATATTTCGTAAAGGTAATTTAATAAACCTCATCGGTTAAAAATATTACTTTAAAAGTAATAAAACTCTATTTGACGTCAAAATCGGCTGTTTAAGATGAAATACTTGCAAAAAACCTCGTTTATCGTACATAATTTAAGTAAATCTTGGTTTTTGTTATAATATTCTTGTATCAAATCGAAAAATTATTTCAATAAACCTCTCCGGTTAAAAATATTAGTTTTCAAGTATTAAAACTCCGTTTGACGTCAAAATAGGCTGTTTAAGACGAAATATTTGCAATAAACATTGTTTATCGTACATTATTTGAGTTATTTCGATTTTTTGTTATAATATTCATGTTATATTTCTTACAGCTAATTTAATAAATGTTTTTGGTTAGTAATCGAACTTTAAAAATATTAAAAGTACAATAGGCATTAAAATAGGCTGTTTTAAACAAAATACTTGTATCAAACACTTTTATATTGTACATTATTTGAGTTATTTCGACTTAAGTTTATAATATTAATGTAATATATCATATAGGTAATTATATAAACCTCTTTGGTTAAAATGTCAGTTTTAAAGTATTAAAACTTATTTTGACGTCAAAATCGGGTGTTTAAGACTAAATATTTGCAATAAACATTGTTTAGCGTATATTATTTGAGTTATTTCGATTTTTGGTATTAATATTCTTGTAATATTTCGTAAAGGTAATTGATAAACCTCTTCGGTTGGAAATATTAGTTTTAAACTGTTTAAACTTTGCTTGACGTCAAAATCGGCTGTTTAAGACGAAATTTTTGTAATAAACATTGTTAATCGTACATTATTCAAGTTATTTCGATTTTTAGTTATGATAATCTTGTTATATTTCTTAAAAATAATTTAATAAACGTTATTGGTTAGTAATCTGACTATAAACATATTAAAAGTACAATAGGCATTATAATAGGCTGTTTTAAACAAAATACTTGTATTAAACCGTTTTTGATCGCACATTATTTGAATTATTATGATTTTTTGTATTAATATACTTAAAATATATCATACAGCTAATTAAATAAACATCTTCGGTAAGGAATATTAGTTTTCAAGTATTGAAACTTATTTTAACGTCAAAATCGGCTGTTTATAACAAAATACTTGTAATAAACATTATTTATCGTACATTATTCAAGTTATTTAGATTTTTGATTAAAATATTCTTGTAATATTTCGTATAGGTAATTCAATTAACGTCCTAGGTTGATAATATTAGTTTTAAATAATTAAAACTTTATTTGACGTCATAATTGTCTGTTTAAGAGACGAAAAACTAGCAATAAACATTGTTTATCGTACATTAGTTAAGTTATTTCGACATTTTGTTATAATATTCCTGTAGTATTTTGTAAAGGTAATTTCATAAACCTCTTCGGTTAAAAATATTGGTTTTAAAGTATTAAAAGTTCTTCTGACGTCAAAATAGGCTGTTTAAGACGAAATACTGCAGTAAACATTATTAATCGTACATTATTTTAGTTATTTTGATTTTTTGTGATAATTATTTTGTTATATTTCTTATAGCTAATTAAATAAACGTTATTGGTTTGTAATCTAACTTTAGATATATTAAAAGTACAATAGGAATTATAGTAGGCTGTTTTAAACAAAATACTTGTATCAAAACCCTTTTTTATTGTACATTATTTGAATTATAATGATTTATGGTATTAATATTGTTGTAATATATCAAACAGCTAATTAAATAAACCTCTTCGGTTGGGAATATTAGTTTTAAAGTATTAAAAGTCTTTTTGACGTCAAAATCGGCTGTTTAAGACGATATACTTGTAATGAATATTGTTTATTCTTTATTATTTGAGTTATTAAATTTTTGGTTAAAATATTCTTGTAATATTAAGTAAAGGTAATTTAATACACCTGTGCGGTTAGAAATATAAGTTTTACATAGTTAAAACTCTATTTGACGTCATTATTGTCTGATTAAGAGACGAAATACTTGCAATAAACATTGTTTATTGTATATTATTTGACTTATTTTAAAATTTGGTTATAATATTCCTGTAGTTTTTCGTAATGGTAATTTAATAACTGTTTTCGGTTAAAAATATTAGTTTTAAAGTATTAAAACTTCTTTTGACGTCAAAATAGGCTGTTTAAGACGAAATACTTGCAATAAACTTTGTTTATCGTACATTATTTGAGTTATTTCGTATTTTGGATAGATTGTTCTAGTTATATTTCTTACAGCTTTTTTAATAAACGTTATTGGTTAGTAATCTAACTTCAAACATATCAAAGGTACAATAGGCATTGTAATAGACTGTTTTAAGCAAAAAACTTATATTAAACCCTTTTTTATCGTACATTATTTGAATTATTATGATTTTTGGTTATGATATTCTTGTAAAATATCATACTGCTAATTATATAAACCTCTTCAGTTAGGAATAATTGTTTCAATGTATTAAAACTACTTTAGACGTCAAAAGCGGCTATTTAAGACGAAATACATGCAAAAAACATTGTTTATCGTGCATTATTTGAGTAATTTTAATTTTTGGTTATAATATTCTTGTAATATTTCGTAAAGGTAATTTAATAAACCTCATCGGTTAAAAATATTACTTTAAAAGTAATAAAACTCTATTTGACGTCAAAATCGGCTGTTTAAGATGAAATACTTGCAAAAAACCTCGTTTATCGTACATAATTTAAGTAAATCTTGGTTTTTGTTATAATATTCTTGTATCAAATCGAAAAATTATTTCAATAAACCTCTCCGGTTAAAAATATTAGTTTTCAAGTATTAAAACTCCGTTTGACGTCAAAATAGGCTGTTTAAGACGAAATATTTGCAATAAACATTGTTTATCGTACATTATTTGAGTTATTTCGATTTTTTGTTATAATATTTATGTTATATTTCTTACAGCTAATTTAATAAATGTTTTTGGTTAGTAATCGAACTTTAAAAATATTAAAAGTACAATAGGCATTAAAATAGGCTGTTTTAAACAAAATACTTGTATCAAACACTTTTATATTGTACATTATTTGAGTTATTTCGACTTAAGTTTATAATATTAATGTAATATATCATATAGGTAATTATATAAACCTCTTTGGTTAAAATGTCAGTTTTAAAGTATTAAAACTTATTTTGACGTCAAAATCGGGTGTTTAAGACTTTTGCAATAAACATTGTTTAGCGTATATTATTTGAGTTATTTCGATTTTTGGTATTAATATTCTTGTAATATTTCGTAAAGGTAATTGATAAACCTCTTCGGTTGGAAATATTAGTTTTAAACTGTTTAAACTTTGCTTGACGTCAAAATCGGCTGTTTAAGACGAAATTTTTGTAATAAACATTGTTAATCGTACATTATTCAAGTTATTTCGATTTTTAGTTATAATAATCTTGTTATATTTCTTAAAAATAATTTAATAAACGTTATTGGTTAGTAATCTGACTATAAACATATTAAAAGTACAATAGGCATTATAATAGGCTGTTTTAAACAAAATACTTGTATTAAACCGTTTTTGATCGCACATTATTTGAATTATTATGATTTTTTGTATTAATATACTTAAAATATATCATACAGCTAATTAAATAAACATCTTCGGTAAGGAATATTAGTTTTCAAGTATTGAAACTTATTTTAACGTCAAAATCGGCTGTTTATAACAAAATACTTGTAATAAACATTATTTATCGTACATTATTCAAGTTATTTAGATTTTTGATTAAAATATTCTTGTAATATTTCGTATAGGTAATTCAATTAACGTCCTAGGTTGATAATATTAGTTTTAAATAATTAAAACTTTATTTGACGTCATAATTGTCTGTTTAAGAGACGAAAAACTAGCAATAAACATTGTTTATCGTACATTAGTTAAGTTATTTCGACATTTTGTTATAATATTCCTGTAGTATTTTGTAAAGGTAATATAATAAACCTCTTCGGTTAAAAATATTGGTTTTAAAGTATTAAAAGTTCTTCTGACGTCAAAATAGGCTGTTTAAGACGAAATACTGCAGTAAACATTATTAATCGTACATTATTTTAGTTATTTTGATTTTTTGTGATAATTATTTTGTTATATTTCTTATAGCTAATTAAATAAACGTTATTGGTTTGTAATCTAACTTTAGACATATTAAAAGTACAATAGGAATTATAGTAGGCTGTTTTAAACAAAATACTTGTATCAAAACCCTTTTTTATTGTACATTATTTGAATTATAATGATTTATGGTATTAATATTGTTGTAATATATCAAACAGCTAATTAAATAAACCTCTTCGGTTGGGAATATTAGTTTTAAAGTATTAAAAGTCTTTTTGACGTCAAAATCGGCTGTTTAAGACGATATACTTGTAATGAATATTGTTTATTCTTTATTATTTGAGTTATTAAATTTTTGGTTAAAAAATTCTTGAAATATTAAGTAAAGGTAATTTAATAAACCTCTGCGGTTAAAAATATTAGTTTTATATAATTAAAACTCTATTTGACGTCATTATTGTCTGTTTAAGAGACGAAAAACTTGCAATAAACATTATTTATCGTATATTATTTGAGTTATTTTAAAATTTGGTTATAATATTTCTGTAGTTTTTCGTAAAGGTAATTTAATTACTGTCTTCGGTTAAAAATATTAGTTTTAAAGTATTAAAACTTCTTTTGACGTCAAATTAGGTTGTTTAAGGCGAAATACTCGCAATAAACATTGTTTATCGTACATTACTTGAGTTATTTTAATTTTTAGTTATAACTTACTTTTTATATTTCTCACAGCTAATTTAATAACTGTTATTGGTTAGTAATCGAACTTTAAACATATTAAAAATTCATTAGGAATTATAATAGGCTGTATTTAATAAAATACTTGTATGAAACCCTTTTTTATTGTACATTATTTAAATTATTATGATTTTTGGTAATAATATTCTTGTTATATATCATACAGCTAATTAAATAAACCTCGTCGGTTAGGAATATTAGTGTTAAAGTATTAAATCTCATTTTGACGTCAAAATCGGCTTTTTAAGACGAAATACTTGCAAAAAAGATGTTTTTTCTTCATTATTTAAGTTATTAAATTTCTGATTATAATATTCCTGTAGTATTTCGTAAAGGTAATTAAATAACTGTCTTTGGTTAAAAATATTTGTTTTAAAGTATCAATATTTCTTTTGACGTCTAAATAGGCTGTTTAAGACGAAATACTTGCAATAAACTTTGCTTATCGTACATTACTTAAGTTATTTCGATTTTTAATTATAATATACTTGTTAAATTTCTTAAAAATAATTTAATAAACGTTATTGGTTAGTTATCTAACTTTAAACATATTATAAGTAAAATAGGCATTATAATAGGCTGTTTTAAAAAAAATCTTTATATTAAACCGTTTTTGATCGCAAATTATTTAAATTTTTATAATATTTTGTATTAATATACTTGAAATATATCATACAGCTTAATAAATAAACATCTTCGGTTATGAATATCAGTTTTCAAGTATTAAAACTTATTTAAACGTCAAAATCGGCAGTTTAAGACGAAATACTTGTAATAAACATTATTTATCGTACATTATTCAAGTTATTTAGATTTTTGGTTAAAATATTCTTGTAATATATCGTAAAGGTAATTCATTAACGTCCTCGGTTAAAAGTATTAGTTTTAAATAATTAAAACTTCATTTGACGTCATAATTGTCTGTTTAAGAGTCGAAAAACTAGCAATAAACATTGTTTATCGTACATTATTTGAGTTATTTCGATTTTTGGTTATAATATTCTTGTAATATTTCGTAAAAGTAATAACTGTCGTTGGTTAAAAACATTAGTTTTAAGGTATTTAAACTTCTTTTAACGTCAAAATAGACTGTTTAAGACGAAATACTGTAGTAAACATTATTTATCGTTTATTATTGTAATTATTTTGATTTTTTGTGATAATATTTTTGTTATATTTCTTTTAGCTATTTAAATAAACGTAATTGATTAGTAATCTAACTTCAAACATATTAAAAGTACAATAGGAATTATAATAGGCTAATTTATACAAAATAATTGTATATAACCCTTTTTATTAATACATTTTTTGAATTGTTATGATTTTTGATATTAATATTCTTGTAATATAACATACAGCTAATCAAATAAACCTTTTCGGTTAGAAAATTAGTTTTAAAATATTTCAACTCATTTTGACGTCAAAATCGGCTGTTTAAGACGTAATATTTGCAATAAACTTTGTTTATAGTACAAAATATTAGTTATTTCGATTTTTAGTTAATATAATCTTGTTTTATTTCTTATAGCTAATTAAACAAACGTTATTGGTTATTAATCGAACTTTAAACATATTAAAAGTACAATAGGCATTATAATAGGCTCTTTTAAACAGAATACTTGTATTAAACCCTTTTTTATTGTAAATTATTTGAATTATTATGATTTTTAGTTATAATATTCTTGTTATATATCATACAGCTAATTAAATAAACCTCTTCGGATAGGAAAATTAGTTTTAAGTATTAAAACTCATTGTGACGTGAAAATCTTCTGTTTAAAACGAAATACCTGCAATAAACATTGTTTATTCTTCATTATTTAAGTTTTTAAATTTTTGATTATAATATTTCTGTAGTATTTCGTAAAGGTAATTTAATAACTGTCTTCGGTTAAAAATATTAGTTTTAAAGTATTAAAACTTCTTTTGACGTCAAAATAGGCTATTTAAAACGAAATACTTGAAATAAACTATGTTTATCGTACATTTTTTGAGTTTTGTCGATTTTTTCTTATAATATTTTCGTTCTATTTCTTATAGCTTATTTAATTAATGTTATTGCTTAGTAATCTAATTTTAAATATATTAAAAATTTAATAGGCATTTTAATAGGCTGTTTTAAACAAAATACTTGTATTAAACCGTTTTTGATCGCACATTATTTGAATTACTATGATTTTTTGTATTAATATACTTAAAATATATCATACAGCTAATTAAATAAACATATTCGGTTAGGAATATTAGTTTTCAAGTATTAAAACTTATTTTAACGTCAAAATCGGCTTTTTATAACAAACTACTTGTAATAAACATTATTTATCGTACATTATTCAAGTTATTTAGATTTTAGTTAAAATATTCTTGTAATATTTCGTAAAGGTATTTCAATTACTGCCTCGGTTAATAAAATTAGTTTTAAATAATTAAAACTTTATTTGACGTCATAATTGTCTGTTTAAAAGACGAAAAACTAGCAATAAACATTGTTTATCGCACATTATTCAAGTTATTTCGATATTTTGTTTTAATATTTCTGTAGTTTTTCGTAAAGGTAATTTAATAAACCCCTTCGGTTAAAAATACTGGTTTTAAAGTACTTCTGAAGTTCTTCTGACGTCAAAATAGGCTGTTTAAGACGAAATACTGCAGTAAACATTATTTATCACACATTATTTTAGTTATTTTGATTTCTAGTGATAATTTTTTTGTTATATTTCTTATAGCTAATTAAATAAACGTTATTGGTTTGTAATCTAACTTTAGACATATCAAAGTACAATAAGAATTATAATAGGCTGTTTTAAACAAAATACTTGTATCAAAACCCTTTTTTATTGTACATTATTTGAATTATTATGATTTTTGGTATTAATATTCTTGTAAAATATCATACAGTTAGTTAAATAAACCTCTTCGGTTAGGAATATTAGTTTTAAAGTATTAAAAGTCTTTTTGACGTCAAAATCGGCTTTTTAAGACGAAATACTGGTAATAATGTTTTTCCTTTATTATTTGAGTTAGTAAATTTTTGGTTAAAATATTCTTGTAATATTAAGTAAAGGTAATTTAATAAACCTCTGCGGTTAAAAATATTAATTTTTTATAATTAAAACTCTATTTGATGTCATTATTGTCTGTTTAAGAGACGAGATACTTGCAATAAACATTGTTTATCGTATATTATTTGACTTATTTTAATATTGGGTTATAATATTACTGTAGTTTTTCGTAATGGTAATTTAATTACTGTCTTCGGTTAAAAATATTAGTTTTAAAGTATTAAAACTTCTTTTGACGTCAAAATAGGCTGTTTAAGGCGAAATACTGGCAATAAACATTGTTAATCGTACATTACTTGAGTTATTTCGATTTATAGTTATAATTATCTTGTTATATTTCTTAAAAATAATTTAATAAACGTTATTGGTTAGTAATCGAACTTTAAACATATTAAAAGTATAATAGGCGTTATAATAGGCTGTTATAAACAAAATACTTGTAGTAAAATCTTTTTTATCGTACATTATTTGAGTTATTATTATTTTTAGTATTAATATTCTTGTAATATATCATATAGGTGATTCAATAATTATTTTTTGTTAGGAATATTAATTTTAAATTATTAAAACTCCTTTGGACATTAAATTCGGCTGTTTAAGACGAAATACTTGCAATAAACTTTGTTTATCGTACATTATTTGAGTTATTTCGTATTTTGGATAGATTATTCTAGTTATATTTATTACAGCTTTTTTAATAAACGTTATTGGTTAGTAATCTAACTTTAAACATATCAAAGGTACAATAGGCATTATAATATACTGTTTTAAGCAAAATACTTGTATTAAACCCTTTTTTATCGAACATTATTTGAATTATTATGATTTTTGGTATTGATATTCTTTTAATATATCTTACTGCTAATTATATAAACCTTTTCAGTTAGAAATAATTGTTTCAATGTATTAAAACTACTTTAGACGACAAAATCGGCTGTTTAAGACGAAATACATGCAAAAAATATTGTTCATCGTGCATTATTTGAGTAATTTTGATTTTTGGTTATAATATTCTTGTAATATTTCGTAAAGGCTTTTTAATAAACCTAATCGGTTAAAAATATTAGTTTTAAAGTATTAAAACTCATTTTGACGTCAAAATCGGCTGTTTAATTTGAAATACTTGCAAAAAACATTGTTTATCGTACATAATTTAAGTAAATTTTGGTTTGTTGTTATAATATTCTTATAATAAATCGAAAAATTTAATACAACAAACCTCTCCGGTTAAAAATTATAGTTTTAAAGTATTAAAACTCCTTTTGACGTCATAATCGGCTGTTTAAGACGAAATACTTGCAATAAACATTGTTTATCGTACACTATTTGACTTATTTCGATTTTTTGTTATAATATTCATGTTATATTTCTTACAGCTAATTTAATAAATGTTATTGGTTAGTAATCGAACTTTAAACATATTATAAGTACAATAGGCATTAAAATAGGCTGTTTTAAACAAAATACCTGTATTAAACACTTTTTTATTGTATATTATTTAAGTTATTTTGACTTAAGGTTATAATATTAATGTAATATATCATATAGGTTATTATATAAACCATTTCGGTTAAAAATATTAGTTTTAAAATATTAAAACTTCTTTTGACGTCAAAATCGGCTGTTTAAGACGAAATACTGTAGTAAACATTATTTATTTTTTATTATTGTAGTTATTTAGATTTTTTGCGATAATATTCTTGTAATATTACCTAAGGGTAATTTATAAAACTTCTTTGATTAAAAATATTAGTTGTAAAGTATTAAAACTTCGTTTCACGTCAAAATCAGCTGTTTAAGACGAAATACTCTCAATAAAAATTGTTTATCGTACATTACTTGAGTTATTTCGATTTTTAGTTATAATATTCTTGTTATATTTCTTAATATAATTTAATAAACGTTATTGGTTAGTAATCTAACTTTAAACATATTATAAGTACAACAGGCATTATAATAGGCTGTTTTAAACAAAATACTTATATAAAACATATTAAAAGTACAAGAGGAGTTTTAATAGACTGTTTTTAACTAAATATTTGTATTAAACTATTTTTATCGTATATTATTTGAATTATTATTATTTTTGGTATTAATATTCTTGTAATATATCTTACAGATTGTTAAATAAACCTCTTTGGTTAGAAATAAAGTATTAAAACTCATTTTGACGTCAAAATAAAATGTTTAAAACAAAATAATTGCAATAAACATTATTTATCTAACATTATTTGAGTTTATTCGATTTTCGTTATAATAATCTATTTAAATTTCGTGAAGGTAATTCAATTAACGTTTTCGGTTTAAAATATTTATTTTAAATAATTAATCTCCATTTGATGTCAAAATTGTGTGTTTAAGAGACAAATACTTGCAATAAACATTGTTTATCGTACATTATTTGAGTTATTTTAGTTTTTTGTTACATTATTGTTGTAATATTTTATAAGGTAATTTAATAAACCCCTTTGGTTAGAAATATTAGTTTAAAAGTATTAAAACTCCTTTTTGACGTCAAAATCGGCTATTTAAAACAAAATATTTGCAATAAATATTGTTTGTCTTACATTTTTTGAGTTATTCAAATTTTTGGTTATAATATTCTTGGAATATTTCGTAAAGGTAATTCAATTAACGTCTTCGGTTATAAATATTAGTTTTATATAATTAAAACTCCATTTGACGTCATAATTGTCTGTTGAAGCGACGAAATACTTGCAATAAACATTGTTTATCGTACGTTATTTGAGTTATTTCGTGTTTGGTTATAATATTCCTGTAGTGTTTCGTAAAGGTTATTTAATAACTGTCTTCGGTTAAAAATATTAGTTTTAAAGTATTAAAACTTCTTTTTACGTCAAAATCGGCTGTTTAAGACGAAATACTTGCAATAAACATTGTTTATCGTACATTATTTGAGTTATTTCGATTTTTTGTTATAATGTTCATGTTATATTTCTTACAGCTAATTTAATAAATGTTTTTGGTTATTAATCGAACTTTAAACATATTAAAAGTACATTAGGCATTATAAAAGTCTGTTTTAAATAAAATACTTGTATTAAACCCTTTTTTATCGGACAGTTATTATGATTTTTGGTATTAATATTTTTGTAATATATCATATAGCTAATTAAGTAAACTTCTTTGGTTAAGAATATCAAATTTAAAGTATTAAAACTCCTTTTGACGTCAAAAACGGCTGTTTAAGACGAAATACTTGCAATAAACATTGTTTATCGTACATTATTCGAGTTAATTCGACCTTTGGTTTTTATATTCCTGTAGTATTTCGTAAAGAATGAACTTTACTGCAAAATCAACATGAACAGCGTCAGAGACAATCCTACGACCGGTTTCGTCCTTATTAGGACTTATCAGGCAGGAATAGTCGCGAAAAACCGCTTTTGTGATTTTAAACAACCGGGGTTAAGTACGAAGTACTGAAGTGACCGTTTGTGGGCAAATATGAAAAAATGACAAGCTTCATTACTTCGTACTTAAGCCCGCTCGTTTAAAATCACAATAGCGGTTTCTCGCAACTATTCCTGCCTGATGAGTCCTAATAAGGACGAAACCGGTCGTAGGATTGTCCTGGATGCTGTTGTTGTTGATCTTGCGGTAAAGTTCATTGTTTATTATCGATTGCATAAAACATCTCAACTTTGTTGATGATGGCCGAAATAAACACTGGCTAAAACTTATCAAACGAGCGAAGACTATAATCTCACAACAAGCTAACATTGTCTAAGACGTTTGGCTGTGAATGATTAAGCTGTGTAATTTTGTCGGCTTTGCTGACAAACGGTCGCTTCAGTACTTCGTACTTAACCCCGCTTGTTTAAAATCACAAAAGCTGTTTTTCGCGACTATTCCTGCCTGATAATTCCTAATCAGGACGAAACCAGTTGTAAGATTGTCTCGGATGCTGTTGTTGTTGATCTTGCGGTAAAATTCATTGTTTATTATCGATTGCATAAAACATTTCAATTTCGTTGATGATGGCCGAAATAAATACTGGTATTTCGTAAAGGTAATTTATTTACTGTTTTCGGTTAAAAATAATAGTTTTAAAGTATTAAAACTTCTTTTGACGTCAAAATCGGCTGTATAAAACGAAATACTCGCAATAAACATTGTTTATCGTACATTATTTGAGTTATTTCGATTTTTCGTTATAATATTCTCGTTATATTTCTTACAGGTAATTTAATAACTGTTATTGGTTAGTAATCAAACTTTAAACATATTAAAAGTACAATAGGCATTATAAAAGACTATTTTAATCAAAAAACTTGTATTAAACCCTTTTTAATCGGACATTATTTGAGTTTCTATGATTTGTGGAATTAATATTCTTATAATATATCATATAGCTAATTAAGTAAACTTCTTTGGTTAGGAATATTAAATTTAAATAACTAAAACTCCTTTTGACGTCAAAATCGGCTGTTTAAGACGAAATACTTGCAATAAACATTATTTATCGTACATTATTTGAGTTATTTCGACATTTGGTTATTAAAATTTTGTAGTATTTCGTAAAGAATAAACTTTACCGCAAAAACAACATGAACAGCATCCGAAACAATCCTACGACCGGTTTCGTCCTTATTAGGACTTATCAGGCAGGAATAGTCGCGAGAAACCGCTTATGTGATTTTAAACGAGCCGGGTCAATTACAAAGTACTGAAGCGACCGTTTGTGGGCAAAGTTGAAAAAATGACAAGCTTCAGTACTTCGTACTTAAGCCCGCTCGTTTAAAATCACAATAGCGGTTTATAAAAACATTACTTGATTAATATCAATTTTTAATTATAATATTCTTGTTATATTACTAACAGCTAATTTAATAAGCGTTATTGGTAAGTAATCTAACTTTAAACATATTAAAAGTACAATAGGCATTATAATCGGCTGTTTAAGACGAAATCAAGCAAAAAACATTGTTTATCGTGCCTTATTTGAGTTGTTTTGATTTTTGGTTAAATTATTTTTGTAATATTTTGTAAATGTGATTTAATAAACCTCTTCGGTTAAAATAATTAGTATTAAAATAAGAAAACTTATTTTGACGTCAAAATCGACTGTTTAAGACGATATTCTTGCATTAAACATTGTTTATTCTTCATAATTTGATTATTACATTTTTTGTTTAAATATTCTTGTAATATTTCGTATAGGTAATTTTATAAACCTCTTCGGTTAAAATATTAGTTTTAGATAATTAAAACTCCATTTGACGTCATTATTGTCAGTTTAAGAGACGAAATACTTGCATTAAACATTGTTTATTGTAAATTTTTTGAGTTATATCGATTTTTGGTTATAATATTCTTGTTATATTTCTTACAGCTAATTTAATAACTGTTATTGGTTAGTATTCGAACTTTAAACATATTAAAAGTACAATAGGCATTATAAAAGGCTGTTTTAAACAAAATACTTGTATTAATCCCTTGTTTAACGGACATTAATCGAGTTTTTATGATTTATGGTATTAATATTCTTGTAATATATCATATAGCTAATAAAGTAAACTTTTTTAGTTTGGAATAGTAAATTTAAAGAATTAAAACTCCTTTTGACGTCAAAATCGGCTGTTTAAGACGAAATACTTGCAATATACATTGTTATTCGTCAATTATTTGAGTTATTATGATTTTTAGTTATAGTATTCCTGTAATATTTTCTTAAAGATAATTTAATAAACATTTTCGTTTAAAAATATGAGTTTTAAAGTATAAAAACTCCTTTGGAATTCAATATTGGCTGTTTAAGAGATAATACTTGCAATAAATATAGTTTATCGTACATTATTCGAGTTATGTCGATTTTTAGTTACAATATTCTTGTAGTATTTCGTAAAGATAATTTATTAACTGTCTTCGGTTAAAAATATAAGTTTTAAAGTTATAAAACTTCTTTTGACGTCAAAATCGGCTGTTTAAGACAAAATACATGCAATAAACATTATTTATCGTACATTATTTTAGTTATTTAGATTTTTTATTCTAATATTTTTGTTATATTTCTTATAGCTAATTTAACAAAAGTTATTGGTTTGTAATCTAACTTTAAATATATTAAAAGTTTAATAGGCATTATAATAGGCTGTTTTAATCAAAATACTTGTATTAAACCCTTTTTTATTGTACATTATTTGATTTATTATGATTTTTGGTATTAATATTCTTATAATATATCATACAGCTTATTAAATAAACCTTCTGGTTAGAAATATGAGTTTTAAAGTATTAAAACTACTTTAGACGTCAAAATCGGCAGTTTAAGACGAAATACTTGCAAAAAATATTGTTTATCGTACATAATTTAAGATAATTTTAATTTTTCTTATAATATTTTTGTAATATATAGTAAAGGTAGTTAATTAAACCTCTTCGATTAAAAATATTAGTTTTAAATAATTAAAACTTTATTTGACGTCAGAATTGTCTGTTTAAGACGAAATACTTGCAAGAAATATTGTTTATCGTACATTATTTGTGTTATTTCGATTTTTGTTAAAATATTCTTGTTATATTTCGTAAAGGTTATTCAATTAACGTTCTCGTTTAAAAAAAATAGTTTTAAATAATTAAAACTCTATTTGACGTCATAATTGTCTGTTAAAGAGACGAAAAACCAGGAATAAACATTGTTTATCGTAGACTATTTGAGTTATTTCGACATTTGGTTATAATATTCTTGTAGTATTTCGTAAAGGTAATTTAATAAACCTCTTCGGTTAAAAATATCACTTTTAAACTTATAAAACTTCTTTTGACCTCAAAATAAGCTGTTTGAAACGAAATACTTGCAGTAAACAATATTGATCGTACAGTATTATAGTTATTTCGATTTTTTGTGAATGTTTTTTTGTTATATTTCTTATTGCTAATTAGTTAAACGTTATTAGTAAGTAATCTAAATTTAAACATACTAAAAGTACAATAGGAATTATTATAGGCTGTTTTAAACAAAATACTTGTATTAAACCCTTTTTTATTGTACATTATTTGAATTATTATGTATTTTGATATTAATATTCTTGTAATATATCATACAGCTAATTAAATAAACCCTTTGATTAGGAATATTAGTTTTAAAGTATTAAAAATTCTTTTGACCTTAAAATCGGCTGTTTAAGTCGAAATACTTGCAATAAACATTGTTTAAGTTATTTTCATTTTTAACTATAATATTCTTGTTATATTTCTTACAGCGGATTTAATAAACGCTATTTGTTAGTAATCGAACTTTAAACATATTAAAAGTACAATAGGCATTAAAATAGGCTATTTTAAATAAAATACTTGTATTAAACGCTTTTTTATGGTACATTATTTGAGTTATTTCGACCTAATGTTATATTATTATTGTAATATATTATATAGATTATCAAATAAACCTCTTCGGTAAAAATGTCAGTTTTAAAGTAATAAAACTCCTTTTAACGTCAAAATAGGCTGTTTAAGACGAAATACTGCAGTAAACATTATTTATCGTACATTAATTTAGTTATTTAGATTTTTTGTGATAATTTTTTTGTTATATTTCTTATATCTAATTAAATAAACGTTATTGGTTTGTAATCAAACTTTAAACATAATAAAAGTTCATTAGGAATTATAATAGGCTGTTTTAAACAAAATACTTGTATTTAACCCTTTTTTATTGTACATTATTTGAATTATTATGAATTTTGGTAATAATATTCTTGTTATATATCATACAGCTAATTATATAAACCTCTTCGGTTAGGAATATTAGTATTAAAGAATTAAATCTCACTTTGACGTCAAAATCGGCTGTTTAAGTTGAAATACTTGCAAAAAACATTGTTTATCGTACATAATTTAAGTTGTTTTCATTTTTGGTTATAATATTCTTGTAATATTACCTAAGGGTAATTTAAAAAACTTCTTTGATTAAAAATATTAGTTGTAAAGTATTAAAACTTCGTTTCACGTCAAAATCAGCTGTTTAAGACGAAATACTCTCAATAAAAATTGTTTATCGTACATTACTTGAGTTATTTCGATTTTTAGTTATATAATTATTGTTAGATTATTAGATCTAATTTAATAAACTTTATTGGTTAGTTATCTAACTTGAAACATAATAAAAGAACTATAGGCGTTATAATAGGCTGTTTTAAACAAAATACTTCTGTTAAACCCTTTTTAATCGTACTTTATTTGAATTGCAATGATTTTTGGTATTAACATTCTTGTAAAGTATCATACAGCTAGTTAAATAAACTTCTTCAATTAGGAATACAAGTTTAAAAGTATTATAACTCTTTTTGACGTCAAAATCGGCCATTTAAGACGAAATACTTGCAATAAATATTGTTTATCGTACATTATTTGAGTTATTTCAGTTTTTGGTCATAATATTCTTGTAATATTTCGTAAAAGCAATTTAATAATCGTCTTCGGTTAATAATATCAGTTTTAAAATAATAAAATTCTTTTGTGACGTCAAAATTGTGTGTTTAAGACGAAATACTTTCAATAAACATTGTTTATTGTATATTATTTGAGTTATTTCGATTTTCGGTTATAATTATTTTTTTATATTTCGTACAGCTAATTTAATAAACATCTTTGGTTATTAATCTAAGTTTAATATGTTAAAAGTACTATAGACGTTATAATAGGCTGTTTTTAACAAAATACTCGTATGAAACCCTTTTTTATCGTATACTATTGCATAATTTTGATTATTGATATTAATATTCTTGTAATATATTATACATCTAATTAAATAAACCTCTTTGTTTAGGAATATTAGTTTTAAAGTATTATAACTCATTTTGACGTCAAAATCTGCTGATTAAGAAAAGTACTTGCAATAAACATTGTTTTTTGTAAATTATATGAGTAATTCCGATTTTTGGTTATAATATTCTTGTTATATTTCTTTCAGCGTAACTAATAAACGTTTTTGGATATAAATATTAGTTTTAAAGTATTAAAACTTCTTTTGACGTCAAAATCGGCTGTTTCAGACGAAAAACTTGCATTAAACTTAGTTTATCGTACATTGTTTGAGTTATTTCGTATTTTGGATAGATTATTCTAGTTATATCTTTACAGCTTTTTAAATAAACGATAATAGTTAGTAATTTAACTTTAAACATATTAAAGGTACAATAGGCATTATAATAGGCTTAATATTTTTGTAATATGTCATACATCTAATTAAATAAACCTCTTTGGTTAGGAATATCAGTTTTAAATTATTAAAACTTTATTTGACGTCAAAATTGTCTGTTTAAGAGACTAAATACTTGTAATAAACATTGTTTATCGTACATTATTTAAGTTATTTCCATTTTTGGTTATAATGATATTGTTATATTTCTTACAGTGGATTTAATAAACGTTGTTGGTTAGTAATCGAACTTTAAACATATTAAAAGTACAATAGGCAATTAAATAAGCTGTTATAAACAAAATACTTGTATTAAACGCTTTTTTAACGTACATTATTTGAGTTATTTCGACATTTGGTGATAATATTCCTGTAGTTTTTCGTAAAGGTAATTTAATATCTGTTTTTGGTTAAGAATATTAGTTTTAATGTATTTAAACTTCTTTCAGTGTCGTAAATGGCTGTTTAAGATAAAATACTTGCAATAAACATTGTTTATCGTACATTATTTGAGTTATTTCGATTTTTGGTTATAATATTCTTGTTATACTTCTTACAGCTAATTCAATAATGCTTATTGGTTAGTAATCGAACTTTAAATATATTAAAAGTACAATAGGCATTATAATAGGATGTCCTAAACAAAATACTTGTATTAAACCGTTTTTTATCGTACATTTCTTGAGCTATTTTTATTTTTTGTATTAATATTCTTGTAATATATCATATAGGTAATTAAATAAACATCTTCAGTTAGGTAAATCTTCATTTATGTTTTTAAAATCATTTTGACGTCAAAATCGGCTGTTTAAGACGAAATACTTGTAATAAATATTGTTTATTTTTCATTATTTGAGTTATTAAATTTTTGGTTAAAATATTCTTGTAATATTAAGTAAAGGTAATTTAATAAACCTCTGCGGTTAAAAATATTAGTTTTATATAATTAAAACTCTGTTTGACGTCATTTTTGTCTGTTTAAGAGACGAAATACTTGCAATTGAAGTCAGCGGATACTGATGGCTCAGTATCCGCATGACCCGTTAACTTATTTTTATGTCTTAAGCCCTTCTTAGTCTTAATCATTCTAATGGTATAGTAATCACTTAAATAGTAGCTTAAACTAAAAACAACCGGTTATAATTTATACAGCACAGTTTAATCAACAATATTTAATAACAAATGTGATTTAAAAAATACGTATTAACTCAAGTAAAAATTATACAAAAAGTTGATAAAGCTGAAGAATAATTTAATAATTTCTTCAATAAGCAACAAAGTTTAATCTATAATTTGGTACTTCTTTTAAAGTAACAAATTTACAAAAGTTTAAACACTCAACTGCAATCCACTAAAAGTTCCAATTCAATGTCATCAACAAGAGTTTATAAATAAAACTGACCGTTGCTACAACAAGAATAGCATTTTGTACTAAAAATTCGTCGTTAAGCAAACGTCATAGTGCTTTAATAAATTTAAACTTGTCAGTGTTTACAACTAGTTATTTTGTAAATTTATTAACTATTATCACAACGCAGGGCAGATAGCGTTACACAATAAACATTGTTTATCGTATATTATTTGACTTATTTAAAATTTGGTTATAGTATTCCTGTAGTTTTTCGTAATAGTAATTTAATAACTGTCTTCGGTTAAAAAAATTAGTTTTAAAGTATTAAAACTTCTTTTGACGTCAAAATAGGCTGTTGAAGAAGAAATACTTGCAATAAACCTTATTTATCATTCATTATTTGAGTTTTTTTTATTTTTGGTAATAATAATCTTGTTCTATTTATTATAGCTAATCTAATAAACGTTATTGGTCAGTAATCGAACTTTAAACATATTAAAAGTACAATAGGCATTATAATAGGCAGTTATAAACAAAATACTTGTATTAAACTCTTTTTTATAGTATATTATTTGAGTTATTAATATTTTTGGTATTAATATTCTTGTAATATATCATATAGGTAATTCAATAATTTTTTTTGATAGGAATGTTAAATTTATATTATTAAAACTCCTTTGGACATCAAAATCGGCTGTTAAAGACGAAGTACTTGCAATAAACGTTGTTTATCGTACATTATTTGAGTTATATCATATTTTGGGTAGATTATTCAAGTTATATCTTCATACCTTTTTTAATAAACGATAATGGTTAGTAACTTAACTTTAAACATATTAAAGGTACAATAGGCATAATAATAAGTTTAATATTCTTTTAATATATCATACATCTAATTAAATAAACCTCTTTGGTTAGGAATATCAGTTTTAAATTATTAAAACTTTATTTGACGTCATAATTGTATGTTTAAGAGGCTAAATACTTGTAATAAACATTGTTTATCGTATATTATTTAAGTTATTTCCATTTTTCATTGTAATATTATTGTTATATTTCTTACAGCGGATTTAATAAACGTTGTTGGTTAGTAATCGAACTTTAAACATATTAAAAGTACAATAGGCAATAAAATAGGCTGTTTTAAACAAAATACTTGTATTAAACGCTTTTTAAACGTACATTACTTGAGTTATTTCGACATTGGTGATAATATTCCTGTAGTTTTTCGTAAAGGTAATTTAATAACTGTTTTCGGTTAAGAATATTAGTTTTAATGTATTTAAACTTCTTTAAGAGTCAGAAATGGCTGTTTAAGACGAAATACTTGCAATAAACATTGTTTATCGTACATTATTTGAGTTATTTCAATTTTTGTTTATAATATTCTTGTTATATTTCTTACAGCTAATTGAATAATGCTTATTGGTTAGTAACCGAAATTTAAACATATTAAAAGTACAAAATGCATTATAATAGGCGGTTTTAAACTAAATACTTCTATTAAACCCTTTTTTATCGTACATTTCTTGAGTTTTTTCCATTTTTGGTCTTAATATTGTTGTAATATAATATATAGGTATTTTAATAAACATCCTCAGTTAAGTAAATCTTCAGTTATGTTTTAAAAATCATTTTGACGTCATAATCGGCTGTTTAAGACGAAATACTTATTATAAACATTGTTTAACGTACATTATTTAAGTTATTTCGATTTTTGGTTATATCATTTATGTAATATTTCGTAAAGGTAATTCAATTAACGTCCTCGGTTAAAAATATTAGTTCAGTAGGACTTTCTATGGGTAGTTTCAAATATTGGGTACTTTTAATTGCAGCAATTTTGCAATAAAAAGTACCCAATATTTTGATGATGTCATTAACTTTACTTTGGGTACTTTTGTTGCCTAAACTTTCTTAACAAAATAAAACTGCTGTCCAGGGCTACGAAAAATTCACTTTGTTTATTTTTATAAATATTAAAATAACTATATCTGAAATAAAACAATAGAAGGTAACTAAATATTTCCCTATGTTAACAAAACTATAGAAAAACAATTTTAAACCTTGATATTTTTTGTGTAATTTACAGTTTTAAATTCAAGCTTAAATTAAGCTATAGAATTATTAAATTTTTCTTTTATAGTTTATTGATGAATTTCAGTCATAGAAAAATTTGAACTAGTTGTACATAAGTTATGTACTTTTATAAAAGCTGCCTTTTTTCAGTATGAAATAAAGCTAACACGGTGGCCATCAAACCTAGATGCTTATGGAAATCTTGGAATGTTGTATAAAATCCTAGAATGACTTGAAATTCTGATCACTTGTTTTTTTTTAGAAAAGTAATTAAGACTTGCATTTAAAAAAATATATTAAATTTAGAAAAATTTTATAAAGTTTCAAAACAACTTTAGGAATCACCTTGGGTACAGGAAGGGTGTAGATCACTTTTATTACAAGTCGATGTCACTTTATAAATTTTAATCTAAACTACAAGTAGCTTTATACAAATTTTTTATACCAAAACAAACTTTTGATATGTAACATTAAAATAAGAGAGTACAGTAGGTTTTAATTGTCAACTTTTTTACTTTTTTCTTTTTATTAATAAATATTGAAAGGAATACTTCCTTAAAATTTGAGCAGGGTTGCCAACACACCTAGAATCTAGGAACTTGACAATTTAAACAAAAACTGGAAAAACCCTGAACTTGTGAAATTAAAAAAATTGAAAAAGTTTGGTATTTAAAACAAAAATCACCTAAAAATCTGTAATTTTTAAACTAATTGTAAATGTAAAATAATGAAATTTTGATAGAATATAATAATTTAAAGTCATCAATAAACTATAAAAGAAAAATTTAATAATTCTATAGCTTAATTTGTGCTTGAGTTTGAAAATGTAACTTACCTATAAAATGTCAAGGTTGAAAATTATATTTCTATAATTTTGTTAACATAGGAAAATATTTAGTTACCTTCTATTGTTTTATTTCAGATATAGTTATTTTCATATTTATAAAAATAAACAAAGTGAATTTATCATAGGCCTGGACAGCAGTTTTGTTTTGTTAAGAAAGTTTAAGCTTCAAAAGTACCCGAAGTAAAGTTAATGACATCATCAAAATATTGGGTACTTTTTATTGCAAAATTGCTGCAATTAAAAGAACCCAATATTTAAAACTACCCATAAAAAGTCCTACCCATATTAGTTTTTAATATTCAAAACTTCTTCTGACGTCATAATTGTCTGTTTAAGAGACGAAAAGCTAGTAATAAACGATGTTTATCGTAAATTATTTGAATTATTTCGACATTTGGTTATAAGATTCCTGTAGTATTTGTAAAAGATAGTTTAATAACTGTCTTCGGTTAAAAATATTAGTTTTAAAGTTCTAAAACTTCTTTTGACGTCTAAATAGGCTGTTTAAGACGAAATACTTGCAGTAAACATTTTTTATCGTACATTATCTTAGTTATGTTGATTTTTTGTGATAATTTTTTTGTTATTCTTACAGCTTACTTATACACGTTATTAGTTTGTAATCTAACTATAAACATATTAAAAGTATAATAAGCATTGTAATAGGCTGATTTAAACAAAATACTTAAATTTTACCTATTTTTATTGTAAATTATTCGAGTTATTATTGTTTTGGTATAAATATTACAGCTTACTTATTATACGTTATTGGTTTGTAATCTAACTATAAACATATTAAAAGTATAATAAGCATTGTAATAGGCTGATTTAAACAAAATACTTAAATTTTACCTATTTTTATTGTAAATTATTCGAGTTATTATTGTTTTGGTATAAATATTCTTGTAGTATATCATTTAGCCATATAAACCTTTTTGGTTTGAAAATTACTTTTAAAGTATTAAAACTCCTTCTGACGTCAAAATCGGCTGTTTAAGACTAAATACTTGCAAAAAACATTGTTTATCGTACACTATTTGGGTATTTTCGACTTTTGGTTTTAATATTCCTGTAGTATTTCGTAAAGGTTATTTAATTACTGTATTCGGTTAAAAATATTAGATTAAAAGATTTAAACTTCTTTTTACGTCAAAATATGCTGTTTAAAACGAAATACTTGCAATAATCATTATTTATTGTACATTATTTTAGTTATTTCGATTTTTAGTTATAATTTTTTTGTTATTTTTCTTACAGCTAATTTAATAAACGTTATTGGTTAGTAATCTAACTTTAAACATATTTAAAGTACAATAGGCATTAAAATATTCTGTTTTAGAAAATACTTGTATTAAACCCTTTTTTATTGTACATTAATTGAGTTATTTCGATTTCTGGTTACAATATTCTAGTAATATTTCGTAAAGGTAATTTAATAAACCTCCTAATTCGAAATATTAGTTTTAAAGTATTAAAACTCCTTTTGACGTCAAAATTGGCTGTTTAAGACGAAATAATTGCATCAAACAATATTTATTGTATATTATTTTAGTTATTTCGAATTTTAACGATAATTTTTTTTTTTTTTCAAAGCTAACTTAATAAACGTTATTGGTTAGTAATCTAACTTTAAACATATTAAAAGTACAATAGGAATTATAATAGCCTGTTTTAAACAAAATACTTGTATTAAACCCTTTTTATTAATACATTATTTAAATTACTATGATTTTTGGTATTAATATTCTTGTCTTATATCATACAGCTAATTAAAAAAACCTCATCGGTTAGGAAATTAATTTTAAAATATTAAAACTCATTTTGACGTCAAAATCGGCTGTTGAAGACGAAATACTTGCAATAAACATTGTTTATTCTTCATTATTTGAGATATTAAGTTTTTGGTTAAAATATTCTTGTAATATTTCGTTTAGGTAATTTAATAAACCTCTGCGGTTAAAAATAGTAGTTTAAGATAATTAAAACTCCATTTGACGTCATTATTGTCTGTTTAAGAGACGAAATACTTGCAATAAACATTGTTTATCGTACATTATTTGGGTTATTTTGATTTTCGGTTATAATTTTCTTGTAATATTTTATAAAGGTAATTCAATTAACGTCCTCGGTTTAAATATTAGTTTTAAATAATTAAATTTCCATTTTACGTCATAATTGTCTGTTTAAGAGACGAAATACTAGCAATAAACATTGTTTATCGTACATTATTTAAGTTATTTCGACACTTGGTTTTAATATTTCTGTAGTATTTCGTAAAGGTAATTTAATAACTGTCTTTGGTTTAAAATATTATTTTTAAAGTATTAAAATCGTACATTATTTTAGTTACTTTGATTGTTTGTGATAATTTTTTTGTTATATTTCTTATTGCTAATTAAATAAACGTTATTGGTAAGTAATCTAACTTTAAACAAATTAAAAGTACGATAAGAATTATAACAAGCTGTTTCAAACAAAATACTTTTATTAATCCGTTTTTTATAGTACATTATTTGAATTATTATGATTTTTTGAATTAATATACTTGAAATATTTCATACAGCTAATTATATAAACATCTTCGGTTAGGAACATTAATTTTAAAATATTAGAACTCCATTTGACGTCAAAATAGTCTGTTTAAGTGACGAAATACTTGCAATAAACATTGTTTGTCGTACAATATTGAAGTTATTTCAAAATTTGGTTATAATATTCCTGTAGAATTTCGTAAGGTAATTTAATAACTGTATACGGTTAAAAATATTAGTTTTAAAGTATTAAAACTTTTTTTGACGTCAAAATCGGCTGTTTTAGACGAAATAATTTAAGTAAACATTTTTTATCGTACATTATTTTAGTTATTTCGATTGTTTGTGATAATTTTTTTGGTCTATTTCTTATAGCTAATTAAATAAACGTTATTGGTAAATAATCTTACTTTAAGCATATTAAAAGTACGATAGGCATTATAATAGGCTGATTTAAACAAAATACTTGTATTAATCCGTTTTTTATCATACATTATTTGAATTATTATTAATTTTTGAATTAATATACTTGAAATATATAAAACAACTAATTATATAAACATCTTCGGTTAGGTTTATTAATTTTAGAGTATTAGAACTTCTTTTGACATCAAAATCGGCTGTTTAAGATGAAATACTTGCAATAAACATTGTTTATCGAACATTATTTGAGTTATTTCGATTTTTAGTTATAATATTCTTGTCATATTTCTTACAGCTAAATTAATAAACGGTGTTAGTTAGTAATCTACTTTTAACATATAAAAAGTACAATAGGCATTTTAATAGGCTGTTTTATACAAAATACTTGTATTAAACCATTTTTTATCGTATACTATTTGAATTATTATGATTTTTGGTATTAATATACTTGTAATATATCATAGACCTAGTTAACTAAACCTGTTCAGTTATAAATATAAGTTTTTAAGTATTAAAACTCCTTTTTGACGTCAAAATCGGCTGTTTAAAACGAAATAATTGCAATAAAAAATATTTATTGTACATTATTTGAGTTATTTTGAATTTTTGTTATAACATTTTTGTAATATTTTTTACAGCTAATTTAATAAACGTTATAGGTTATTTATCTGTCTTAAAACATATAATAGGCATTATAATAGGCTGTTTTAAACAAAATACTTGTTTTAAACCGTTTTTGATCGTACATTATTTAAAGTTATTATTATTTTTTGTATTAATATAATTGTAATATATCATATAGTTAATTAAATAATCCTCTTCGGTTAGAATTATTAGTTTTAAAACATTAAAACTCCTCTTCACGTCAAAATCGGCCATTTAAGACGAATTAATTGCAATAAACCTTGTTTATCGTACATTATTTGAGTTATTTCGATTTTTAGTTATAATATTCTTGTAATATTTTGTTAAGGTAATTTAATAAACGTCTTCGGTTAAAAATATTAGTTTTAAAGTATTAATACTCATTTTGACGTCAAAATCGACAGTTTAAGACGAAATTCTTGCAATAATCATTGTTTACCGAACATTATACAAGTATTTTCGATTTTTAACTTTAATGTTCTTGTAATATTTCCTACAGCTAATTTAATAAATTTTTCTGGTTAGTAACTTAGCTTTAAACATATTAAAAGTACTATAGGCGTTATAATAATAAGCTGTTTCAGAAAATAACTTGTTTTAAACCCGTTTTTATCGTACAGTATTTCAGTTATTATGATTTTTTGATTAACATATATGTAATATATAATAAATTATAGCTAGTTAAATAAACCTCTTTTGTTTAAAATATTAGATTCAGAGTATTAAAACTCATTTTAACGTCAAAGTCCGCTGTTTAAAACAAAATACTTGGAATAAACACTGTTTTTCGTACAATATTTGAGTTATTTCAGTTTTTGGTTATAATTTTGTGGTAATATTTCTTAAAGGTGTTCTAATAAACAGCTTTGATTAAAAATATGAGTTTGAAAGTATTAAAACTCCATTTGACGTCAAAATTGTCTGTTTAAGTTACGAAATACTTGAAATAAACATTGTCTATTGTACATTATTTGACTTATTTCGACGTTTGGTTATAATATTCTTGTAATATTTCGTAAAGGTAATTTATCAAACGTCTTCGTTTAAAAATATTAGTTTTAAAAATCAAAAACTTTTTTTGATGTCAAAATAGGTTGTTCAAGACGAAATACTTGCAATAAACATTGTTTATCGTACATTAACTGAGTTATTTAGATTTTGAGTTATAATACATTTGTTATATTTCTTACAGCTAGTTTAATAATTGTCTTTGGTTAGTAATCTAGCGTTAAACATACTAAGAGTACAATAGAAGATAAAATAGGCTGTTTTAAACAAAATACTTGTATTAAACCCTTTTTTATCGTACATTATTTGAGTTATTTTACTTTTTGGTATTGATAATCTGGTAATATATCATATGGCTAGATAAATAAACTTCTTCGGTTAGAATTATTAGTTTTAAAGTATTAAAACTCCTTTTGACGTCAAAATCGGCCAATTAAGAGACGAAATACTTGCAATGTACATTGTTTATTGTACATTATTTTAGTTATTTTGATTTTTGGTTATAATATTGTTATTATATTTCTGACAGCTAATTTAATAAACCTTATTGGTTAGTAATCGAACTTTAAGCATATAAAAAGTACAATAGGCAATATAATAGGCTGTTTTATACTTACTACTTGTATTAAACCGTTTTTATCAAATTTTTTTAAAGTTATTATCATTTTTGGTAGTAATATAGTTGTAGTATGTCATACAGCTAGTTTAATAAACCTCTTTGGTTAAAAATATTAGTTTTAAAGTATTAAAACTGCTTTTGGCGTCAAAATCGGCTGTTTAAGACGAAATACTTAAAATAAACATTGTTTATCGTATGTTATTTGAGTTATTTCGTATTTGGTAATATTCATGTAGTATTTCGTAAAGGTAATTGAATAACTGCCTTCGGTTAAAAATATTAGTTTTAAAGTAGTAAAACTTCTTTTAACGTTTAAATCGGCTAATTAAGACGAAACACATGAAATAAACGTTGTTTATAATATATTATTTGAGTTATTTCGATTTTTGCTTATAATATTCTTGTTATATTTCTTACAGCTAGTTTAATAACTGTTTTTGGTTAATAATCGTACTTTAAACATATTAAAAGTACAATAGGCATTATAATTGCCTGTTTTAATCAAAATACTTGTATTAAACCCTTTTTTATCGTACATTATTTAAGTGATTATGTTTTTTGGTATTAATATTCTTGTAATATATCATATAGCGAATTATATAAACTTCTTTTTTTAGGAATATTATATTTGAAGTATTAAAACTCCTCAAAGCGGCTGTTTAAGACGAAATAATTGCATGAACATTGTTTATCATACATTATTTGAGTTATTTCACCATTTGGTTATAATATTCCTGCAGTAGTTCGTAAAGGTTATTTAATACTGTTTTTATTTAAAAATATTAGTTTTAAAGTATTAAAATTTCTTTTAACGTCAAAATAGGCTGTTTAAGACGAAATACTTTCAATAAACATTATTTATCGTACATTTTGTTGGTTATTTCGATTTTTGGTTACAATATTCTTGTAATAATTCAAAAAGGTAATTTAATAAACATCTACGGTTGAATATATTAGTTTTAAAGTGTTAAAACTTCTTTTAACGTCAAAATCGGCTGTTTAATTGAATTACTCGCATTAAACATTGTTTATCGTACATTATTTGAATTATTATGATTTTTTATATTAATATACTTGAAATATATCATACAAGTAATAGATATCTTCGGTTATAAATATTAATTTTAAAGTATTAAAACACCCTTTGACGTTAAAATCGGTTGTTTAAGACGAAATACTTGTAATAAACATTGTTTATCGTACATTTTTTTGGTTATTTCTTTTTTTTGGTTAAAATATTCTTCAATATATCGTAAAGGTAATTTAATAACTGTCTTCTGTTAAAAATATTAGTTTTAAAGTATTAAAACTTCTTTTTAGGTTAAAATCAGCTGTTTAACACGAAATACTTGCAATAAACATTGTTTATTGTACATTATTTGAATTATTATGATTTTTTATATTAATATACTTGAAATATATCATACAGGTAATAAACATCTTCGGTTACAAATATTAGTTTTAAAGCATTAAAACACCTTTAGACGTCAAAATCGGCTGTTTAAGACGAAATTCATGTAAAAAACATTGTTTATCGTACATTATTTAAGTTATTTTGATTTTTTGCTATAATATTCTTGTAATATTTTGTATAGGTAATTCAATTAACGTCCTCGGTTAAAAATATTAGTTTTAAAAATTAAATTTACATTTGACGTCATAGTTGTATGTCTAAGACACGAAAAACTAGCAATTAACATTGTTTATAGTACATTATTTGAGTTATTTCGACATTTGGTTTTAATATTGCTGTAGTAATTCGTAAAGGTAATTTAATAACTGTCTTCGGTTAAAAATATTAGTTTTAAAGTATTAAAACTTTTTTTGACATCAAAATCGGCTGTTTGAGACGAAATACTTGCACTAAACATTGTTTATCGTACATTATTTTAGTTATTTCGATTTTATGTGATAATTTTATTGTTATATTTTTTATGGCTAATTAAATAAACGTTATTGGTAAGTAATCTAATTTTAAACATATTAAAAGTACGATAGGCATTATAATAGGCTGTTTTAAACAAAATACTTGTATTAATCCGTTTTTTATCTTACATTATTTTTATTATTATGATTTTTTGTATTAATATTCTTGTAATATATCAAATAGCTAATTAAGTAAACTTCTTTGGTTAAGAATATTAAATTTAAAGTATTAAAACTCCTTTTGACATCAAAATAGGTTGTTTAAGACGAAATACTTGCATCAAACATTGTTTATCGAACATTAATCGAGTTATTTCGATTTTTAGTTCTAATATTCTTGTTATAATTCTTACAGCTAATTTAATAAACGTTATTAGTTATTATTCTACTTTAAACATATTAAAAGTACAAGAGGAGTTTTAATAGGCTGTTTTAAACTAAATACTTTTATTAAACTATTTTTATCGTATATCGTTTGAATTATTATGATTTTTGGTATGAATATTCTTGTAATATATCTTACAGCTAGTTAAATAAACTTCTTTGGTTAGAAATAAAGTATTAAAACTCATTTTGACGTCAAAATCAGCTGTTTAAAACAAACCATTTGCAATAAACATTATTTATCTAACATTATTTGAGTTTATTCGATTTTGGTTATAATAATCTATATAAATTTCGTGAAGGTAATTCAATTAACGTTTTCGGTTTAAAATATTAGTTTTAAATAATTAATCTCTATTTGACGTCAAAATTGTCTGTTTAAGAGACAAATACTTGCAATAAACATTGTTTATCGTACATTATTTGAGTTATTTTGATTATTTGTTACATTATTCTTGTAATATTTTATAAGGTAATTAAATAAACCCTTTGGTTAGAAATATTAGTTTAAAAGTATTAAAACTCCTTTTTGACGTCAAAATGGCTGTTTAAAACAAAATAATTGCAATAAACATTTTTTATCGTACATTTTTTGAGTTATTTCAATTTTTACTTAAAATATTCTTGGAATATTTCGTAAAGGTAATTTAATTAACGTCTTGGGTTATAAATATTAGTTTTATATAGTTAAAACTCCATTTGACGTCATTATTGTCTGTTGAAGCGACGAAATACTTGCAATAAACATTGTTTATCGTACGTTATTTGAGTTATTTCGTGTTTGGTTATGATATTCCTGTAGTATTTCGTAAAGGTAATTTAGGAACTGTCTTCGGTTAAAAATATTAGTTTTAAAGTTTAAAAACTTCTTTTGACGTCAAAATCGGCTGTTTAAGACGAAATACTCGCAATAAATATTGTTTATCGTACATTATTTAAGTTATTTCAATTTTTGGTTATAATATTCTTGTTATATTTCTTACAGCTAATTTAATAACTGTTTTTGGTTATTAATCGAACTTTAAACATAATAAAAGTACAATAGGCATTTTAAAAGGCTGTTTTAAACAAAATACTTGTATTATACCCTTTTTTATCGGACAGTTATTATAATTTTTGGTATTAATATTTTTGTAATATATCATATAGCTAATTAAGTAAACTTCTTTGGTTAAGAATATTAAATTTAAAGTATTAATAATACTCCTTTTGACGTCAATATCGGCTGTTTAAGACGAAATACTTGCAATAAACATTGTTTATCGTACATTATTTGAGTTATTTCGATCTTTGGTTTTTATATTCCTGTAGTATTTCGTAAAGAAAGAATTAACCGCAAAATCAACATGAACAGCGTCAGAGACAATCCTACGACCGGTTTCGTCCTTATTAGGACTTATTATGCAGGAATAGTCGAGAGAAACCCCTATTGTGATTTTAAACAAGCGGGATTAAGTACGAAATACTAAGCGACCGTTTGTGGGCAAAATTGAAAAAATGACAAGATAAATTACTTCGTACATAAGCCCGGTCGTTTAAAATCACAATAGCGGTTTCTCGCGACTATTCCTGCCTGATGAGTCCTAATAAGGACAAAACCGGTCGTAGGATTGTCCTGGATGCTGTTGTTGTAGATCTTGCGGTAAAGTTCATTGTTTATTATCGATTACATAAAACATCTCAACTTTGTTGATGATGGCCGAAATAAAGACTAGCTGAAACTTATTAAATGAGCGCAGACTATAATCTCACAACAAGCTAACATTGTCTAAGACGTTGGGCTGTGAATGATTAAGCTGTGTAATTTTGTCAGCTTTGCCTACAAACGGTTGCTTCAGTACTTCGTACTTAAGCCCGCTTGTTTAAAATCACAATAGCGGTTTCTCGCGACTATTCCTACCTGAAGAGTCTAATAAGGACGAAACCAGTCGTAAGATTGTCTCGGATGCTGTTGTTGTTGATCTTGCGGTAAAATTCATTGTTTATTATCGATTTCATAAAACATTTCATTTTCGTTGATAATGGCCGAAAAAAATACTGGTATTTCGTAAAGGTAACTTATTTACTGTTTTCGGTTAAAAATAATAGTTTTATAGTATTAAAACTTCTTTTGACGTCAAAGTCGGCTCTATAAGATGAAATACTTGCAATAAACATTGTTTATCGAAATTGTCGAATGAACATTATTCGAGTTATTTCGATTTTTAGTTATAATATTCTTGTTATATTTCTTACAGGTAATTTAATAACTGTTATTAATTAGTAATCAAACTTTAAACATGTTAAAAGTACAATAGGCATTATAAAAGGCTGTTTTAATCAAAATACTTGTATTGAACCCTTTTTTTTCGGATATAATTCGAGTTTTTATGATTTGTGGTATTTATATTCTTATAATATATCATATAGCTAATTAAGTAAACTTCTTTGGTTAGGAATATTAAATTTAAATAATTAAAACTCCTTTTGACGTCAAAATCGGCTGTTTAAGACGAAATAATTGCAATAAACATTGTTTATCGTATTTTATTTGAGTTATTTCGACATTTGGTTATTATATTCCTATAGTATTTTGTAAAGAATAAACTTTACCGCAAAAACAACATGAACAGCATCCGAAACAATCCTACGACCGGTTTCGTCCTTATTAGGACTTATCAGGCAGGAATAGTCGCGAAAAACCGCTTATGTGATTTTAAACGAGCCGGGTCAAGTACGAAGTACTGAAGCGACCGTTTGTAGGCAAAGTTGAAAAAATGACAAGCTTCAGTACTTCGTACTTAAGCCCGCTCGTTAAAAATCACAATAGCGGTTTATAAAAACATTAATTGATTAATTTCAATTTTTAATTATAATATTCTTGTTATATTACTTACAGCTAATTTAATAAACGTTATTGGTTAGTAATCTAACTTTAAACATATTAAAAGTACAATAGGCATTATAATCGGCTGTTTAAGACGAAATACATGCAAAAAACATTGTTTATCGTGCCTTATTTGAGTTATTTTGATTTTATGTTATATTATTCTTATAATATTTTGTAAATGTGATTTAATAAACCTCTTCGGTTAAAATCATTAGTTTTAAAATAAGAAAACTTATTTTGACGTCAAAATCGACTGTTTAAGACGAAATTCTTGCATTAAACATTGTTTATTCTTCATAAATTGATTATAAAATTTTTTGTTGAAATATTCTTGTAATATTTCGTATAGGTAATTTTATAAACCTCTTCGTATAAAAATATTAGTTTTAGATAATTAAAACTCCATTTGACGTCATTATTGTCAGTTTAAGTGACGAAAAACTTGCATTAAACATTGTTTATTGTAAATTATTTGAGTTATTTCGATTTTTGGTTATAATATTCTTGTTATATTTCTTACAGCTAATTTAATAACTGTTATTGGTTAGTTTTCGAACTTTAAACATATTAAAAGTACAATAGGCATTATAAAAGGCTGTTTTAAACAAAATACTTGTATTAAACCCTTTTTTATCGGACATTAATCGAGTTTTTATGATTTGTGGTATTAATATTCTTGTAATATATCATATAGCTAATTAAGTAGACTTCTTTAGTTAGGAATAGTAAATTTAAAGAATTAAAACTCCTTTTGACGTCAAAATCGGCTGTTTAAGACGAAATACTTGCAATAAACATTGTTATTCGTCCATTATTTGAGTTATTACGATTTTTAGTTATAGTATTCCTGTTATATTTTCGTAAAGATAATTTAATAAACATTTTCGGACAAAAATATGAGTTTTAAAGTATAAAAACTCCTTTGGTATTCAATATTGGCTGTTTAAGAGATAATACTTGCAATAAATATTGTTTATCGTACATTATTTGAGTTATTTCGATTTTTAGTTACAATATTCCTGTAGTATTTCGTAAAGGTAATTTAATAACTGTCTTCGGTTAAAAATATAAGTTTTAAAGTTATAAAACTTCTTTTGACGTCAAAATCGGCTGTTTAAGACAAAATACATGCAATAAACATTATTTTTCGTACATTATTTTAGTTATTTCGATTTTTCATTCTAATATTTTTGTTATATTTCTTAGTGCTAATTTAATAAAAGTTATTGGTTAGTAATCTAATTTTAAAAATATTAAAAGTTTAATAGGCATTATAATAGGCTGTTTTAAACAAAATACTTGTATTAAACCCTTTTTTATTGTACATTATTTGAATTATTATGATTTTTGGTATTAATATTCTTATAATATATCATACAGCTTATTAAATAAACCTTCTGGTTAGAAATATGAGTTTTAAAGTATTAAAACTACTTTAGACGTCAAAATCGGCTGTTTTAGACGAAATACTTGCAAAAAACATTGTTTATCGTACATAATCTAAGATAATTTCAATTTTTGTTATAATATTCTTGTAATATATAGTAAAGGTAGTTAATCAAAACTCTTCGATTAAAAATATTAGTTTTAAATAATTAAAACTTTATTTGACGTCAGAATTGTCTGTTTAAGACGAAATACTTGCAAGAAACATTGTTTATCGTACATTATCTGTGTTATTTCGATTTTTGTTAAAATATTCTTGTTATATTTCGTAAAGGTTATTCAATTAACGTTCTCGTTTAAAAAAATTAGTTTTAAATAATTAAAACTCTATTTGACGTCATAATTGTCTGTTAAAGAGAGGAAAAACTTGCAATAAACATTGTTTATCGTGGACTATTTGAGTTATTTCGACATTTGGTTATAATATTCTTGTAGTATTTCGTAAAGGTAATTTAATAAACCCTTTGGTTAGGAATATTAGTTTTAAAGTATTAAAAATTCTTTTGACTTCAAAATCGGCTGTTTAAGTCGAAATACTTGCAATAAACATTGTTTATCGTACATTATGTAAGTTATTTTCATTTTTGGCTATATGATTCTTGTTATATTTCTTACAGTGGATTTAATAAACGTTACTTGTTAGTAATCGAACTTTAAACATATTAAAAGTACAATAGGCATTAAAATAGGCTGTTTTAAATAAAATATATGTATTAAACGCATTTTTATCGTACATTATTGAGTTATTTCGACCTAATAGTATAATATTATTGTAATATATCATATAGATTATTAAATAAACCTCTTCGGTAAAAATGTCAGTTTTAATGTACTAAAACTCATTTTGACGTCAAAATAGGCTGTTTAAGACGAATAACTGCAGTAAACATTATTTATCGTACATTATTTTAGTTATTTTATGTTTTTGTGATAATTTTTTTGTTATATTACTTATAGCTAATTAAATAAACGTTATTGGTTTGTAATCTAAATTTTAACATATTAAAAGTACAATAGGAATTATAATAGGCTGTTTTAAACAAAAAGCTTGTATTTAATCCATTTTTATTGTACATTATTTGAATTATTATGATTTTTGGTATTATTATTCTTGTAATATATCATACACTTAATAAAATAAATCCTTCGGTTAGGACTATTAGTTTTTAAGTATTAAAACTACTTTTGACATTAAATCGGCTTTTTAAGACGAAATACTTGTAATAAATATTGTTTATTCTTCATTATTTGAGTTATTAAATTTTTGGTTAAAATATTCTTGTAATATTAAGTAAAGGTAATTTAATACACCTCTGCGGTTAAAAATATAAGTTTTACATAGTTAAAACTCTATTTGACGTCATTATTGTCTGATTAAGAGACGAAATACTTGCAATAAACATTGTTTATCGTATATTATTTGAATTATTTCAAAATTTGGTTATAATATTCCTGTAGTTTTTCGTAATGGTAATTTAATAACTGTTTTCGGTTAAAAATATTAGTTTTAAAGTATTAAAACTTCTTTTGACGTCAAAATAGGCTGTTTAAGACGAAATATTTGCAATAAACTTTGTTTATCGTACATTATTTGAGTTATTTCGTATTTTGGATAGATTATTCTAGTTATATTTCTTACAGCTTTTTTAATAAACGTTATTGGTTAGTAATCTAACTTTAAACATATCAAAGGTACAATAGGCATTGTAATAGACTGTTTTAAGCAAAATACTTGTATTAAACCCTTTTTTATCGTACATTATTTGAATTATTATTATTTTTTGTATTGATATTCTTGTAAAATATCATACTGCTAATTATATAAACCTCTTCAGTTAGGAATAATTGTTTCAATGTATTAAAACTACTTTAGACAACAAAAGCGACTGTTTAAGACGAAATACATGCAAAAAACATTGTTTATCGTGCATTATTTGAGTAATTTTGATTTTTGGTTATAATATTCTTGTAATATTTCGTAAAGGTAATTTAATAACCTCATCGGTTAAAAATATTACTTTAAAAGTAATAAAACTCATTTTGACGTCAAAATCGGCTGTTTAAGATGAAATACTTGCAAAAAACCTCGTTTATCGTACATAATTTAAGTAAATCTTGGTTTTTTTTTATAATATTCTTGTAATAAATCAAAAAATTATTTCAATGAACCTCTCTGGTTAAAAATATTAGTTTTAAAGTATTAAAACTCCTTTTGACGTCAAAATCGGCTGTTTAAGACGAAATATTTGCAATAAACATTGTTTATCGTACATTATTTGAGTTATTTCGATCTTTTGTTATAATATTCATGATATATTTCTTACAGCTAACTTAATAAATGTATTTGGTTAGTAATCGAACTTTAAAAATATTATAAGTACAATAGGCATTAAAATAGGCTGTTTTAAACAAAATACTTGTATCAAACACTTTTTTATTGTACATTATTTGAGTTATTTCGACTTTAGGTTATAATAATAATGTAATATATCATATAGGTAATTATATAAACCTTTTCGGTTAAAATGTCAGTTTTAAAGTATTAAAACTTCTTTTGACGTCAAAATCGGCTGTTTAAGACTAAATACTTGCAATAAACATTGTTTAGCGTATACTATTTGGGTTATTTCGATTTTTGGGATTAATATTCCTGTAATATTTCGTAAAGGTAATTGATAAACCTCTTCGATTGGAAATATTAGTTTTAAAGTGTTTAAACTTTGCTTTACGTCAAAATCGGCTGTTTAATACGAAATATTTGCAATAAACATTTTTTATCGTACATTATTCAAGTTATTTCGATTTTTAGTTATAATAATCTTGTTATATTTCTTAAAAAAAATTTAATAAAATTTATTGGTTAGTAATCCAACTTTAAACATATTAAAAGTACAATAGGCATTATAATAGGCTGTTTTCAACAAAATACTTGTATTAAACCGTTTTTGATCGCACAATATCTGAATTATTATCATTTTCTGTATAAATATACTTAAAATATATCAGACAGCTAATTAAATAAACATCTTCGGTTAGGAATATTAGTTTTCAAGTATTAAAACTTATTTTAACGTCAAAATCGGCTGTTTATAACAAAATACTTGTAATAAACATTATTTATCGTACATTATTCAAGTTATTTCGATTTTTGGTTAAAATATTCTTGTAATATTTCGTAAAGGTAATTCAATTAACGTCCTCGGTTTAAAATATTAGTTTTAAATAATTAAAACTTTATTTGACGTCATAATTGTCTGTTTAAGAGACGAAAAACTAGCAATAATCATTTTTTATCGTACATTAGTTAAGTTATTTCGACATTTTGTTATAATATTCCTGTAGTATTTTGTAAAGGTAATAAAATAAACCTCTTCGGTTGAAAATATTAGTTTTAAAGTATTAAAAGTTCTTCTGACGTCAAAATAGGCTGTTTAAAACGAAATACTGCAGTAAACATTATTAATCGTACATTATTTTAGTTATTTTGATTTTTTGTGATAATTTTTTTGTTATATTTCTTATAGCTAATTAAATAAACGTAATTGGTTTGTAATCAAACTTAAGACATATTAAAAGTACAATAGGCTGTTTTAAACAAAATACTTGTATCAAAACACTTTTTTATTGTACATTATTTGAATTATTATGATTTTTGGTATTGATATTCTTGTAATATATCAAACAGCTAATTAAATAAACCTCTTCGGTTAGGAATATTAGTTTTAAAGTATTAAAAGTCTTTTTGACGTCAAAATCGGCTTTTTAAGACGAAATACTGGTAATAAATATTGTTTATCCTTTATTATTTGAGTTATTAAATTTTTGGTTAAAATATTCTTGTTATATTAAGTAAAGGTAATTTAATAAACCTCTGTGGTTAAAAATATTAGTTTTATATAATTAAAACTCTATTTGATGTCATTATTGTCTGTTTAAGAGACGAGATACTTGCAATAAACATTGTTTATCGTATATTATTTGACTTATTTTAGTATTTGGTTATAATATTACTGTAATTTTTCGTAATGGTAATTTAATAACTGTCTTCGGTTAAAAATATTAGTTTTAAAGTATTAAAACTTCTTTTGACGTCAAAATAGGCTGTTTAAGGCTAAATACTCGCAATAAACATTGTTAATCGTACATTACTTGAGTTATTTCGATTTATAGTTATAACTATCGTGTTATATTTCTTAAAAATAATTTAATAAACGTTTTTGGTTAGTAATCGAACTTTAAACATATTAAAAGTACAATAGACGTTATAATAGGCTGTTATAAACAAAATACTTGTAGTAAAATCTTTTTTATCGTACACTATTTGAGTTATTATTATTTTTGGTATTAATATTCTTGTAATATATCATATAGGTGATTCAATAAATTTTTTTTGTTAGGAATATTAATTTTAAATTATTAAAACTCCTTTGGACATTAAATTCGGCTGTGTAAGACGAAATACTTGCAATAAACTTTGTTTATCGTACATTATTTGAGTTATTTCGTATTTTGGATAGATTATTCTAGTTATATTAATTATAGCTTTTTAATAAACGTTATTGGTTAGTAATCTAACTTTAAACATATCAAAGGTACAATAGGCATTATAATATACTGTTTTAAGCAAAATACTTGTATTAAACCCTTTTTTATCGTACATTATTTGAATTATTATGATTTTTAGTATTGATATTCTTGTAATATTTCTTACTGCTAATTATATAAACCTCTTCAGTTAGAAATAATTGTTTCAATGTATTAAAACTGCTTTAGACGTCAAAATCGGCTGTTTAAGACGAAATACATGCAAAAAACATTGTTCATCGTGCACTATTTGATTAATTTTGATTTTTGGTTATAATATTCTTGTAATATTTCGTAAAGGCATTTTAATAAACCTCATCGGTTAAAAATATTAGTTTTAAAGTACTAAAACTCATTTTGACGTCAAAATCGGCTGTTTAAGATGAAATACTTGCAGAAAACATTGTTTATCGTACATTATTTGAGTTATTTCGATTTTTTATTCTAATAATTTTGTTATATTTCTTATAGCTAATTTAATAAAAGTTATTGGTTAGTAATCTAACTTTAAATATATTAAAAGTTTAATAGGCATTATAATAGGATGTTTTAAACAAAATACTTGTATTAAACCCTTTTTTATTGTACATTATTTGAATTGTTTTGATTTTTGGTATTAATATTCTTATAATATATCATACAGCTTATTAAATAAACCTTCTGGTTAGAAATATGAGTTTTAAAGTATTAAAACCACTTTAGACGTCAAAATCGGCTGTTTAAGACGAAATACTTGCAAAAAACATTGTTTATCGTACATAATCTAAGATAATTTTAATTTTTGTTATAATATTCTTGTAATATATAGTAAAGGTAGTTAATCAAATCTCTTCGATTAAAAATATTAGTTTTAAATAATTAAAACTTTATTTGACGTCTAAATAGTCTGTTTAAGACGAAATACTTGCAAGAAACATTGTTTATCGTACAATATTTGTGCTATTTCGATTTTTGTTAAAATATTCTTGTTATATCTCGTAAAGGTTATTCAATTACAATCTCGTTTAAAAAAATTAGTTTTAAATAATTAAAACTCTATTTGACGTCATAATTGTCTGTTTAAGAGACGAAAAACTAGCAATAAAAATTTATTAATCGTGGACTATTTGAGTTATTTCGACATTTGGTTATAATATTCTTGTAGTATTTCGTAAAGGTAATTTAATTAACCTCTTCGGTTAAAAATATCAGTTTTAAACTTATAAAACTTCTTTTGACCTCAAAATAAGCTGTTTAAGACGAAATACTTGCAGTAAACAATATTTATCGTACATTATATTAGTTATTTCGATTTTTTGTGAAATTTTTTTTGTTATATTTCTTATTGCTAATTAGTTAAACGTTATTAGTAAGTTATCTAACTTTAAACATACTAAAAGTACAATAAGAATTATAATAGGCTGTTTGAAACAAAATACTTGTATTAAACCCTTTTTTATTGTACATTATTTGAATTATTATAAATTTTGATATTAATATTCTTGTAATATATCATAAAGCTAATTAAATAAACCCTATGGTTAGGAATATTATTTTTAAAGTATTAAAAATTCTTTTGACTTCAAAATCGGCTGTTTAAGTCGAAATACTTGCAATATACATTCTTTATCGTACATTATTTAAGTTATTTTCATTTTTGGCTATATGATTCTTGTTATATATCTTACAGAGGATTTAATAAACGTTATTTGTTAGTAATCGAACTTTAAACATATTAAAAGTACAATAGGCATTAAAATAGGCTGTTTTAAATAAAATATTTGTATTAAACGCTTTTGTATCGTACATTATTTAAGTTATTTCGACCTCATGTTATAATATTATTGTAATATATCATATAGATTATTAAATAAACCTCTTCGGTAAAAATGTCAGTTTTAATGTACTAAAACTCCTTTTGACGTCAAAATAGGCTGTTTAAGACGAAATACTGCAGTAAACATTATTTATCGTACATTATTTTAGTTATTTTGATTTTTTGTGATAATTTATTTGTTATATTTCTTATAGCTAATTAAATAAACGTTGTTGGTTTGTAATCTAACTTTAAACATATTAAAAGTACAATAGGAATTATAATAGGATGTTTTAAACAAAATACTTGTATTTTTAACCCATTTTTATTGTACATTATTTGAATTATTATGTTTTTTGATATTATTATTCCTGAATATATCATACACTTAATTAAATAAACCTCTTCGGTTAGGAATATTAGTTTTAAAGTATTAAAACTACTTTTGAGATCAAATCGGCTGTTTAAGACGAAATAATTGTAATAAATATTGTTTATTATTTATTATTTGAGTTATTAAATTTTTGGTTAGAATATTCTTGTAATATTAAGTAAAGGTAATTTAATACACCTCTGCGGTTAAAAATATAAGTTTTACATAGTTAAAACTCTATTTGACGTCATTATTGTCTGATTAAGAGACGAAATACTTGCAATAAACATTGTTTATCGTATCTTATTTGACTTATTTTAAAATTTGGTTATAATATTCCTGTAGTTTTTCGTAATGGTAATTTAATAACTGTTTTCGGTTAAAAATATTAGTTTTAAAGTATTAAAACTTCTTTTGACGTCATAATAGGCTGTTTAAGACGCAACACTTGCAATAAACTTTGTTTATCGTACATTATTTGAGTTATTTCGTGTTTTGGATAGATTATTCTAGTTATATTTCTTACAGCTTTTTTAATAAACGTTATTGGTTAGTAATCTAACTTTAAACATATCAAAGGTACAATAGGCATTGTAATAGACTGTTTTAAGCAAAATACTTGTATTAAACCCTTTTTTATCGTACATTATTTGAATTATTATTATTTTTTGTATTGATATTCTTGTAAAATATCATACTGCTAATTATATAAACCTCTTCAATTAGGAATAATTGTTTCAATGTATTAAAACTACTTTAGACGTCAAAAGCGGCTGTTTAATACGAAATACATGCAAAAAACATTATTTATCGTGCATTATTTGAGTAATTTTGATTTTTTGTTATAATATTCTTGTAATATTTCGTAAAGGCAATTTAATAAACCTCATCGGTTAAAAATATTACTTTAAAAGTAATAAAACTCATTTTGACGTCAAAATCGGCTGTTTAAGATAAAATACTTGCAAAAAACCTCGTTTATCGTACATAATTTAAGTAAATCTTAGTTTTTTGTTATAATATTCTTGTAATAAAACAAAAAATTATTTCAATGAACCTCTCCGGTTAAAAATATTAGTTTTAAACTATTAAAACTCCTTTTCTAACGTCAAAATCGGCTGTTTAAGACGAAATATTTGCAATAAACATTGTTTATCGTACATTATTTGAGTTATTTCGATTTTTTGTTATAATATTCATGTTATATTTCTTACAGCTAATTTAATAAATGTTTTTGGTTAGTAATCGAACTTTAAAAATATTATAAGTACAATAGGCATTAAAATAGACTGTTTTAAACAAAATACTTGTATCAAACACTTTTTTATTGTACATTATTTGAGTTATTTCGACTTAAGGTTATAATATTAATGTAATATATCATATAGGTAATTATATAAAGCTCTTCGGTTGAAATGTCAGTTTTAAAGTATTAAAACTTCTTTTGACGTCAAAATCGGCTGTTTAAGACTAAATACTTGCAATAAACATTGTTTAGCGTATATTATTTGAGTTATTTCGATTTTTGGTATTAATATTATTGTAATATTTCGTAAAGGTAATTGATAAACCTCTTCGGTTGGAAATATTAGTTTTAAAGTGTTTAAACTTTGCTTGACGTTAAAATCGGCTGTTTAAGACGAAATATTTGCAATAAACATTGTTTATCGTACATTATTCAAGTTATTTCGATTTTTAGTTATAATAATCTTGTTATATTTCTTAAAAATAATTTAATAAACGTTATTGGTTACTAATCTAACTTTAAACATATTAAAAGTACAATAGGCATTATAATAGGCTGTTTTAAACAAAATACTTGTGTTTTAACGTTTTTTTATCGCACATTATTTGAATTACTATGATTTTTTGTATTAATATACAAAAAATATATCATACAGCTAATTAAATAAACATATTCGGTTAGGAATATTAGTTTTCAAGTCCTAAAACTTATTTTAACGTCAAAATCGGCTGTTTATAACAAACTACTTGTAATAAACATTATTTATCGTACATTATTTAAGTTATTTAGATTTTTGGTTAAAATATTCTTGTAATATTTCGTAAAGGTATTTCAATTAACGTCCTCGGTTAATAAAATTAGTTTTAAATAATTAAAACATTATTTGACGTCATAATTGTCTGTTTAAGAGACGAAAAACTAGCAATAAACATTGTTTATCGCACATTAGTTAAGTTATTTGACATTTTGTTTTAATATTTCAGTAGTTTTTCGTGAAGGTAGTTTAATAAACCTCTTCGGTTAAAAATATTGGTTTTAAAGTACTAAAAGTTCTTCTGACGTCAAAATAGGCTGTTTAAGACGAAATACTGCAGTAAACATTATTTATCATACATTATTTTAATTATTTTTTTTTAGTGATAATTTTTTTGTTATATTTCTTATAGCTAATTAAATAAACGTTATTGGTTTGTAATCTAACTTTAGACATATCAAAAGTACAATAAGAATTATAATAGGCTGTTTTAAACAAAATACTTTTATCAAAATCCTTTTTTATTGTACATTATTTGAATTATTATGATTTTTGGTATTAATATTCTTGTAATATATCATACAGCTAGTTAAATGAACCTCTTCGGATAGGAATATTAGTTTTAAAGTATTAAAAGTCTTTTTGACGTCAAAATCGGCTTTTTAAGACGAAATACTTGCAAAAAACATTGTTTTTTCTTCATTATTTAAGTCATAAATTTCTGATTATATCATCCTGTAGTATTTCGTAAAGGTAATTAAATAACTGTCTTTGGTTAAAAATATTTGTTTTAAAGTATCAAAACTTCTTTTGACGTCTAAATAGGCTGTTTAAGACGAAATACTTGCAATAAACTATGTTTATCGTACATTACTTGAGTTATTTTGATTTTTAGTTATAATATTCTTGATAAATTTCTTAAAAATAATTTAATAAATGTTATTGGTTAGTTATCTAACTTTAAACATATTATAAGTAAAATAGGCATTATAATAGGCTGTTTTAAAAAAAATCTTTATATTAAACTGTTTTTGATCGCAAATTATTGAAATTTTTATAATATTTTGTATTAATATACTTGAAATATATCATACAGCTTAATAAATAAACATCTTCGGTTATGAATATCAGTTTTCAAGTATTAAAACTTATTTTAACGTCAAAATCGGCAGTTTAAGACGAAATACTTGTAATAAACATTATTTATCGTACATTATTCAAGTTATTTAGATTTTTGGTTAAAATATTCTTGTAATATTTCGTAATGGTAATTCATTAACGTCCTCGGTTAAAAGTATTAGTTTTAAAGTATTAAAACTTCTTTTGACGTCATAATTGTCTGTTTAAGAGTCGAAAAACTAGCAATAAACATTGTTTATCGTACATTATTTGAGTTTGTAACGCTATCTGCCCTGCGTTGTGATAATAGTTAATAAGTTTACAAAATAACTAGTTGTAAACACTGACAAGTTTAAATTTATTAAAGCACTATGACGTTTGCTTAACGACGAATTTTTAGTACAAAATGCTATTCTTGTTGTAGCAACGGTCAGTTTATTGTTGATCTCTGGCTGTAGACATATCTTTGGATTGGAACTCTGAGTGGATTGCAGTTGAGTGTTTAAACTTTTGTAAATTTGTTGCTTTAAAAGAAGTACCAAATTATAGATTAAACTTTGTTGCTTATTGAAGAAATTATTAAATTATTCTTTAGCTTTATCAACTTTTTGTATAATTTTACTTGAGTTAATACGTATTTTTTAAATCACATTTGTTATTAAATATTGTTGATTAAACTGTGCTGTGTAAATTATAACCGGTTGTTTTTAGTTTAAGCTACTATTTAAGTGATTACTATACCATTAGAATGATTAAGACTAAGAAGGGCTTAAGACAAAAAAATAAGTTAACGGGTCATGCAGATACTGAGCCATCAGTATCTGCTGACTTCAAGTTGTTTCGATTTTTGGTTATAATATTATTTTAATATTTCGTAAAGGTAATTTAATAACTGTCGTCGGTTAAAAATATTAGTTTTAAGGTATTTAAACTTCTTTTAACGTCAAAATAGACTGTTTAAGACGAAATACTGTAGTAAACATTATTTATCGTTTATTATTGTAATTATTTTGATTTTTGTGATAATATTTCTGTTAAATTTCTTTTAGCTATTTAAATAAACGTAATTGATTAGTAATCTAACTTTAAACATACTAAAAGTACAATAGAAATTATAATAGGCTAATTTATACAAAATAATTGTTTATAACCCTTTTTATTAATACATTTTTTGAAATGTTATAATTTTTGATATTAATATTCTTGTAATATAACATACAGCTAATTAAATAAATCTTTTCGGTTAGAAAATTAGTTTTAAAATATTTCAACTCATTTTGACGTCAAAATCGGCTGTTTAAGACGTAATATTTGCAATAAACTTTGTTCATAGTACAAAATTTTAGTTATTTCGATTTTTAGTTATAATATTCTTGTTATATATCATACAGCTAATTCAATAAACCTCTTCGGTTAGGAAAATTATTTTAAAGTATTAAAACTCATTGTGACGTCAAAATCGTCTGTTTAAAACGAAATACGTGCAATAAACTATGTTTATCGTACATTTTTTGAGTTATTTTGATTTTTGGCTATAATAATCTTGTTATATTTCTTATAGCTAATTTAATAAACGTTAATGGTTAGTAATCGAACTTTAAACATATTAAAAATACAATAGATATTGTAATAGGCTGTTTAAAAAAAAATACTTGTATTAAACCCTTTTTTATCGTACATTATTTGAGTTATTATGATGTTTGGTGTTAATATTCTTGTAATATATCATTTAGGTAATTTAATAATTTTCTTTGGTTAGGAATATTATATTTAAAGTATTAGAACTCCTTTTGACGTCAAAATTGGCTGTTTAAGACGAAATACTTGGAATAAACTTTATTTATCGTACATTATTTGAGTTATTCCGTATTTTGAATATATTATTCTTGTTATATTTTTTACAGCTAATTTAATAAACGTTATTGGTAATTAATCTAACTTTAAACATATAAAAGGTACAATAGGCATTAAATAGGCTGTTTTGAACAAAATACTTGTATTAACTAAATTTTTTAGTATATTATTTGATTTATTATGATTTTTGGTATTAATATTCTTTTAATAGATCATACAGTTAATTAAATAAACCCCTTCGGTTAGAAATACTAGTTTTAAAGTATTAAAACTCATTTTGACGTCAAAATTAAAGACAAAATACTTACAATAAACATTGTTTATCCTACATTATTTGAGTTATTTCCATTTTAAATTATAATATTCTTGTAATATTTCGTAAAGGTAATTTAATTAACATCTTCGGTTAAAATATTAGTTTTAAATAATTAAAACTCTAATTGACGTCATAATTGTCTGTCTAAGAGACGAAATACTTGCAATAAACATTGTTTATCGTACGTTATTTGAGTTATTCGTATTTTTGTTATAATATTCCTGTAGTATTTCGTAAAGGTAATTTAATAACTGTGTTCGTTTAAAAATATTAGTTTTAAAGTAATAAAACTTCTTTTGACGTTAAAATCGGCTGTTTAAGACGAAATACTTGCAAAAAACATTATTTATCTTACATTATTTTAGTTTTTTCGATTTTTTCTTATAATAATTTCGTTCTATTTCTTATAGCTTATTTAATTAACGTTATTGCTTAGTAATCTAATTTTAAATATATTAAAAATTTACTAGGCATTATAATAGGCTGTTTTAAACTAAATACTTGTATTAAAGCCTTTTTTATTGTACATTATTTGAATCATTATAATTTTTGTATATAATATTCTTGTAATATATCATACAGCTAAGTAAATAGACCTCATTGGTTAGAAATAATTGTTTGATTGTATTAAAACTACTTTAGACGTCAAAATCGGCTGTTTAAGACGAAATACTTGCAAATAACATTGTTTATCGTACATATTTTAAGTTAGTTTTGCATTTTTGTTATAATATTCATGTAATATATCGTAAAGGTAGTTTAATAAATTTCTTCGGTTAAAAATATTAGTTCTAAAGTATTAAAAATTCTTTTGACTTCAAAATCGGCTGTTTAAGTCGAAATACTTGCAATAAACATTGTTTATCGTACATTATTTAAGTTATTTTAATTTTTGGCTATAATATTCTTGTTATATTTCTTACAGATTTTTTAATAAACGTTATTGGTTAGTAATTGAACTTTAAACATATTTAAAGTACAATAGGCATTAAAATAGGCTGTTTTAAACAAAATACTTGTATTAAACGCTTTTTTATCGTACATTATTTGAGTTATTTCGACCTAATGTTATAATATTATTGTAATATATAATATAGATAATTAAATAAATCTCTTCGGTTAAAATGTCAGTTTTAAAGTATTAAAACTTCTTTTGACGTCAAAATCGGCTGTTTAAGACGAAATACTTGCAAAAAACATTGTTTATCGGACATAATTTAAGTTATTTTCATTTTTGGTTTTAATATTCTTGTAATATTAAGTAAAGGTAATTTAATAAACCTCTGCGGTTAAAAATATTATATGTAAAGTATTAAAACTTCGTTTGACGTCATAATCAGCTGTTTAAGACGAAATACTCTCAATAAAAATTGTTTATCGTACATTACTTGAGTAATTTCGATTTTTAGTTATAATATTCTTGTTATATTTCTTAAAAAAAATTTAATAAACGTTATTGGTTAGTAATCTAACTTTAGACATATTAGAAGTACAATAGGCATTATAATAGGCTGTTTTAAACAAAATACTTGTAGTAAAATCTTTTTTATCGTACATTATTTAAGTTATTATTTTTTTTGTTATTAATATTCTTGTAATTTATCATATAAGTGATTCAATAATTTTTTTTTTGTTAGGAATATTAATTTTAAATTATTAAAACTCCTTTTGACATTAAATTCGGCTGTTTAAGACGAAATACTTGCAATAAACTTTGTTTATCGTACATTATTTAAGTTATTTCGTATTTTGGATAGATTATTCTAGTTATATTTCTTACAGCTTTTTTAATAAACGTTATTGGTTAGTAATCTAACTTTAATCATATCAAAGGTACAATAGGCATTATAATGGACTGTTTTAAGCAAAAATCTTGTATTAAACCCTTTTTTATCGTACATTATTTGAATTATTATGATTTTTGGTATTGATATTCTTGTAATATTTCTTACTGCTAATTATATAAACCTCTTCAGTTAGAAATAATTGTTTCAATGTATTAGACTACTTTAGACGACAAAATCGGCTGTTTAAGACGAAATACATGCAGAAAACATTGTTCATCGTGCATTATTAGAGTAATTTTGATTTTTGGTTATAATATTCTTGTAATATTTCGTAAAGGCTTTTTAATAAACCTCATCGGTTAAAAATATTAGTTTTAAAGTATTAAAACTCATTTTGACTTCAAAATCGGCTGTTTAAGATGAAATACTTGCAAAAAACATTGTTTATCGTACATAATTTAAGTAAATTTTGGTTTTTTGTTATAATATTCTTGTAATAAATCGAAAAATTTAATACAATAAACCTCTCCGGTTAAAAATATTAGTTTTAAAGTATTAAAACTCCTTTTAACGTCAAAATCGGTGGTTTAAGACGAAATACTTGCAATAAACATTGTTTATCGTACATTATTTGAGTTATTTCGATTTTTTGTTATAATATTAATTTTATATTTCTTACAGCTAATTTAATAAATGTTATTGGTTACTAACCGAACTTTAAATGTATTATAAGTACAATAGGCATTAAAATAGGCTGTTTTAAACAAAATACTTGTATTAAACACTTTTTTATTGTACATTATTTGAGTTATTTTGACTTAAGGTTATAATATTATTGTAATATATCATATAGGTAATTATATAAACCTCTTCGTTTAAAATGTCAGTTTTAAAGTATTAAAACTCCTTTTGACTTCAAAATCCGCTGTTTAAGACGAAATACTTGCAATAAACATTGTTTAGCATACATTATTTAATTATTTCGATTTTTGGTATTAATATTCTTGTTATATTTCTAAAAGGTAATTTATTAAACCTCTTCGATTGGAAATATTAGTTTTAAAATATTAAAACTTCTTTTGACGTCAAAATCGGCTGTTTAAGACGAAATACTCGGAATAAACATTGTTAATCGTATATTACCAGAGTTTTTTCGATTTTTAGTTATAACTATCTTGTTAAATTTTTTAAAAATTTATGAAAAAACGTTATTGGTTAGTAATCTAACTTTAAACATACTAAAAGTACAATAGGCATTATAATAGGCTGTTTTAAACAAAATACTTGTATTAAACTGTTTTTTATCGTACATTAATTTAAGTAATATGATTTTGTGTATTAATATATTTAAAATATATCATATAGCTAATTAAATAAGCATCTTTGGTTAGGAATATTAAATTTAAAGTATTAAAACTCATTTCAACGTCAAATTGGCTGTTCAAAACGAAACACTTGTAGTAAACATTGTTTATCGTGCATAATTAAAGTTATTTCGATTTTTGGTTATAATATTCTTGTAATATTTCGTAAAGGTAATTCAATTAACGTCCTCGGTTTAAAATATTAGTTTTAAATAATTAAAACTTCTTTTGACGTCAAAATAGGCTGTTTAAGACGAAATACTATAGTAAACATTATTTATCGTTTATTATTGTAGTTATTTAGATTTTTTGTGATAATTTTTTTGTTATATTTCTTATAGCTATTTAAATAAACGTTATTGGTTTGTAATCAAACTCTAAACATATTAAAAGTTCATTAGGAATTATAATATGCTGTTATAAACAAAATATTGTATTAAACCCTTTTTTATTGTACATTATTTGAATTATTATGAATTTTGGTAATAATATTTTGTTAAATATCATACAGCTAATTAAATAAACCTCTTCGGTTACGAATATTAGTCTTAAAGTATTAAATCTCACTTTGACGTCAAATCGGCTTTTTAAGACGAAATACTTGCAAAAAACATTGTTTATCGTACATAATTGAAGTTGTTTTCATTTTTGGTTATGATATTCATGTAATATTACCTAAGGGTAATTTATAAAACTTCTTTGATTAATAATATTAGTTGTAAAGTATTAAAACTTCGTTTCACGTCAAAATCAGCTGTTTAAGACGAAATACTCTCAATAAAAATTGTTTATCGTACATTACTTGAGTTATTTCGATTTTTAGTTATAATATTCTTGTTATATTTCTTAAAAATAATTTGATAAACGTTATCGGTTAGTAATCTAACTTTAAACATATTATAAGTACAACAGGCATTATAATAGTCTGTTTTTAACAAAATACTTTCATAAACCGTTTTTGATCGCACATTATTTGAATTATTATAATTTTTTGTCTTAATATACTTAAAATATATCATACAGCTAATTATATAAACATATTCGGTTAGGAATATTAGTTTTCAAGTATTAAAACTTATTTTAACGTCAAAATCGGCTGTTTATAACAAACTACTTGTAATAAACATTATTTATCGTACATTATTCAAGTTATTTAGATTTGTGGTTAAAATATTCTTGTAATATTTCGTAAAGGCATTTCAATTAACGTCCTCGGTTAATAATATTAGTTTTAAATAATTAAAACTTTTTTTGACGTCATAACTGTCTGTTTAAGAGACGAAAAACTAGCAATAAACATTGTTTATCGCACATTAGTTAAGTTATTTCGACATTTTGTTTTACTATTTCTGTAGTTTTTCGTAAAGGTAATTTAATAAACCTCTTCGGTTAAAAATATTGGTTTTAAAGTACTAAAAGTTCTTCTGACGTCAAAATAGGCTGTTTAAGACGAAATACTGCAGTAAACATTATTTATCATACATTATTTTAGTTATTTTGATTTCTAGTGATAATTTTTTTGTTATATTTCTTATAGCTAATTAAATAAACGTTATTGGTTTGTAATCTAACTTTAGACATATCAAAAGTAAAATAAGAATTATAATAGGCTGTTTTAAACAAAATACTTGTATCAAAACCCTTTTTTATTGTACATTATTTGAATTATTATGATTTTTGGTATTAATATTCTTGTGATATATCATACAGCTAATTAAATAAACCTCTTCGGTTAGGAATATTAGTTTTAAAGTATTAAAAGTCTTTTTGACGTCAAAATCGGCTTTTTAAGACGAAATACTGGTAATAAATATTGTTTATCGCACATTAGTTAAGTTTTTTCGACATTTTGTTATAATATTTCTGTAGTTTTTCGTAAAGGTAATTTCATAAACCTCTTCGGTTAAAAATATTGGTTTTAAAGTATTAAAAGTTCTTCTGACGTCAAAATAGGCTGTTTAAGACGAAATACTGCAGTAAACATTATTTATCATACATTATTTTAGTTATTTTGATTTCTAGTGATAATTTTTTTGTTATATTTCTTATAGCTAATTAAATAAACGTTATTGGTTTGTAATCTAACTTTAGACATATCAAAAGTACAATAAGAATTATAATAGGCTGTTTTAAACAAAATACTTGTATCAAAACCCTTTTTTATTGTACATTATTTGAATTATTATGATTTTTGTTATTAATATTCTTGTAATATATCATACAGCTAATTAAATAAACCTCTTCGGTTAGCAATATTAGTTTTAAAGTATTAAAAGTCTTTTTGACGTCAAAATCGGCTTTTTAAGACGAAATACTGGTAATAAATATTGTTTATCCTTTATTATTTGAGTTATTAAATTTTTGGTTAAAATATTCTCATAATATTAAGTAAAGGTAATTTAATAAACCTCTGCGGTTAAAAATATTAGTTTTATATAATTAAAACTCTATTTGATGTCATTATTGTCTGTTTAAGAGACGAGATAATTGCAATAAACATTGTTTATCGTATATTATTTGACTTATTTTAATATTTGGTTATAATATTACTGTAGTTTTTCGTAATGGTAATTTAATAACTGTCTTCGGTTAAAAATATTAGTTTTAAAGTATTAAAACTTCTTTTGGCGTCAAATTAGGCTGTTTAAAGCGAAATACTCGCAATAAACATTGTTAATCGTACATTACTTGAGTTATTTCGATTTATAGTTATAACTATCTTGTTATATTTCTTAAAAATAATTTAATAAACGTTATTGGTTAGTAATCGAACTTTAAACATATTAAAAGTACAATAGGCGTTATAATAGGCTGTTATAAACAAAATATTTCTAGTAAAATCTTTTTTATCGTACATTATTTGAGTTATTATTATTTTTGGTATTAATATTCTTGTAATATATCATATAGGTGATTCAATAAATTTTTTTTGTTAGGAATATTAATTTTAAATTATTAAAATTCCTTTGGACATTAAATTCGGCTGTTTAAGACGAAATACTTGCAATAAACTTTGTTTATCGTACATTATTTGAGTTATTTCGTATTTTGGATAGATTATTCTAGTTATATTTCTTAGAGTTTTTTAATAAACGTTATTGGTTAGTAATTTAACTTTAAACATATCAAAGGTACAATAGGCATTGTAATAGACTGTTTTAAGCAAAATACTTGTATTAAACCCTTTTTTATCGTACATTATTTGAATTATTATGAATTTTGGTAATAATATTTTGTTAAATATCATACAGCTAATTAAATAAACCTCTTCGGTTACGAATATTAGTCTTAAAGTATTAAATCTCACTTTGACGTCAAAATCGGCTGTTTAAGACGAAATACTTGCAAAAAACATTGTTTATCGTACATAATTGAAGTTGTTTTCATTTTTGGTTATAATATTCTTGTAATATTACCTAAGGGTAATTTATAAAACTTCTTTGATTAATAATATTAGTTGTAAAGTATTAAAACTTCGTTTCACGTCAAAATCAGCTGTTTAAGACGAAATACTCTCAATAAAAATTGTTTATCGTACATTACTTGAGTTATTTCGATTTTTAGTTATAATATTCTTGTTATATTTCTTAAAAATAATTTGATAAACGTTATCGGTTAGTAATCTAACTTTAAACATATTATAAGTACAACAGGCATTATAATAGTCTGTTTTTAACAAAATACTTTCATAAACCGTTTTTGATCGCACATTATTTGAATTATTATGATTTTTTGTCTTAATATACTTAAAATATATCATACAGCTAATTATATAAACATATTCGGTTAGGAATATTAGTTTTCAAGTATTAAAACTTATTTTAACGTCAAAATCGGCTGTTTATAACAAACTACTTGTAATAAACATTATTTATCGTACATTATTCAAGTTATTTAGATTTGTGGTTAAAATATTCTTGTAATATTTCGTAAAGGCATTTCAATTAACGTCCTCGGTTAATAATATTAGTTTTAAATAATTAAAACTTTTTTTGACGTCATAACTGTCTGTTTAAGAGACGAAAAACTAGCAATAAACATTGTTTATCGCACATTAGTTAAGTTATTTCGATATTTTGTTTTACTATTTCTGTAGTTTTTCGTAAAGGTAATTTAATAAACCTCTTCGGTTAAAAATATTGGTTTTAAAGTACTAAAAGTTCTTCTGACGTCAAAATAGGCTGTTTAAGACGAAATACTGCAGTAAACATTATTTATCATACATTATTTTAGTTATTTTGATTTCTAGTGATAATTTTTTTGTTATATTTCTTATAGCTAATTAAATAAACGTTATTGGTTTGTAATCTAACTTTAGACATATCAAAAGTAAAATAAGAATTATAATAGGCTGTTTTAAACAAAATACTTGTATCAAAACCCTTTTTTATTGTACATTATTTGAATTATTATGATTTTTGGTATTAATATTCTTGTGATATATCATACAGCTAATTAAATAAACCTCTTCGGTTAGGAATATTAGTTTTAAAGTATTAAAAGTCTTTTTGACGTCAAAATCGGCTTTTTAAGACGAAATACTGGTAATAAATATTGTTTATCGCACATTAGTTAAGTTTTTTCGACATTTTGTTATAATATTTCTGTAGTTTTTCGTAAAGGTAATTTCATAAACCTCTTCGGTTAAAAATATTGGTTTTAAAGTATTAAAAGTTCTTCTGACGTCAAAATAGGCTGTTTAAGATGAAATACTGCATTAAACATTATTTATCATACATTATTTTAGTTATTTTGATTTCTAGTGATAATTTTTTTGTTATATTTCTTATAGCTAATTAAATAAACGTTATTGGTTTGTAATCTAACTTTAGACATATCAAAAGTACAATAAGAATTATAATAGGCTGTTTTAAACAAAATACTTGTATCAAAACCCTTTTTTATTGTACATTATTTGAATTATTATGATTTTTGTTATTAATATTCTTGTAATATATCATACAGCTAATTAAATAAACCTCTTCGGTTAGCAATATTAGTTTTAAAGTATTAAAAGTCTTTTTGACGTCAAAATCGGCTTTTTAAGACGAAATACTGGTAATAAATATTGTTTATCCTTTATTATTTGAGTTATTAAATTTTTGGTTAAAATATTCTTATAATATTAAGTAAAGGTAATTTAATAAACCTCTGCGGTTAAAAATATTAGTTTTATATAATTAAAACTCTATTTGATGTCATTATTGTCTGATTAAGAGACGAGATAATTGCAATAAACATTGTTTGTCGTATATTATTTGACTTATTTTAATATTTGGTTATAATATTACTGTAGTTTTTCGTAATGGTAATTTAATAACTGTCTTCGGTTAAAAATATTAGTTTTAAAGTATTAAAACTTCTTTTGACGTCAAATTAGGCTGTTTAAGGCGAAATACTCGCAATAAACATTGTTAATCGTACATTACTTGAGTTATTTCGATTTATAGTTATAACTATCTTGTTATATTTTTTAAAAATAATTTAATAAACGTTATTGGTTAGTAATCGAACTTTAAACATATTAAAAGTACAATAGGCGTTATAATAGGCTGTTATAAACAAAATATTTCTAGTAAAATCTTTTTTATCGTACATTATTTGAGTTATTATTATTTTTGGTATTAATATTCTTGTAATATATCATATAGGTGATTCAATAAATTTTTTTTGTTAGGAATATTAATTTTAAATTATTAAAATTCCTTTGGACATTAAATTCGGCTGTTTAAGACAAAATACTTGCAATAAACTTTGTTTATCGTACATTATTTGAGTTATTTCGTATTTTGGATAGATTATTCTAGTTATATTTCTTAGAGTTTTTTAATAAACGTTATTGGTTAGTAATTTAACTTTAAACATATCAAAGGTACAATAGGCATTGTAATAGACTGTTTTAAGCAAAATACTTGTATTAAACCCTTTTTTATCGTACATTATTTGAATTATTATGATTTTTGGTATTGATATTATTGTAATATATCTTACTGCTAATTGTATAAACCACTTCAGTTAGAAATAATTGTTTCAATGTATTAATACTGCTTTAGACGTCAAAATCGGCTGTTTAAGACGAAATACATGCAAAAAACATTGTTCATCGTTTATTATTTGAGTAATTTTGATTTTTGGTTATAATATTCTTGTAATATTTCGTAAAGGCATTTTAATAAACCTCATCGGTTAAAAATATTAGTTTTAAAGTATTAAAACTCATTTTGACGTTAAAATCGGCTGTTTAAGATGAAATACTTGCAGAAAACATTGTTTATCGTACATAATTTAAGTAAATTTTGGTTTTTTGTTATAATATTCTTGTAATAAATCGAAAAATTTAATACAATAAACCTCTCCGGTTAAAAATAGTAGTTTTAAAGTATTAAAACTCCTTTTGACGTCAAAATCAGCTGTTTACGACGAAATACTTGAAATAAACATTATTTATCGCACATTATTTGAGTTATTTCGATTTTTTGTTATAATATTCATGTTATATTTCTTACAGCTAATTTAATAAATGTTATTGGTTAGTAATCGAACTTTAAACATATTATAAGTACAATAGGCATTAAAATAGGCTGTTTTAAACAAAATACTTGTATTAAACACTTTTTTATTGTACATTATTTGAGTTATTTGGACTTAAGTTTTTAATATTATTGTTATATATCATACAGCTAATTAAATAAACCTCTTCGGTTACGAATATTAGTCTTAAAGTATTAAATCTCACTTTGACGTCAAAATCGGCTGTTTAAGACGAAATACTTGCAAAAAACATTGTTCATCGTACATAATTTAAGTTGTTTTCATTTTTGGTTATAATATTCTTGTAATATTACCTAAGGGTAATTTATAAAACTTCTTTGATTAAAAATATTAGTTGTAAAGTATTAAAACTTCGTTTTACGTCAATATCAGCTGTTTAAGACGAAAAACTCTCAATAAAAATTGTTTATCGTACATTACTTGAGTTATTTCGATTTTCTGTTATAATATTCTTGTTATATTTCTTAATATAATTTAATAAACGTTATTGGTTAGTAATCTAACTTTAGACATATTATAAGTACACAGGCATTATAATAGGCTGTTTTTAACAAAATACTTATATTAAACATATTAAAAGTACAAGAGGAGTTTTAATAGGCTGTTTTTAACTAAACACTTGTATTAAACTATTTTTATCGTTTATTATTTGAATTATTATGATTTTTGGTATTAATATTCCTGTAATATATCTTACAGCTAGTTAAATAAACCTCTTTCGTTAGAAATAAAGTATTAAAACTCATTTTGACGTCAAAATCAGCTGTTTAAAACAAAATAATTGCAATAAACATTATTTATCTAACATTATTTGAGTTTATTCGATTTTCGTTATAATAATCTATTTAAATTTCGTGAAGGTAAATCAATTAACGTTTTCGGTTTAAAATATTTGTTTAAAATAATTAATCTCCATTTGACGTCAAAATTGTCTGTTTAAGAGACAAATACTTGCAATAAACATTGTTTATCTTACATTATTTGAGTTATTTTAATTTTTTGTTACATTATTCTTGTAATATTTTATAAGGTAATTTAATAAACCCTTTAGTTAGAAATATTAGTTTAAAAGTATTAAAACTCCTTTTTGACGTCAAAATCGGCTATTTAAAACAAAATATTTGCAATAAACATTGTTTATCGTACATTTTTTGAGTTATTTTAATTTTTGGTTATAATATATTCTTGCAATATTTCGTAAAGGTAATTCAATTAACGACTTCGGTTATAAATATTAGATTTATATAATTAAAACTCCATTTGACGCCATAATTGTCGGTTGAAGCGACGAAATACTTGCAATAAACATTGTTTATCGTACGTTATTTGAGTTATTTCGTGTTTGGTTATAATCGTTTAAAATCACTATAGCGGTTTCTCGCAACTATTTTTGCCTGATGAGTCCTGATAAGGACGAAACCGGTCGTAGGATTGTCTTGGATGCTGTTGTTGTTGATCTTGTGGTAAAGTTCATTGTTTATTATCGATTGCATAAAACATCTCAACTTTGTTGATGATGGCCGAAATAAAGACTAGCTGAAACTTATCAAATGAGCGCAGACAATAATCTCACAACAAGCTAACATTGTCTAAGACGTTGGGCTGTGAATGATTAAGCTGTGTAATTTTGTCAGCTTTGCCTACAAACGGTTGCTTCAGTACTTCGTACTTAAGCCCGCTTGTTTAAAATCACAATAGCGGTTTCTCGCGACTATTCCTGCCTGATGAGTCTAATGAGGACGAAACCAGTCGTAAGATTGTCTCGGATGCTGTTGTTGTTGATCTTGCGGTAAAATTCATTGTTTATTATCGATTGCATAAAACATTTCAATTTCGTTGATGATGGCCGAAATAAATACTGGTATTTCGTAGAGATAATTTATTTACTGTTTTCGGTAAAAAATAATAGTTTTAAAGTATTAAAACTTCTTTTGACGTCAAAATCGGCTGTTTAAGACGAAATACTCGCAATAAACATTGTTTATCGTACATTATTTGAGTTATTTCGATTTTTCGTTATAATATTCTCGTTATATTTCTTACAGGTAATTTAATAACTCTTATTGGTTAGTAATCAAACTTTAAACATATTAAAAGTACATTAGGCATTATAAAAGGCTATTTTAATCAAAATACTTGTATTAAACCCTTTTTTATCGGACATTATTTGAGTTTCTATGATTTGTGGAATTTATATTCTTATAATATATCATATAGCTAATTAAGTAAACTTCTGTGGTTAGGAATATTAAATTTAAATAACTAAAACTCCTTTTGACGTCAAAATCGGCTGTTTAAGACGAAATACTTGCAATAAACATCGTTTATCGTACATTATTTGAGTTAATTTCAACATTTGGTTATTATATTCCTGTAGTTTTTCGTAAAGAATAAACTTTACCGCAAAAACAACATGAACAGCATCCGAAACAATCCTACGACCGGTTTCGTCCTTATTAGTACTTATCAGGCAGGAATAGTCGCGAGAAAGTGCTTATGTGATTATAAACGAACCGGGTCAAGTGCAAAGTACTGAAACGACCGTTTGTGGGCAAAGTTGAAAAAATGACAAGCTTCAGTACTTCGTACTTAAGCCCGCTCGTTTAAAATCACAATAGCGGTTTATAAAAACATTATTTGATTAATTTCAATTTTTAATTATAATATTCTTGTTATATTACTAACAGCTAATTTAATAAACGTTATTGGTTAGTAATCTAACTTTAAACATATTAAAAGTACAATAGGCATTATAATCGGCTGTTTAAGACGAAATACATGCAAAAAACATTGTTTATCGTGCCTTATTTGAGTTGTTATGATTTTTGGATATATTATTTTTGTAATATTTGGTAAATGTGATTTAATAACCCTCTTCGGTTAAAATAATTAGTTTTAAAATAAGAAAACTTATTTTGACGTCAAAATCGACTGTTTAAGACAAAATTCTTGCATTAAACATTGTTTATTCTTCATAATTTGATTCTTACATTTTTTGATTAAATATTCTTGTAATATTTCGTATAGGTAATTTTATAAACCTCTTCGGTTAAAAATATTAGTTTTAGATAATTAAAACTCCATTTGACGTCATTATTGTCAGTTTAAGAGACGAAATACTTCCATTAAACATTGTTTATTGTAAATTATTTGAGTTATTTCGATTTTTGGTTATAATATTCTTGTTATATTTCTTACAGCTAATTGAATAACTGTTATTGGTTAGTATTCGAACTTTAAACATATTAAAAGTACAATAGGCATTATAAAAGGCTGTTTTAAACAAAATACTTGTATTAATCCCTTTTTTATCGGACATTAATCGAGTTTTTATGATTTGTGGTATTAACATTCTTGTAATATATCATATAGCTAATTAAGTAAACTTTTTTAGTTAGGAATAGTAAATTTAAAAAATTAAAACTCCTTTTGACGTCAAAATCGGCTGTTTAAGAGATAATACTTGCAATAAACTTTGTTTAGCGTACATTATTTGAGTTATTTCGATTTTTAGTTACAATATTCTTGTAGTATTTCTTAAAGGTAATTTAATAACTGTCTTCGGTTAAAAATATAAGTTTTAAAGTTATAAAACTTCTTTTAACGTCAAAATCGGCTGTTTAAGACAAAATACATGCAATAAACATTATTTATCGTACATTATTTTAATTATTTCGATTTTTTATTCTAATATTTTTGTTATATTTCTTATAGCTAATTTAGTAAAAGTTATTGGTTAGTATTCTAACTTTAAATATATTAAAAGTTTAATAGGCATTATAATAGGCTGTTTTAATCAAAATACTTGTATTAAACCCTTTTTTATTGTACATTATTTGAATTATTATGATTTTTGGTATTAATATTCTTATAATATATCATACAGCTTATTAAATAAACCTTCTGGTTAGAAATATGAGTTTTAAAGTATTAAAACTACTTTAGACGTCAAAATCGGCTGTTTAAGACGAAATACTTGCAAAAAATATTGTTTATCGTACATAATTTAAGATTATTTTAATTTTTGTCTATAATATTCTTGTTATATTTCTTACAGCGGATTTAATAAACGTTATTTGTTAGTATTCGAACTTTAAACATATTAAAAGTACAATAGGCATTAAAATAGGCTATTTTAAATAAAATACTTGTATTAAACGCTTTTTTATCGTACATTATTTGAATTATTTCGACCTAATGTTATATTATTATTGTAATATATCATATAGATTATTAAATAAACCTCTTCGGTAAAAATGTCAGTTTTAAAGTATTAAAACTCCTTTTGACGTCAAAATAGGCTGTTTAAGACGAAATACTGCAGTAAACATTATTTATCGTACATTATTTTAGTTATTTAGATTTTTTGTGATAATTTTTTTGTTATATTTCTTATAGCTAATTAAATAAACGTTATTGGTTTGTAATCAAACTTTAAACATAATAAAAGTTCAATAGGAATTATAATAGGCTGTTTTAAACAAAATACTTGTATTAAACCCTTTTTTATTGTACATTATTTGAATTATTATGAATTTTGGTAATAATATTCTTGTTATATATCATACAGCTAATTAAATAAACCTCTTCGGTTAGGAATATTAGTCTTAAAGAATTAAATCTCACTTTGACGTCAAAATCGGCTGTTTAAGTTGAAACACTTGCAAAAAACATTGTTTATCGTACATAATTTAAGTTGTTTTCATTTTTGGTTATAATATTCTTGTAATATTACCTAAGGGTAATTTATAAAACTTCTTTGATTAAAAACATTAGTTGAAAAGTATTAAAACTATGTTTCACGTCAAAATCAGCTGTTTAAGAGGAAATACTCTCAATAAAAATTGTTTATCGTACATTACTTGAGTTATTTCGATTTTTAGTTATATAATTATTGTTAGATTCTTAGAGCTAATTTAATAAACTTTATTGGTAACTTATCTAACTTAAAACTTAATAAAAGAACTATAGGCGTTATAATAGGCTGTTTTAAACAAATTTGAATTGTAATGATTTTTGGTATTAACATTCTTGTAAAGTATCATACAGCTAGTTAAATAAACTTCTTCAATTAGGAATACTAGTTTAAAAGTATTACAACTCATTTTGACGTCAAAATCGGCCATTTAAGACGAAATACTTGCAATAAATATTGTTTATCGTACATTATTTGAGTTATTTCAGTTTTTGGTCATAATATTCTTGTAATATTTCGTAAAAGCAATTTAATAATCGTCTTCGGTTAAAATATTAATTTTAAAGACTTATATCTCCTTTTGACGTCAAAGTTGTCTGTTTAAAAGACGAAATACTCGCAAAAAACATTGTTTATCGTACATTATTTTAGTTATTTCGACTTATGGTTTTAAAATTCTAGTAATATTTCGTTAATACAATTTAATAAGCATATTCGGTTAATAATATCAGTTTTAGAATAATAAAATTCTTTTATGACTTCAAAATTGTGTGTTTAAGACGAAATACTTGCAATAAACCATGTTTATTGTATATTATTTGAGTTATTTCGATTTTCGGTTATAATTATTTTTTTTATATTTTGTACAGCTAATTTAATAAACATCTTTAGTTATTAATCTAAGTTTAACGAGTTAAAAGTACTATAGACGTTATAATAGGCTGTTTTTAACAAAATACTCGTATGAAACCCTTTTTTATCGTATACTATTGCATTATTTTTATTATTGGTATTAATATTCTTGTAATATATTATACATCTAATTAAATAAACCTCTTTGGTTAGGAATATTAGTTTTAAAGTATTATAACTCATTTTGACGTCAAAATCTGCTGTTTAAGAAAAGTACTTGCAATAAACATTGTTTTTCGTAAATTATATGAGTAATTCCGATTTTTGGTTATAATATTCTTGTTATATTTCTTTCAGCGTAACTAATAAACGTTTTTGGATATAAATATTAGTTTTAAAGTATTGAAACTTCTTTCGACGTCAAAATCGGCTGTTTTAGACGAAACACTTGCATTAAACTTAGTTTATCGTACATTGTTTGAGTTATTTCGTATTTTGGACAGATTATTCTAGTTATATCTTTACAGCTTTTTAAATAAACGATAATGGTTAGTAACTTAACTTTAAACATATTAAAGGTACAATAGGCATTATAATAGGCTTAATATTCTTGTAATATATCATACAACTAATTAAGTAAACCTCTTTGGTTAGGAATATCAGTTTTAAATTATTAAAACTATATTTGACGTCAAAATTGTCTGTTTAAGAGACTAAATATTTGTAATAAACATTGTTTATCGTACATTATTTAAGTTATTTTCAATTTTGGTTATAATATTACTGTTGTATTTCTTACAGCGGATTTAATAAACGTTGTTGGTTAGTAATCGAACTTTAAACATATTAAAAGTACAATAGGCAATAAAATAGGCTGTTTTAAACAAAATACTTGTATTAAACGCTTTTTTAACGTACATTATTTGAGTTATTTCGACATTTGGTGATAATATTCCTGTAGTTTTTTGTAAGGGTAATTTAATTACTGTTTTCGGTTAAAAATATTAGTTTTAATGTATTTAAACTTCTTTAAGAGTCGTAAATGGCTGTTTAAGATGAAATACTTGCAATAAACATTGTTTATCGTATATTATTTGAGTTATTTCGATTTTTGGTTATAATATTCTTATTATACTTCTTACAGCTAATTCAATAATGCTTATTGGTTAGTAATTGAACTTTAAACAGATTAAAAGTCCATAAGTATTATAATAGGCTGTCCTAAACAAAATACTTTTATTAAACCGTTTTTTATCGTACATTTCTTGAGTTATTTTTATTTTTGGTATTAATATTCTTGTAATATATCATATAGGTAATTAAATAAACATCTTCAGTTAGGTAAATCTTCATTTATGTTTTAAAACTCATTTTGACGTCAAAATCGGCTGTTTAAGACGAAATACTTGTAATAAATATTGTTTATTCTTCATTATTTGAGTTATAAAATTTTTGGTTAAAATATTCTTGTAATATTAAGTAAAGGTAATTTAATAAACCTCTGCGGTTAAAAATATTAGTTTTATATAATTAAAACTCTCTTTCACGTCATTTTTGTCTGTTTAAGAGACAAAATACTTGCAATAAACATTGTTTATCGTATATTATTTGACTTATTGAAAATTTGGTTATAATATTCCTGTAGTTTTTCGTAATGGTAATTTAATAACTGTCTTCGGTTAAAAAAATTAGTTTTAAAGTATTAAAACTTCTTTTGACGTCAAAATAGGCTGTTGAAGAAGAAATACTTGCAATAAACCTTGTTTATCATTCATTATTTGAATTTTTTTGATTTATGGTTATAATAGACTTGTTCTATTTATTATAGCTAATCTAATTAACGTTATTGGTCAGTAATCGAACTTTAAACATATTAAAAGTACAATAGGCATTATAATAGGCAGTTATAAACAAAATACTTGTATTAAACCCTTTTTTATAGTACATTATTTGAGTTATTATTATTTTTGGTCTTAATATTCTTGTAATATATCATATAGGTAATTCAATAATTTTTTTTTGTAAGGAATATTAAATTTAAATTATTAAAACTCCTTTGGACATCAAAATCGGCTGTTTAAGACGAAGTACTTGCAATAAACATTGTTTATCGTACATTATTTGAGTTATATCATATTTTGGGTAGATTATTCAAGTTATATCTTTATACCTTTTTTAATAAACGATAATGATTAGTAACTTAACTTTAAACATATTAAAGGTACAATAGGCATAATAATAGGTTTAATATTCTTTTAATATATCATACATCTAATTAAATAAACCTCTTTTGTTAGGAATATCAGTTTTAAATTATTAAAACTTTATTTGACGTCATAATTGTATGTTTAAGAGGCTAAATACTTGTAATAAACATTGTTTATCGTACATTATTTAAGTTATTTCCATTTTTCATTGTAATATTATTGTTATATTTCTTACAGCGGATTTAATAAACGTTGTTGGTTAGTAATCGAACTTTAAACATATTAAAAGTACAATAGGCAATAAAATAGGCTGTTTTAAACAAAATACTTGTATTAAACGCTTTTTAAACGTACATTACTTGAGTTATTTCGACATTGGTGATAATATTCCTGTAGATCTCATAAAGGTAATTTAATAACTGTTTTCGGTTAAGAATATTAGTTTTAATGTTTTTAAACTTCTTTAAGAGTCAGAAATGGCTGTTTAAGACGAAATACTTGCAATAAACATTGTTTATCGTACATTATTTGAGTTATTTCAATTTATGTTTATAATAATCTTGTTATATTTCTTACAGCTAATTTGATAATGCTTATTGGTTAGTAACCGAACTTTAAACATATTTAAAGTACAAAAGGCATTATAATAGGCTGTTTTAAACTAAATACTTGTATTAAACCCTTTTTTATCGTACATTTCTTGAGTTATTTCCATTTTTGGTAATAATATTCTTGTAATATATCATATAGGTATTTTAAAAAAAACTTCTTCAGTTAGGTAAATCTTCAGTTATGTTTTAAAAATCATTTTGACGTCAAAATCGGCTGTTTAATACGAAATACTTATAATAAACATTGTTTAACGTACATTATTTAAGTTATTTCGATTTTTGGTTATATCATTTATGTAATATTTCGTAAAGGTAATTCAATTAACGTCCTCGGTTAAAAATATTAGTTCAGTAAGACTTTCTATGGGTAATTTTAAATATTGGGTACTTTTAATTGCAGCAATTTTGCAATAAAAAGTACCCAATATTTTGATGATGTCATTAACTTTACTTTAAGTACTTTTGAAGCCTAAACTTTTTTAACAAAACAAAACTGCTGTCAAGGGCTATGAAAAATTCACTTTGTTTATTTTTATAAATATTAAAATAACTATATCTGAAATAAAACAATAGAACAATAAAACAAACTTTTTTCAGTTTGAAATAAAGCTAACACGGTGGCCATCAAACCTAGATGCTTATGGAAATCTTGGAATGTTGTATAAAATCCTAGAATGACTTGAAATTCTGATCACTTGTTTTTTTTTAGAAAAGTAATTAAGACTTGCATTTAAAAAACTATATTAAATTTAGAAAAATTTAATAAAATTTCAAAACAACTTTAGGAATCACCTTGGGTACAGGAAGGGTGTAGATCACTTTTATTACAAGTTGATGTCACTTTATAAATTTTAATCTAAACTACAAGTAGCTTTATACAAATTTTTTATACCAAAACAAACTTTTGATATGTAACATTAAAATAAGAGAGTACAGTAGGTTTTAATTGTCAACTTTTTTACTTTTTTCTTTTTATTAATAAATATTGAAAGGAATACTTCCTTAAAATTTGAGCAGGGTTGCCAACACACCTAGAATCTAGGAACTTGACAATTTAAACAAAAACTGGAAAAACCTTGAACTTGTGAAATTAAAAAAATTGAAAAAATTTGGTATTTAAAACAAAAATCACCTAAAAATCTGTAATTTTTAAACTAATTGTAAATGTAAAATAATGAAATTTTGATAGAATATAATAACTTAAAGTCATCAATAAACTATAAAAGAAAAATTTAATAATTCTATAGCTTAATTTGTGCTTGAGTTTAAAAATGTAACTTACCTATAAAATGTCAAGGTTGAAAATTATATTTCTATAATTTTGTTAACATAGGAAAATATTTAGTTACCTTCTATTGTTTTATTTCAGATATAGTTATTTTCATATTTATAAAAATAAACAAAGTGAATTTATCATAGGCCTGGACAGCAGTTTTGTTTTGTTAAGAAAGTTTAAGCTTCAAAAGTACCCGAAGTAAAGTTAATGACATCATCAAAATATTGGGTACTTTTTATTGCAAAATTGCTGCAATTAAAAGAACCCAATATTTAAAACTACCCATAAAAAGTCCTACCCATATTAGTTTTTAATATTCAAAACTTCTTCTGACGTCATAATTGTCTGTTTAAGAGACGAAAAGCTAGTAATAAACGATGTTTATCGTAAATTATTTGAATTATTTCGACATTTGGCTATAAGATTCCTGTAGTATTTGTAAAAGATAGTTTAATAACTGTCTTTGGTTAAAAATATTAGTTTTAAAGTTCTAAAACTTCTTTTGACGTCAAAATAGGCTGTTTAAGACGAAATACTTGCAGTAAACATTTTTTATCGTACATTATCTTAGTTATGTTGATTTATTGTGATAATTTTTTTGTTATATTTCTTACCGCTTACTTATTATACGTTTTTGGTTTGTAATCTAACTCTAAACATATTAAAAGTATAATAAGCATTGTAACAGGCTGATTTAAACAAAATACTTGTATTCTACCTATTTTTATTGTAAATTATTCGAGTTATTATTGTTTTGGTATAAATATTCTTGTAGTATATCATATAGCCATATAAACCTTTTTGGTTTGAAAATTACTTTTAAAGTATTAAAACTCCTTCTGACGTCAAAATCGGCTGTTTAAGACTAAATACTTGCAAAAAACATTGTTTATCGTACACTATTTGGGTATTTTCGACTTTTGGTTTTAATATTCCTGTAGTATTTCGTAAAGGTTATTTAATTACTGTATTCGGTTAAAAATATTAGATTAAAATATTTAAACTTCTTTTTATGTCAAAATATGCTGTTTAAAACGAAATAATTGCATCAAACATTATTTAATGTTTATTATTTTAGTTATTTCGAATTTTAACGATAATTTTTTTGTTTTTTTTCAAAGCTAACTTAATAAACGTTATTGGTAAGTAATCTAACCTTAAACATATTAAAAGTACAATAGGAATTATAATAGCCTGTTTTAAACAAAATACTTGTATTAAACCCTTTTTATTAATACATTATTTAAATTATTATGATTTTTGGTATTAATATTCTTGTCTTATATTATATAGCTAATTAAAAAAACCTCTTCGGTTAGGAAATTAGTTCTAAAATATTAAAACTTATTTTGACGTCAAAATCGGCTGTTTAAGAAGAAATACTTGCAACAAACATTGTTTATCGTATATTACTTGAGTTAATTCGATTTTTAGCTATAACTATCTTGGTATATTTCTTAAAAATAATTGAAAAAACGTAATTGGTTAGTAATCTAACTTTAAACAAACTTAAAGTACAATAGGCATTATAATAGGCTGTTTTAAACAAAATACTTATATCAAACCGTTTTTTATCGTACATTAATTTAATTAGTATGATTTTGTGTATTAATATTCTTAAAATATATCATATAGCTAATTAAATAAGCATCTTTTGTTAGGAATATTAAATTTAAAGTATTAAAACTCATTTCAACGTCAAATCGGCTTTTTAAGACGAAAAACTTGTAATAAACATTGTTTATCGTGCATTATTAAAGTTATTTCGATTTTTGGTTATATCATTCTTGTAATATTTCGTAAAGGTAATTCAATTAACGTTCTCGGTTTAAAATATTAGTTTTAAATAATTCAAACTTCTTTTTACGTCAAAATAGGCTGTTTAAGACGAAATACTGTAGTAAACATTATTTATCATTTGTTATTGTAGTTATTTAGATTTTTTGTGATAATTTTTTTGTTATATTTCTTTTAGCTAATTTAATAAACGTTATTGGTTTGTAATCAAACTTTAAACATATTAAAAGTTCATTAGGAATAATAATAGGCTGTTTTAAACAAAATACTTGTATTAAACCCTTTTTATTGTACATTTTTTGAATTATTATTAATTTTGGTAATAATATTCTTGTTATATATCATACAGCTAATTAAATAAACCTCTTCGGTTAGGAATATTAGTCTTAAAGTATTAAATCTCACTTTGACGTCAAAATCGGCTGTTTAAGACGAAATACTTGCAAAAAACATTGTTTATCATACATAATTTAAGTTGTTTTCATTTTTAGTTATAATATTCTTGTAATATTACCTAAGGGTAATTTATAAAACTTCTTTGATTAAAAATATTAGTTGTAAAGTATTAAAACTTCGTTTCACGTCAAAATCAGCTGTTTAAGACGAAATACTCTCAATAAAAATTGTTTATCGTACATTACTTGAGTTATTTTGATTTTTAGTTATAATATTCTTGTTATATTTCTTAAAAATAATTTAATAAACGTTATTGGCTAGTAATCTAACTTTAAACATATTATAAGTACAACAGGCATTATAATAAGCTGTTTTTAACAAAATACTTTTATTAAACCGTTTTTGATCGCACATTATTTGAATTATTATGATTTTTTGTATTAATATACTTAAAATATATCATACAGCTAATTAAATAAACATATTCGGTTAGGAATATTAGTTTTCAAGTAGTAAAACTTATTTTAACGTCAAAATCGGCTGTTTATAACAAACTACTTGTAATAAACATTATTTATCGTACATTATTCAAGTTATTTAGATTTTTGGTTAAAATATTCTTGTAATATTTCGTAAAGGTAATTCAATTAACGTCCTCGGTTAATAATATTAGTTTTAAATAATTAAAACTTTATTTGACGTCATAATTGTCTGTTTAAGAGACGAAAAACTAGCAATAAACATTGTTTATCGCATATTAGTTAAGTTATTTCGACATTTTGTTATACTATTTCTGTAGTTTTTCGTAAAGGTAATTTAATAAACCTCTTCGGTTAAAAATATTGGTTTTAAAGTATTAAAAGTTCTTCTGACGTCAAAATAGGCTGTTTAAGACGAAATACTGCAGTAAACATTATTTATCATACATTATTTTAGTTATTTTGATTTCTAGTGATGATTTTTTTGTTATATTTCTTATAGCTATTTAAATAAACGTTATTGGTTTGTAATCTAACTTTAGACATATCAAAAGTACAATAAGAATTATAATAGGCTGTTTTAAACAAAATACTTGTATCAAAACCCTTTTTTATAGTACATTATTTGAATTATTATGATTTTTGGTATTAATATTCTTGTAATATATCATACAGCTAATTAAATAAACCTCTTCGGTTAGGAATATTAGTTTTAAAGTATTAAAAGTCTTTTTGACGTCAAAATCGGCTTTTTAAGACGAAATACTGGTAATAAATATTGTTTATCCTTTATTATTTGAGTTATTAAATTTATGGTTAAAATATTCTTGTAATATTAAGTAAAGGTAATTTAATAAACCTCTGTGGTTAAAAATATTAGTTTTATATAATTAAAACTCTATTTGATGTCATTATTGTCTGTTTAAGAGACGAGATACTTGCAATAAACATTGTTTATCGTATATTATTTGACTTATTTTAATATTTGGTTATAATATTCCTGTAGTTTTTCGTAATGGTAATTAAATAACTATTTTCGGTTAAAAATATTAGTTTTAAAGTGTTAAAACTTCTTTTGACGTCAAAATAGGCTGTTTAAGGCGAAATATTCGCAATAAACATTGTTAATCGTACATTACTTGAGTTATTTCGATTTATAGTAATAACTATCTTGTTATATTTCTTAAAATAAATTTAATAAACGTTATTGGTTAGTAATCGAACTTTAAACATATTAAAAGTACAATAGGCGTTATAATAGGCTGTTATAAACAAAATACTTGTTGTAAAATCTTTTTTATCGTACATTATTTGAATTATTATTATTTTTGGTATTACTATTATTGTAATTTATCATATAGGTGATTCAATAAATTTTTTTTGTTAGAAATATTAATTTTAAATTATTAAAACTACTTTGGACATTAAATTCGGCTGTTTAAGACGAAATACTTGCAATAAACTTTGTTTATCGTACATTATTTAAGTTATTTCGTATTTTGGATAGATTATTCTAGTTATATTTCTCACAGCTTTTTTAATAAACGTTATTGGTTAGTAATCAAACTTTAAACATATCAAAGGTACAATAGGCATCATAATATATTTTTTTATGCAAAATACTTGTATTAAACCCTTTTTTATCGTACATTATTTGAATTATTATGATTTTTGGTATTGATATTCTTGTAATATATCTTACTGCTAATTATATAAACCTCTTCAGTTAGAAATAATTGTTTCAATGTATTAAAACTACTTTAGACGTCAAAATCGGCTGTTTAAGACGAAATACATGCAAAAAACATTGTTCATCGTTTATTATTTGAGTAATTTTGATTTTTGGTTATAATATTCTTGTAATATTTCGTAAAGGCTTTTTAATAAACCTCATCGGTTTAAAATATTAGTTTTAAATAATTCAAACTTCTTTTTACGTCAAAATAGGCTGTTTAAGACGAAATACTGTAGTAAACATTATTTATCATTTGTTATTGTAGTTATTTAGATTTTTTGTGATAATTTTTTTGTTATATTTCTTTTAGCTAATTAAATAAACGTTATTGGTTTGTAATCAAACTTTAAACATATTAAAAGTTCATTAGGAATAATAATAGGCTGTTTTAAACAAAATACTTGTATTAAACCCTTTTTATTGTACATTATTTGAATTATTATTAATTTTGGTAATAATATTCTTGTTATATATCATACAGCTAATTAAATAAACCTCTTCGGTTAGGAATATTAGTCTTAAAGTATTAAATCTCACTTTGACGTCAAAATCGGCTGTTTAAGACGAAATACTTGCAAAAAACATTGTTTATCGTACATAATTTAAGTTGTTTTCATTTTTAGTTATAATATTCTTGTAATATTACCTAAGGGTAATTTATAAAACTTCTTTGATTAAAAATATTAGTTGTAAAGTATTAAAACTTCGTTTCACGTCAAAATCAGCTGTTTAAGACGAAATACTCTCAATAAAAATTGTTTATCGTACATTACTTGAGTTATTTTGATTTTTAGTTATAATATTCTTGTTATATTTCTTAATAATAATTTAATAAACGTTATTGGCTAGTAATCTAACTTTAAACATATTATAAGTACAACAGGCATTATAATTAGCTGTTTTTAACAAAATACTTTTATTAAACCGTTTTTGATCGCCTATTATTTGAATTATTATGATTTTTTGTATTAATATACTTAAAATATATCATACAGCTAATTAAATAAACATATTCGGTTAGAAATATTAGTTTTCAAGTAGTAAAACTTATTTTAACGTAAAAATCGGCTGTTTATAACAAACTACTTGTAATAAACATTATTTATCGTACATTATTCAAGTTATTTAGATTTTTGGTTAAAATATTCTTGTAATATTTCGTAAAGGTATTTTAATTAACGTCCTCGGTTAATAATATTAGTTTTAAATAATTAAAACTTTATTTGACGTCATAATTGTCTGTTTAAGAGACGAAAAACTAGCAATAAACATTGTTTATCGCATATTAGTTAAGTTATTTCGACATTTTGTTATACTATTTCTGTAGTTTTTCGTAAAGGTAATTTAATAAACCTCTCCGGTTAAAAATATTGGTTTTAAAGTATTAAAAGTTCTTCTGACGTCAAAATAGGCTGTTTAAGACGAAATACTGCAGTAAACATTATTTATCATACATTATTTTAGTTATTTTGATTTCTAGTGATGATTTTTTTGTTATATTTCTTATAGCTAATTAAATAAACGTTATTGGTTTATAATCTAACTTTAGACATATCAAAAGTACAATAAGAATTATAATAGGCTGTTTTAAACAAAATACTTGTATCAAAACCCTTTTTTATAGTACATTATTTGAGTTATTATTATTTTTGGTATTAATATTATTGTAATTTATCATATAGGTGATTCAATAAATTTTTTTTGTTAGAAATATTAATTTTAAATTATTAAAACTCCTATGGACATTAAATTCGGCTGTTTAAGACAAAATACTTGCAATAAACTTTGTTTATCGTACATTATTTAAGTTATTTCGTATTTTGGATAGATTATTCTAGTTATAATTCTTACAGCTTTTTTAATAAACGTTATTGGTTAGTAATCAAACTTTAAACATATCAAAGGTACAATAGGCATCATAATATACTGTTTTAAGCAAAATACTTGTATTAAACCCTTTTTTATCGTACATTATTTGAATTATTATGATTTTTGGTATTGATATTCTTGTAATATATCTTACTGCTAATTATATAAACCTCTTCAGTTAGAAATAATTGTTTCAATGTATTAAAACTACTTTAGACGTCAAAATCGGCTGTTTAAGACGAAATACATGCAAAAAACATTGTTCATCGTTTATTATTTGAGTAATTTTGATTTTTGGTTATAATATTCTTGTAATATTTCGTAAAGGCTTTTTAATAAACCTCATCGGTTAAAAATATTAGTTTTAAAGTATTAAAACTCATTTTGACGTCAAAATCGGCTGTTTAAGATGAAATACTTGCAGAAAACATTGTTTATCGTACATAATTTTAGTAAATTTTGGTTTTTTGTTATAATATTCTTGTAATAAATCGAAAAATTTAATACAATAAACCTCTCCGGTTAAAAATATTAGTTTTAAAGTATTAAAACTCCTTTTGACGTCAAAATCGGCTGTTTAAGACGAAATACTTGCAATAAACATTGTTTATCGTACATTATTTGAGTTATTTCGATTTTTTGTTATAATATTCATGTTATATTTCTTACAGCTAATTTAATAAATGTTATTGGTTAGTAATCGTACTTTAAACATATTATAAGTACAATAGGCATTAAAAGAGGCTGTTTTAATCAAAATACTTGTATTAAAGACTTTTTTATTGAGTTATTTTGAGTTAAGGTTATAATATTCTTGTAATATTTTCAAAAGGTAATTTATTAAACCACTTCGGTTAAAAATATTAGTTTTAAAGTATTAAAACTCCTTTTGACGTCAAAATCGGCTGTTTAAGACGAAATACTTGCAATAAACTTTGTTTAGCGTACATTATTTGAGTTATTTCGATTTTTGGTATTAATATTCTTGTACTAATTCAAAAAGTTAATTTATTAAACCACTTCGGTTAAAAATATTAGTTTTAAAATATTAAAACTTCTTTTGACGTCAAAATCGGCTGTTTAAGACGAAATACTCGCAATAAACATTGTTTATCGTATATTACTTGAGTTATTTCGATTTTTTCTTATAACTATCTTGTTATATTTCTTAAAAATAATTGAAAAAACGTTATTGGTTAGTAATCTAACTTTAAACATACTAAAAGAACATTAGGCATTATAATAGGCTGTTTTAGACAAAATACTTGTATCAAGCCGTTTTTTATCGTACATTAATTTAATTATTATGATTTTGTGTATTAATATTCTTAAAATATATCATACAGCTAATTAAATAAGCATCTTTGGTTAGAAATATTAAATTTAAAGTATTAAAACTCATTTCAACGTCAAATCGGCTGTTTAAGACGAAACACTTGTAATAAACATTGTTTATCGTGCATTATTAAAGTTATTTCGAATTTTTGTTATAATATTCTTGTAATATTTCGTAAAGGTAATTCAATTAACGTCCTCGGTTTAAAATATTAGTTTTAAATATATAAAACTTCTTTTTACGTCAAAATAGGCTGTTTAAGACGAAATACTGTAGTAAACTTTATTTATCGTTTATTATTGTAGTTATTTAGATTTTTTGTGATAATTTTTTTTTTATATTTCTTATAGCTAATTAAATAAACGTTATTTGTTTGTAATCAAACTCTAAACATATTAAAAGTTCATTAGGAATTATAATATGCTGTTTTAAACAAAATACTTCTATTAAACCCTTTTTTATTGTACATTATTTGAACTATTATGAATTTTGGTAATAATAATTTTTTTATATATCATACAGCTAATTAAATAAACCTCTTCGGTAAGGAATATTAGTCTTAAAGTATTAAATCTCACTTTGACGTCAAAATCGGCTGTTTAAGACGAAATACTTGCAAAAAACATTGTTTATCGTACATAATTTAAGTTGTTTTCATTTTTGGTTATAATATTCTTGTAATATTACCTAAGGGTAATTTATAAAACTTCTTTGATTAAAAATATTAGTTGTAAATAATTAAAACTTCGTTTCACGTCAAAATCAGCTGTTTAAGACGAAATAATCTCAATAAAAATTGTTTATCGTACATTATTCAAGTTATTTCGATTTTTAGTTATAATATTCTTGTTATATTTCTTAAAAATAATTTAATAAACGTTATTGGTTAGTAATCTAACTTTAAACATATTATAAGTACAACAGGCATTATAATAAGCTGTTTTTAACAAAATACTTTCATAAACCGTTTTTGATCGCACAGTATTTGAATTATTATGATTTTTTGTATTAATATACTTAAAATATATCATACAGCTAATTAAATAAACATATTCGGTTAGGAATATTAGTTTTCAAGTATTAAAACATATTTTAACGTCAAAATCGGCTGTTTATAACAAACTACTTGTAATAAACATTATTTATCGTACATTATTCAAGTTATTTAGATTTTTGGTTAAAATATACTTGTAATATTTCGTAAAGGTATTTCAATTAACGTCCTCGGTTAATAATATTAGTTTTAAATAATTAAAACTTATTTGACGTCATAATTGTCTGTTTAAGAGACGAAAAACTAGCAATAAACATTGTTTATCGCATATTAGTCAAGTTATTTCGACATTTGGTTATAATATTTCTGTAGTTTTTCGTAAAGGTAATTTAATAAACCTCTTCGGTTAAAAATATTGGTTTTAAAGTATTAAAAGTTCTTCTGACGTCAAAATAGGCTGTTTAAGACGAAATACTGCAGTAAACATTATTTATCATACATTATTTTAGTTATTTTGATTTCTTGTGATAATTTTTTTGTTATATTTCTTATAGGTAATTAAATAATCGTTATTGGTTTGTAATCTAACTTTAGACATATCAAAAGTACAATAAGAATTATAATAGGCTGTTTTAAACAAAATACTTGTATCAAAACCCTTTTTTATTGTACATTATTTGAGTTATTTTGATTTTTTGTTACATTATTCTTGTAATATTTTATAAGGTAATTAAATAAACCCTTTGGTTAGAAATATTAGTTTAAAAGTATTAAAACTCCTTTTTGACGTCAATATCAGCTGTTTAAAACAAAATAATTGCAATAAACATTTTTTATCGTACATTTTTTGAATTATTAAATTTTTGGTTATAATATTCTTGGAATATTTCGTAAAGGTAATTCAATTAACGTCTTCGGTTATAAATATTATTTTTATATAATTAAAACTCCATTTGACGTCATTATTGTCTGTTGAAGCGACGAAATACTCGCAATAAACATTGTTTATCGTACGTTATTTGAGTTATTTCGTATTTGGTTATAATATTCCTGTAGTATTTCGTAAAGGTAATTTAGGAACTGTCTTCGGTTAAAAATATTAGTTTTAAAGTATTAAAACTTCTTTTGACGTCAAAATCGGCTGTTTAAGACTAAATACTCGATGAAAACATTGTTTATCGTACATTATTTGAGTTATTTCAATTTTTGGTTATAATATTCTTGTTATATTTCTTACAGCTAATTTAATAACTGTTTTTGGTTATTAATCGAACTTTAATCATATTAAAAGTACAATAGGCATTATAAAAGGCTGTTTTAAACAAAATACTTGTATTAAACCCTTTTTTATCGGACATTATTTAAGTTATTATGATTTTTGGTATTAATATTTTTGTAATAAATCATATAGCTAATTAAGTAAACTTCTTTTGTTAAGAATATTAAATTTAAAGTATTAAAACTCATTTTTGACGTCAAAATCGGCTGTTTAAGACGAAATATTTGCAATAAACTTTGTTTATCGTACATTATTTGAGTTATTTCGATCTTTGGTTTTTATATTCCTGTAGTATTTCGTAAAGAATGAATTAACCGCAAAATCAACATGAACAGCGTCAGAGACAATCCTACGACTGGTTTCGTCCTTATTAGGACTTATTAGGCAGGAATAGTCGCGAGAAACCCCTATCGTGATTTTAAACAAGCGGTATTAAGTACGAAGTACTGAAGCGACCGTTTGTGGGCAAAATTGAAAAAATGACAAGATTCATTACTTCGTACTTAAGCCCGCCCGTTTAAAATCACTATAGCGGTTTCTCGCGAATATTCCTGCCTGATGAGTCCTAATAAGGACGAAACCGGTCGTAGGATTGTCCTGGATGCTGTTGTTGTTGATCTTGCAGTAAAGTTCATTGTTTATTATCGATTGCATAAAACATCTCAACTTTGTTGATGATGGTCGAAATTAACACTGGCTAAAACTTATCAAACGAGCGCAGACTATAATCTCACAACAAGCTAACATTGTCTAAGACGTTGGGCTGTGAATGCTTTAGCTGTGTAATTTTGTCAACTTTGCCCAAAAAGATCGCTTCAGTACTTAATACTTAAGCCCGCTTGTTTAAAATCACAAAAGCGGTTTCTCGCGACTATTCCTGCCTGATGAGTCTAATAAGGACGAAACCAGTCGTAAGATTGTCTCGGATGCTTTTGTTGTTGATCTTGCGGTAAAATTCATTGTTTATTATCGATTGCATAAAACATTTCAATTTCGTTGATGATGGCCGAAATAAATACTGGTATTTCGTAAAGGTAATTTATTTACTGTTTTCGGTTAAAAATAATAGTTTTAAAGTATTAAAACTTCTTTATACGTCAAAATCGGCTGTTTAAGACGAAATACTTGCAATAAACATTGTTTATCGTACATTAATTAAGTTATTTTCATTTTTGGCTATATGATTCTTGTTATATTTCTTACAGCGGATTTAATAAACGTTATTTGTTATTAATCGAACTTTAAACATATTAAAAGTACAATAGGCATTAAAATAGGCTGTTTTAAATAAAATATATGTATTAAACGCTTTTTTATCGTACATTATTTGAGTTATTTCGACCTAATGTTATAATATTATTGTAATATATCATATAGATTATTAAATAAACCTCTTCGGTAAAAATGTTAGTTTTAATGTACTGAAACTCCTTTTGACGTCAAAATAGGCTGTTTAAGACGAAATACTACAGTAAACATTATTTATCGTACATTATTTTAGTTATTTTGGTTTTTTGTGATAATTTTTTTTTATATTTAATTATAGCTAATTAAATAAACGTTATTGGTTTGTAATCTAACTTTAAACATATTCAAAGTACAATAGGAATTATAATAGGCTGTTTTAAACAAAATACTTGTATTTAACCCATTTTTATTGTACATTATTTGAATTATTATGATTTTTGGTATTATTATTCTTGTAATATATCATACAGCTAATTAAATAAACCTCTTCGGTTAGCAATATTAGTTTTAAAGTATTAAAACTACTTTTGTCGTCAAAATCGGCTGTTTAAGACGTAATACTTGTAATAAATATTGTTTATTCTTTATTATTTGAGTTATTAAATTTTTGGTTAAAATATTCTTATAATTTAATACACCTCTGTGGTTAAAAATATAAGTTTTACATAGTTAAAACTCTATTTGACGTCATTATTGTCTGATTAAGAGACGAAATACTTGCAATAAACATTGTTTATCGTATATTATTTGACTTATTTTAAAATTTGGTTATAATATTCCTGTAGTTTTTTGTAATGGTAATTTAATAACTGTTTTCGGTTAAAAATATTAGTTTTAAAGTATTAAAACTTCTTTTGACGTCAAAATAGGCTGTTTAAGACGAAATATTTGCAATAAACTTTGTTTATCGTACATTATTTGAGTTATTTCGTATTTTGGATAGATTATTCTAATTATATTTCTAACAGCTTTTTTAATAAACGTTATTGGTTAGTAATCTAACTTTAAACATATCAAAGGTACAATAGGCATTGTAATAGACTGTTTTAAGCAAAATACTTGTATTAAACCCTTTTTTATAGTACATTATTTGAGTTATTATGATTTTTTGTATTGATATTCTTGTAAAATATCATACTGCTAATTATATAAACCTCTTCAGTTAGGAATAATTGTTTCAATGTATTAAAACTACTTTAGACGTCAAAAGCGGCTGTTTAAGACGAAATACATGCAAAAATCATTGTTTATCGTGCATTATTTGAGTAATTTTGATTTTTGGTTATAATATTCTTGTAATATTTCGTTAAGGTAATTTAATAAACCTCATCGGTTAAAAATATTACTTTAAAAGTAAAAAAACTCATTTTGACGTCAAAATCGGCTGTTTAACATGAAATACTTGCAAAAAACCTCGTTTATCGTACATAATTTAAGTAAATCTTGGTTTTTTATTATAATATTCATGTTATATTTCTTACAGCTAATTTAATAAATGTTATTGGTTAGTAATCGAACTTTAAACATATTATAAGTACAATAGGCATTAAAATAGGCTTTTTTAAACAAAATACTTGTATTAAACACTTTTTTATTGTACATTATTTGAGTTATTTTGACTTAAGGTTATAATATTTTTGTAATATATCATATAGGTTATTATATAAACCTCTTCGGTTAAAATGTAAGTTTTAAATTATTAAAACTTCTTTTGACGTCAAAATCGGCTGTTAAAGACGAAATACTCGCAATAAACATTGTTTATCGTATATTACTTGAGTTATTTAGATTTTTAGCTATAACTATCTTGTTATATTTCTTAAAAATAATAGAAAAAACGTTATTGGTTAGTAATCTAACTTTAAACATACTTAAAGTACAATAGGCATTATAATAGGCTGTTTTAAACAAAAAAACTTGTATCAGACCGTTTTTTATTGTACATTAATTTAATTATTATGATTTTGTGTATTAATATACTTGAAATATATCATATAGCTAATTAATAAGCATCTTTGGTTAGGAATATTAAATTTAAAGTATTAAAACTCATTTCAACGTCAAATTAGGCTGTTTAAGACGAAATACTGTAGTAAACATTATTTATCGTTTGTTATTGTAGTTATTTAGATTTTTTGTGATAATTTTTTTGTTATATTTCTTATAGCTAATTAAATTAACGTTATTGGTTTGTAATCAAACTTTAAACATATTAAAAGTTCATTAGGAATAATAATAGGCTGTTTTAAACAAAATACTTGTATTAAACCCTTTTTATTGTACATTATTTGAATTATTATTAATTTTGGTAATAATATTCTTGTTATATATCATACAGCTAATTAAATAAACCTCTTCGGTTAGAAATATTAGTCTTAAAGTATTAAATCTCACTTTGACGTCAAAATCGGCTGTTTAAGACGAAATACTTGCAAAAAACATTATTTATCGTACATTATTCAAGTTATTTAGATTTTTGGTTATATTATTCTTGTAATATTAAGTAAAGGTAATTTATAAAACTTCTTTGATTAAAAATATTAGTTGTAAAGTATAAAAACTTCTTTTCACGTCAAAATCAGCTGTTTAAGACGAAATACTCTCAATAAAAATTGTTTATCGTACATTACTTGAGTTATTTCGATTTTTAGTTATAATATTCTTGTTATATTTCTTAAAAATAATTTAATAAACGTTATTGGTTAGTAATCTAACTTTAAACATATTATAAGTACAACAGGCATTATAATAAGCTGTTTTTAACAAAATACTTTTATTAAACCGTTTTTGATCGCACATTATTTGAATTATTATGATTTTTTGTATTAATATACTTAAAATATATCATACAGCTAATTAAATAAACATATTCGGTTAGGAATATTAGTTTTCAAGTAGTAAAACTTATTTTAACGTCAAAATCGGCTGTTTATAACAAACTACTTGTAATAAACATTATTTATCGTACATTATTCAAGTTATTTAGATTTTTGGTTAAAATATTCTTGTAATATTTCGTAAAGGTATTTCAATTAACGTCCTCGGTTAATAATATTAGTTTTAAATAATTAAAACTTTATTTGACGTCATAATTGTCTGTTTAAGAGACGAAAAACTAGCAATAATCATTGTTTATCGCAAATTAGTTAAGTTATTACGACATTTTGTTATAATATTTCTGTAGTTTTACGTAAAGGTAATTTAATAAACCTTTTCGGTTAAAATGAAATACTTGCAGAAAACATTGTTTATCGTACATAATTTAAGTAAATTTTGGTTTTTTGTTATAATATTCTTGTAATAAATCGAAAAATTTAATACAATAAACCTCTCCGGTTAAAAATGTTAGTTTTAAAGTATTAAAACTCCTTTTGAAGTCAAAATCGGCTGTTTAAGACGAAATACTTGCAATAAACATTGTTTATCGTACATTATTTGAGTTATTTCGATTTTTTGTTATAATATTCATGTTATATTTCTTACAGCTAATTTAATAAACGTATTGGTTAGTATGAACTTTAAACATATTATAAGTACAATAGGCATTAAAATAGGCTGTTTTAAACAAAATACTTATATTAAACACTTTTTTATTGTACATTAATTGAGTTATTTTGACTTAAGGTTAAAATGTCAGTTTTAAAGTATTAAAACTCCTTTTGACGTCAAAATCGGCTGTTTAAGACGAAATACCTGCAATAAACATTGTTTAGCGTACATTATTTGAGTTATTTCGATTTTTGGTATTAATATTCTTGTAATATTTCAAAAAGGTAATTCATTAAACCACTTCGGTTAAAAATATTAGTTTTAATATATTAAAACTTCTTTTGACGTCGAAATCGGCTGTTTAAGACGAAATACTCACAATAAACATTGTTTATCGTATATTACTTTAGTTATTTCGATTTTTAGTTATAACTATCTTGTTATATTTCTTAAAAATAATTAAAAAAAACGTTATTGGTTAGTAATCTAACTTTAATCATACTAAAAGTACAATAGGCATTATAATAGGCTGTTTTAAACAAAATACTTGTATCAAACCGTTTTTTATCGTACATTAATTTAATTATTATGATTTTGTGTATTAATATACTTAAAATATATCATATAGCTAATTAAATAAGCATCTTTGGTTAGGAATATTAAATTTAAAGTATTAAAACTCATTTCAACGTCAAATCGGCTGTTTAAGACGAAACACTTATAATAAACATTGTTTATCGTGCATTATTAAAGTTATTTCGCATTTTGGTTATAATATTCTTGTAATATTTCGTAAAGGTAATTCAATTAACGTCCTCGGTTTAAATAATTAGTTTTAAATAATTAAAACTTCTTTTTACGTCAAAATAGGCTGTTTAAGACGAAATACTGTAGTAAACATTATTTATCGTTTATTATTGTAGTTATTTAGATTTTTTGTGATAATTTTTTTGTTATATTTCTTATAGCTAATTAAATAAACGTTATTGGTTTGTAATCAAACTCTAAACATATTAAAAGTTCATTAGGAATTATAATATGCTGTTTTAAACAAAATACTTGTAATAAACCCTTTTTTATTGTACATTATTTAAATTAATATGAATTTTAGTAATAATATTCTTGTTATATATCATACAGCTAATTAAATAAACCTCTTCGGTAAGGAATATTAGTCTTAAAGTATTAAATCTCACTTTGACGTCAAAATCAGCTGTTTAAGACGAAATACTTGCAAAAAACATTGTTTATCGTACATAATTTAAGTTGTTTTCATTTTTGGTTATAATATTCTTGTAATATTACCTAAGGGTAATTTATAAAACTTCTTTGATTAAAAATATTAGTTGTAAAGTATTAAAACTTCGTTTCACGTCAAAATTAGCTGTTTAAGACGAAATACTCTCAATAAAAATTGTTTATCGTACATTACTTTAGTTATTTCTATTTTTAGTTATAATATTCTTTTTATATTTCTTACAAATAATTTAATAGACGTTATTGGTTAGTAATCTAACTTTAGACATATTAAAAGTACAATAGGCATTATAATAGGCTGTTTTAAACAAAATACTTGTATTAAACCGTTTTTGATCGCACATTATTTGAATTATTATGATTTTTTGTATTAATATACTTAAAATATATCATACAGCTAATTAAATAAACATCTTCGGTTAGGAATATTAGTTTTCAAGTATTAAAACTTATTTTAACGTCAAAATCGGCTGTTTATAACAAACTACTTGTAATAAACATTATTTATCGTACATTATTCAAGTTATTTAGATTTTTGGTTAAAATATTCTTGTAATATTTCGTAAAGGTAATTCAATTAACGTCCTCGGTTAATAATATTAGTTTTAAATAATTAAAACTTTATTTGACGTCATAATTGTCTGTTTAAGAGACGATAAACTAGCAATAAACAATGTTTATCGTACATTAGTTAAGTTATTTCGACATTATGTTATAATATTCCTGTAGTATTTTGTAAAGGTAATATAATAAACCTCTTCGGTTAAAAATATTGGTTTTAAAGTATTAAAAGTTCTTCTGACGTCAAAATAGGCTGTTTAAGACGAAATACTGCAGTAAACATTATTAATCGTACATTATTTTAGTTTTTGAGTTTTTGTGATAATTTTTTTGTTATATTTCTTATAGCTAATTAAATAAACGTTATTGGTTTGTAATCTAACTTAAGACATATTAAAAGTACAATAGGATTTATAATAGGCTGTTTTGAACAAAATACTTGTATCTAAACCCTTTTTTATTGTACATTATTTGAATTATAATGATTTTTGGTATTAATATTCTTGTAATATATCAAACAGCTAATTAAATAAACCTCTTTGGTTAGGAATATTAGTTTTAAAGTATTAAAAGTCTTTTTGACGTCAAAATCGGCTGTTTAAGACGATAGATTTGTAATAAATATTGTTTATTCTTTATTATTTGAGTTATTAAATTTTTGGTTAAAATATTCTTAAAATATTAAGTAAGGTATTTTATTAAACCGCTGCGGTTAAAAAAATTAGTTTTATATAATTAAAACTCTATTTAACGTCATTATTGTCTGTTTAAGAGACGAAATACTTGCAATAAACATTGTTTATCGTATATTATTTGACTTATTTTAAAATTTGGTTATAATATTCCTGTAGATTTTCGTAATGGTAATTTAATAACTGTTTTCGGTTAAAAATATTAGTTTTAAAGTATTAAAACTTCTTTTGACGTCAAAATAGGTTGTTTAAGGCGAAATACTCGCAATAAACATTGTTAATCGTACATTACTTGAGTTATTTTGATTTTTAGTTATAACTTACTTTTTATATTTCTTACAGCTAATTTAATAACTGTTATTGGTTAGTAATCGAACTTTAAACATATTAAAAGTTTATTAGGAATTACAATAGGCTGTATTAAACAAAATACTTGTATTAAACCCTTTTTTATTGTACATTATTCGAATTATTATGATTTTTGGTAATAATATTCTTGTTATATATCTTACAGCTAATTAAATAAACCACGTCGTTTAGGAATATTAGTGTTGAAGTATTAAATCTCATTTTGACGTCAAAATCGGCTGTTTAAGACGAAATACTTGCAAAAAACATTGTTTTTTCTTCATTATTTAAGTTTTTAATTTCTGATTATAATATTCCTGTAGTATTTCGTAAAGGTAATTAAATAACTGTCTTTGGTTTAAAATATTTGTTTTAAAGTATTAAAACTTCTTTTGACGTCTAAATATGCTGTTTAAGACGAAATACTTGCAATAAACTATGTTTATCGTACATTACTTGAGTTATTTCGATTTTTAGTTATAATATTCTTGTTAAATTTCTTAAAAATAATTTGATAAACGTTATTGGTTAGTTATCTAACTTTAAACATATTATAAGTAAAATAGGCATTATAATAGGCTGTTTTAAAAAAAATCTTTATATTAAACCGTTTTTATCGCACATTATTTAAATTTTTATAATATTTTGTATTAATATACTTGAAATATATCATACAGCTAATCAAATAAACATCTTCGGTTATGAATATCAGTTTTCAAGTATTAAAACTTATTTTAACGTCAAAATCGGCAGTTTAAGACGAAATACTTGTAATAAACATTATTTATCGTACATTATTGGAGTTATTTCGATTTTAGGTTAAAATATTCTTGTAATATTTCGTAAAAGTAATTTAATAACTGTCGTCGGTTAAAATTATTAGTTTTAAGGTATTTAAACTTCTTTTAACGTCAAAATAGACTGTTTAAGACGAAATACTGTAGTAAACATAATTTATCGTTTATTATTGTAATTATTTTAATTTTTTGTGATAATATTTTTGTTATATTTCTTTTAGCTATTTAAATAAACGTAATTGATTAGTAATCTAACTTTAAACATATTAAAAGTACAATAGGAATTATAATAGGCTAATTTATACAAAATAATTGTAAATAACCCTTTTTATTAACACATTTTTTGAATTGTTATGATTTTTGATATTAATATTCTTGTAATATAACATACAGCTAATTAAATAAACTTTTACGGTTAGAAAATTAGTTTTAAAATATTTCAACTCATTTTGACGTCAAAATCGGCTGTTTAAGACGTAATATTTGCAATAAACTTTGTTTATAGTACAAAATTTTAGTTATTTCGATTTTTAGTTTTAATAATCTTGTTTTATTTCTTATAGCTAATTAAACAAACGTTATTGGTTATTAATCGAACTTTAAACATATTAAAAGTACAATAGGCATTATAATAGGCTTTTTTAAACAGAATACTTGTATTAAACCCTTTTTTATTGTAAATTATTTGAATTATTATGATTTTTAGTTATAATATTCTTGTTATATATCATACAGCTAATTCAATAAACCTCTTCGGTTAAGAAAATTAGTGTTAAGTATTAAAACTCATTGTGACGTCAAAATCGTCTGTTTAAAACGAAATACCTGCAATAAACATTGTTTATTCTTCATTATTTAAGTTATTAATTTTTTGATTATAATATTTCTGTAGTATTTCGTAAAGGTAATTTAACAACTGTATTCGGTTAAAAATATTAGTTTTAAAGTATTAAAACTTCTTTTGACGTCAAAATAGGCTTTTTAAAACGAAATACTTGCAATAAACATTGTTTATCGTATATTTTTTGAGTTATTTTGATTTTTGGCTATAATAATCTTGTTATATTTCTTATAGCTAATTTAATAAACGTTATTGGTATAGTCATTATATGTTATATAAATATAGTAATCGAACTTTAAACATATTAAAAGTACAATAGATATTGTAAGAGGCTGTTTAAAAAAAGATACTTGTATTAAATCCTTTTTTATCGTACATTATTTAAGTTATTATGATGTTTGGTGTTAATATTCTTGTAATATATCATATAGGTAATTTAATAAACTTCTTTGGTTAGAAATATTATATTTAAAGTATTAGAACTCCTTTTGACGACAAAATCGGCTGTTTAAGACGAAATACTTGCAATAAACTTTATTTATCGTACATTATTTGAGTTATTTCGTATTTTGAATATATTATTCTTGTTATATTTTTTAAAGCTAATTTAATAAACGTTATTGGTAATTAATCTAACTTTAAACATATAAAAGGTACAATAGGCATTAAATAGGCTGTTTTGAACAAAATACTTGAATTAACTAAATTTTTTAGTATATTATTTGAATTATTATGATTTTTGGTATTAATATTCTTGTAATAGATCATACAGTTAATTAAATAAACCTCTTCGGTTAGAAATACTAGTTTTAAAGTATTAAAACTCATTTTGACGTCAAAATCAACTCTTTAAGACAAAGTACTTGCAATAAACATTGTTTATCCTACATTATTTGAGTTATTTCCATTTAAAATTATAATATTCTTGTAATATTTTGTAAAGGTAATTTAATTAACATCTTCGGTTAAAATATTAGTTTTAAATAGTTAAATTTCTAATTGACGTCATAATTGTCTGTTTAAGAGACGAAATACTTGCAATAAACATTGTTTATCGTACGTTATTTGAGTTATTCGTATTTTTGTTATAATATTTCTGTAGTATTTCGTAAAGGTAATTTAATAACTGTCTTCGGTTAAAAATATTATTTTTAAAGTAATAAAACTTTTTTTGACGTCAAAATCGGCTGTTTAAGACGAAATACTTGCAATAAACATTTTTTATCTCACATTATTTTAGTTTTTTCGATTTTTTCTTATAATATTTTCGTTCTATTTCTTATAGCTTATATAATTAACGTTATTGCTTAGTAATCTAATTTTAAATATTTTAAAAATAAATTTAATAGGCATTATAATAGGCTGTTTTAAACAAAATACTTGTATTAAAGCCTTTTTTATTGTACATTATTTGAATAATTATAATTTTTGGATATAATATTCTTGTAATATATCATACAGCTAATTAAATAAACCTCATTGGTTAGAAATAATTGTTTGATTGTATTAAAACTACTTTAGACGTCAAAATAGGCTGTTTAAGACGAAATACTGCAGTAAACATTATTTATCATACATTATTTTAGTTATTTTGATTTCTTGTGATAATTTTTTTGTTATATTTCTTATAGCTAATTAAATAATCGTTATTGGTTTGTAATCTAACTTTAGACATATCAAAAGTACAATAAGAATTATAATAGGCTGTTTTAAACAAAATACTTGTATCAAAACCCTTTTTTATTGTACATTATTTGAGTTATTTTGATTTTTTGTTACATTATTCTTGTAATATTTTATAAGGTAATTAAATAAACCCTTTGGTTAGAAATATTAGTTTTAAAGTATTAAAACTCCTTTTTGACGTCAAAATCAGCTGTTTAAAAAAAAATAATTGCAATAAACATTTTTTATCGTACATTTTTTGAATTATTAAATTTTTGGTTATAATATTCTTGGAATATTTCGTAAAGGTAATTAAATTAACGTCTTCGGTTATAAATATTATTTTTATATAATTAAAACTCCATTTGACGTCATTATTGTCTGTTGAAGCGACGAAATACTCGCAATAAACATTGTTTATCGTACGTTATTTGAGTTATTTCGTGTTTGGTTATAATATTCCTGTAGTATTTCGTAAAGGTAATTTAGGAACTGTCTTCGGTTAAAAATATTAGTTTTAAAGTATTAAAACTTCTTTTGACGTCAAAATCGGCTGTTTAAGACTAAATACTCGCAGAAAACATTGTTTATCGTACATTATTTGAGTTATTTCAATTTTTGGTTATAATCTTCTTGTTATATTTCTTACAGCTAATTTAATAACTGTTTTTGGTTATTAATCGAACTTTAATCATATTAAAAGTACAATAGGCATTATAAAAGGCTGTTTTAAACAAAATACTTGTATTAAACCCTTTTTTATCGGACAGTTATTATGATTTTTGGTATTAATATTTTTGTAATAAATCATATAGCTAATTAAGTAAACTTCTTTTGTTAAGAATATTAAATTTAAAGTATTAAAACTCATTTTTGACGTCAAAATCGGCTGTTTAAGACGAAATACTTGCAATAAACATTGTTTATCGTACATTATTTGAGTTATTTCGATCTTTTTGTTTTTATATTCCTGTAGTATTTCGTAAAGAATGAATTAACCGCAAAATCAACATGAACAGCGTCAGAGACAATCCTACGACTGGTTTCGTCCTTATTAGGACTTATTAGGCAGGAATAGTCGCGAGAAACCCCTATCGTGATTTTAAACAAGCGGTATTAAGTACGAAGTACTGAAGCGACCGTTTGTGGGCAAAATTGAAAAAATGACAAGATTCATTACTTCGTACTTAAGCCCGCCCGTTTAAAATCACTATAGCGGTTTCTCGCGACTATTCCTGCCTGATGAGTCCTAATAAGGACGAAACCGGTCGTAGGATTGTCCTGGATGCTGTTGTTGTTGATCTTGCAGTAAAGTTCATTGTTTATTATCGATTGCATAAAACATCTCAACTTTGTTGATGATGGCCGAAATTAACACTGGCTAAAACTTATCAAACGAGCGCAGACTATAATCTCACAACAAGCTAACATTGTCTAAGACGTTGGGCTGTGAATGCTTTAGCTGTGTAATTTTGTCAACTTTGCCTAAAAAGATCGCTTCAGTACTTAATACTTAAGCCCGCTTGTTTAAAATCACAAAAGCGGTTTCTCGCGACTATTCCTGCCTGATGAGTCTAATAAGGACGAAACCAGTCGTAAGATTATCTCGGATGCTGTTGTTGTTGATCTTGCGGTAAAATTCATTGTTTATTATCGATTGCATAAAACATTTCAATTTCGTTGATGATGGCCGAAATAAATACTGGTATTTCGTAAAGGTAATTTATTTACTGCTTTCGGTTAAAAATAATAGTTTTAAAGTATTAAAACTTCTTTTTACGTCAAAATCGGCTGTTTAAGACGAAATACTTGCAATAAACATTGTTTATCGTACATTAATTAAGTTATTTTCATTTTTGGCTATATGATTCTTGTTATATTTCTTACAGCGGATTTAATAAACGTTATTTGTTATTAATCGAACTTTAAACATATTAAAAGTACAATAAGCATTAAAATAGGCTGTTTTAAATAAAATATATGTATCAAGCCGTTTTTTATCGTACATTAATTTAATTATTATGATTTTGTGTATTAATATTCTTAAAATATATCATACAGCTAATTAAATAAGCATCTTTGGTTAGAAATATTAAATTTAAAGTATTAAAACTCATTTCAACGTCAAATCGGCTGTTTAAGACGAAACACTTGTAATAAACATTGTTTATCGTGCATTATTAAAGTTATTTCGAATTTTTGTTATAATATTCTTGTAATATTTCGTAAAGGTAATTCAATTAACGTCCTCGGTTAAAATATTAGTTTTAAATAATTAAAACTTCTTTTTACGTCAAAATAGGCTGTTTAAGACGAAATACTGTAGTAAACTTTATTTATCGTTTATTATTGTAGTTATTTAGATTTTTTGTGATAATTTTTTTTTTATATTTCTTATAGCTAATTAAATAAACGTTATTTGTTTGTAATCAAACTCTAAACATATTAAAAGTTTATTAGGAATTATAATATGCTGTTTTAAACAAAATACTTCTATTAAACCCTTTTTTATTGTACATTATTTGAACTATGATGAATTTTGGTAATAATAATTTTTTTATATATCATACAGCTAATTAAATAAACCTCTTCGGTAAGGAATATTAGTCTTAAAGTATTAAATCTCACTTTGACGTCAAAATCGGCTTTTTAAGACGAAATACTTGCAAAAAACATTGTTTATCGTACATAATTTAAGTTGTTTTCATTTTTGGTTATAATATTCTTGTAATATTACCTAAGGGTAATTTATAAAACTTCTTTGATTAAAAATATTAGTTGTAAATAATTAAAACTTCGTTTCACGTCAAAATCAGCTGTTTAAGACGAAATAATCTCAATAAAAATTGTTTATCGTACATTATTCAAGTTATTTCGATTTTTAGTTATAATATTCTTGTTATATTTCTTAAAAATAATTTAATAAACGTTATTGGTTAGTAATCTAACTTTAAACATATTATAAGTACAACAGGCATTATAATAGGCTGTTTTTAACAAAATACTTTCATAAACCGTTTTTGATCGCACAGTATTTGAATTATTATGATTTTTTGTATTAATATACTTAAAATATATCATACAGCTAATTAAATAAACATATTCGGTTAGGAATATTAGTTTTCAAGTATTAAAACATATTTTAACGTCAAAATCGGCTGTTTATAACAAACTACTTGTAATAAACATTATTTATCGTACATTATTCAAGTTATTTAGATTTTTGGTTAAAATATACTTGTAATATTTCGTAAAGGTATTTCAATTAACGTCCTCGGTTAATAATATTAGTTTTAAATAATTAAAACTTATTTGACGTCATAATTGTCTGTTTAAGAGACGAAAAACTAGCAATAAACATTGTTTATCGCATATTAGTCAAGTTATTTCGACATTTGGTTATAATATTTCTGTAGTTTTTCGTAAAGGTAATTTAATAAACCTCTTCGGTTAAAAATATTGGTTTTAAAGTATTAAAAGTTCTTCTGACGTCAAAATAGGCTGTTTAAGACGAAATACTGCAGTAAACATTATTTATCATACATTATTTTAGTTATTTTGATTTCTTGTGATAATTTTTTTGTTATATTTCTTATAGCTAATTAAATAATCGTTATTGGTTTGTAATCTAACTTTAGACATATCAAAAGTACAATAAGAATTATAATAGGCTGTTTTAAACAAAATACTTGTATCAAAACCCTTTTTTATTGTACATTATTTGAGTTATTTTGATTTTTTGTTACATTATTCTTGTAATATTTTATAAGGTAATTAAATAAACCCTTTGGTTAGAAATATTAGTTTAAAAGTATTAAAACTCCTTTTTGACGTCAATATCAGCTGTTTAAAACAAAATAATTGCAATAAACATTTTTTATCGTACATTTTTTGAATTATTAAATTTTTGGTTATAATATTCTTGGAATATTTCGTAAAGGTAATTCAATTAACGTCTTCGGTTATAAATATTATTTTTATATAATTAAAACTCCATTTGACGTCATTATTGTCTGTTGAAGCGACGAAATACTCGCAATAAACATTGTTTATCGTACGTTATTTGAGTTATTTCGTATTTGGTTATAATATTCCTGTAGTATTTCGTAAAGGTAATTTAGGAACTGTCTTCGGTTAAAAATATTAGTTTTAAAGTATTAAAACTTCTTTTGACGTCAAAATCGGCTGTTTAAGACTAAATACTCGATGAAAACATTGTTTATCGTACATTATTTGAGTTATTTCAATTTTTGGTTATAATATTCTTGTTATATTTCTTACAGCTAATTTAATAACTGTTTTTGGTTATTAATCGAACTTTAATCATATTAAAAGTACAATAGGCATTATAAAAGGCTGTTTTAAACAAAATACTTGTATTAAACCCTTTTTTATCGGACATTATTTAAGTTATTATGATTTTTGGTATTAATATTTTTGTAATAAATCATATAGCCAATTAAGTAAACTTCTTTTGTTAAGAATATTAAATTTAAAGTATTAAAACTCATTTTTGACGTCAAAATCGGCTGTTTAAGACGAAATATTTGCAATAAACTTTGTTTATCGTACATTATTTGAGTTATTTCGATCTTTGGTTTTTATATTCCTGTAGTATTTCGTAAAGAATGAATTAACCGCAAAATCAACATGAACAGCGTCAGAGACAATCCTACGACTGGTTTCGTCCTTATTAGGACTTATCAGGCAGGAATAGTCGCGAGAAACCCCTATCGTGATTTTAAACAAGCGGTATTAAGTACGAAGTACTGAAGCGACCGTTTGTGGGCAAAATTGAAAAAATGACAAGATTCATTACTTCGTACTTAAGCCCGCCCGTTTAAAATCACTATAGCGGTTTCTCGCGAATATTCCTGCCTGATGAGTCCTAATAAGGACGAAACCGGTCGTAGGATTGTCCTGGATGCTGTTGTTGTTGATCTTGCAGTAAAGTTCATTGTTTATTATCGATTGCATAAAACATCTCAACTTAGTTGATGATGGTCGAAATTAACACTGGCTAAAACTTATCAAACGAGCGCAGACTATAATCTCACAACAAGCTAACATTGTCTAAGAAGTTGGGCTGTGAATGCTTTAGCTGTGTAATTTTGTCAACTTTGCCCAAAAAGATCGCTTCAGTACTTAATACTTAAGCCCGCTTGTTTAAAATCACAAAAGCGGTTTCTCGCGACTATTCCTGCCTGATGAGTCTAATAAGGACGAAACCAGTCGTAAGATTGTCTCGGATGCTGTTGTTGTTGATCTTGCGGTAAAATTCATTGTTTATTATCGATTGCATAAAACATTTCAATTTCGTTGATGATGGCCGAAATAAATACTGGTATTTCGTAAAGGTAATTTATTTACTGTTTTCGGTTAAAAATAATAGTTTTAAAGTATTAAAACTTCTTTTTACGTCAAAATCGGCTGTTTAAGACGAAATACTTGCAATAAACATTGTTTATCGTACATTAATTAAGTTATTTTCATTTTTGGCTATATGATTCTTGTTATATTTCTTACAGCGGATTTAATAAACGTTATTTGTTATTAATCGAACTTTAAACATATTAAAAGTACAATAGGCATTAAAATAGGCTGTTTTAAATAAAATATATGTATTAAACGCTTTTTTATCGTACATTATTTGAGTTATTTCGACCTAATGTTATAATATTATTGTAATATATCATATAGATTATTAAATAAACCTCTTCGGTAAAAATGTTAGTTTTAATGTACTGAAACTCCTTTTGACGTCAAAATAGGCTGTTTAAGACGAAATACTACAGTAAACATTATTTATCGTACATTATTTTAGTTATTTTGGTTTTTTGTGATAATTTTTTTTTATATTTAATTATAGCTAATTAAATAAACGTTATTGGTTTGTAATCTAACTTTAAACATATTCAAAGTACAATAGGAATTATAATAGGCTGTTTTAAACAAAATACTTGTATTTAACCCATTTTTATTGTACATTATTTGAATTATTATGATTTTTGGTATTATTATTCTTGTAATATATCATACAGCTAATTAAATAAACCTCTTCGGTTAGCAATATTAGTTTTAAAGTATTAAAACTACTTTTGTCGTCAAAATCGGCTGTTTAAGACGTAATACTTGTAATAAATTTTGTTTATTCTTTATTATTTGAGTTATTAAATTTTTGGTTAAAATATTCTTATAATTTAATAAACCTCTGTGGTTAAAAATATAAGTTTTACATAGTTAAAACTCTATTTGACGTCATTATTGTCTGATTAAGAGACGAAATACTTGCAATAAACATTGTTTATCGTATATTATTTGACTTATTTTAAAATTTGGTTATAATATTCCTGTAGTTTTTTGTAATGGTAATTTAATAACTGTTTTCGGTTAAAAATATTAGTTTTAAAGTATTAAAACTTCTTTTGACGTCAAAATAGGCTGTTTAAGACGAAATATTTGCAATAAACTTTGTTTATCGTACATTATTTGAGTTATTTCGTATTTTGGATAGATTATTCTAATTATATTTCTAACAGCTTTTTTAATAAACGTTATTGGTTAGTAATCTAACTTTAAACATATCAAAGGTACAATAGGCATTGTAATAGACTGTTTTAAGCAAAATACTTGTATTAAACCCTTTTTTATAGTACATTATTTGAATTATTATGATTTTTTGTATTGATATTCTTGTAAAATATCATACTGCTAATTATATAAACCTCTTCAGTTAGGAATAATTGTTTCAATGTATTAAAACTACTTTAGACGTCAAAAGCGGCTGTTTAAGACGAAATACATGCAAAAAACATTGTTTATCGTGCATTATTTGAGTAATTTTGATTTTTGGTTATAATATTCTTGTAATATTTCGTTAAGGTAATTTAATAAACCTCATCGGTTAAAAATATTACTTTAAAAGTAAAAAAACTCATTTTGACGTCAAAATCGGCTGTTTAACATGAAATACTTGCAAAAAACCTCGTTTATCGTACATAATTTAAGTAAATCTTGGTTTTTTATTATAATATTCATGTTATATTTCTTACAGCTAATTTAATAAATGTTATTGGTTAGTAATCGAACTTTAAACATATTATAAGTACAATAGGCATTAAAATAGGCTTTTTTAAACAAAATACTTGTATTAAACACTTTTTTATTGTACATTATTTGAGTTATTTTGACTTAAGGTTATAATATTTTTGTAATATATCATATAGGTTATTATATAAACCTCTTCGGTTAAAATGTAAGTTTTAAATTATTAAAACTTCTTTTGACGTCAAAATCGGCTGTTAAAGACGAAATACTCGCAATAAACATTGTTTATCGTATATTACTTGAGTTATTTCGATTTTTAGCTATAACTATCTTGTTATATTTCTTAAAAATAATAGAAAAAACGTTATTGGTTAGTAATCTAACTTTAAACATACTTAAAGTACAATAGGCATTATAATAGGCTGTTTTAAACAAAAAAACTTGTATCAGACCGTTTTTTATTGTACATTAATTTAATTATTATGATTTTGTGTATTAATATACTTGAAATATATCATATAGCTAATTAATAAGCATCTTTGGTTAGGAATATTAAATTTAAAGTATTAAAACTCATTTCAACGTCAAATTAGGCTGTTTAAGACGAAATACTGTAGTAAACATTATTTATCGTTTGTTATTGTAGTTATTTAGATTTTTTGTGATAATTTTTTTGTTATATTTCTTATAGCTAATTAAATAAACGTTATTGGTTTGTAATCAAACTTTAAACATATTAAAAGTTCATTAGGAATAATAATAGGCTGTTTTAAACAAAATACTTGTATTAAACCCTTTTTATTGTACATTATTTGAATTATTATTAATTTTAGTAATAATATTCTTGTTATATATCATACAGCTAATTAAATAAACCTCTTCGGTTAGAAATATTAGTCTTAAAGTATTAAATCTCACTTTGACGTCAAAATCGGCTGTTTAAGACGAAATACTTGCAAAAAACATTGTTTATCGTACATAATTTAAGTTGTTTTCATTTTTGGTTATATTATTCTTGTAATATTAAGTAAAGGTAATTTATAAAACTTCTTTGATTAAAAATATTAGTTGTAAAGTATAAAAACTTCTTTTCACGTCAAAATCAGCTGTTTAAGACGAAATACTCTCAATAAAAATTGTTTATCGTACATTACTTGAGTTATTTCGATTTTCAGTTATAATATTCTTGTTATATTTCTTAAAAATAATTTAATAAACGTTATTGGTTAGTAATCTAACTTTAAACATATTATAAGTACAACAGGCATTATAATAAGCTGTTTTTAACAAAATACTTTTATTAAACCGTTTTTGATCGCACATTATTTGAATTATTATGATTTTTTGTATTAATATACTTAAAATATATCATACAGCTAATTAAATAAACATATTCGGTTAGGAATATTAGTTTTCAAGTAGTAAAACTTATTTTAACGTCAAAATCGGCTGTTTATAACAAACTACTTGTAATAAACATTATTTATCGTACATTATTCAAGTTATTTAGATTTTTGGTTAAAATATTCTTGTAATATTTCGTAAAGGTATTTCAATTAACGTCCTCGGTTAATAATATTAGTTTTAAATAATTAAAACTTTATTTGACGTCATAATTGTCTGTTTAAGAGACGAAAAACTAGCAATAATCATTGTTTATCGCAAATTAGTTAAGTTATTACGACATTTTGTTATAATATTTCTGTAGTTTTACGTAAAGGTAATTTAATAAACCTTTTCGGTTAAAATGAAATACTTGCAGAAAACATTGTTTATCGTACATAATTTAAGTAAATTTTGGTTTTTTGTTATAATATTCTTGTAATAAATCGAAAAATTTAATACAATAAACCTCTCCGGTTAAAAATGTTAGTTTTAAAGTATTAAAACTCCTTTTGAAGTCAAAATCGGCTGTTTAAGACGAAATACTTGCAATAAACATTGTTTATCGTACATTATTTGAGTTATTTCGATTTTTTGTTATAATATTCATGTTATATTTCTTACAGCTAATTTAATAAACGTATTGGTTAGTATGAACTTTAAACATATTATAAGTACAATAGGCATTAAAATAGGCTGTTTTAAACAAAATACTTATATTAAACACTTTTTTATTGTACATTAATTGAGTTATTTTGACTTAAGGTTAAAATGTCAGTTTTAAAGTATTAAAACTCCTTTTGACGTCAAAATCGGCTGTTTAAGACGAATTACCTGCAATAAACATTGTTTAGCGTACATTATTTGAGTTATTTCGATTTTTAGTATTAATATTCTTGTAATATTTCAAAAAGGTGATTCATTAAACCACTTCGGTTAAAAATATTAGTTTTAATATATTAAAACTTCTTTTGACGTCGAAATCGGCTGTTTAAGACGAAATACTCACAATAAACATTGTTTATCGTATATTACTTTAGTTATTTCGATTTTTAGTTATAACTATCTTGTTATATTTCTTAAAAATAATTAAAAAAAACGTTATTGGTTAGTAATCTAACTTTAATCATACTAAAAGTACAATAGGCATTATAATAGGCTGTTTTAAACAAAATACTTGTATCAAACCGTTTTTATCGTACATTAATTTAATTATTATGATTTTGTGTATTAATATACTTAAAATATATCATATAGCTAATTAAATAAGCATCTTTGGTTAGGAATATTAAATTTAAAGTATTAAAACTCATTTCAACGTCAAATCGGCTGTTTAAGACGAAACACTTGTAATAAACATTGTTTATCGTGCATTATTAAAGTTATTTCGCATTTTGGTTATAATATTCTTGTAATATTTCGTAAAGGTAATTCAATTAACGTCCTCGGTTTAAATAATTAGTTTTAAATAATTAAAACTTCTTTTTACGTCAAAATAGGCTGTTTAAGACGAAATACTGTAGTAAACATTATTTATCCTTTATTATTGTAGTTATTTAGATTTTTTGTGATAATTTTTTTGTTATATTTCTTATAGCTAATTAAATAAACGTTATTGGTTTGTAATCAAACTCTAAACATATTAAAAGTTCATTAGGAATTATAATATGCTGTTTTAAACAAAATACTTGTAATAAACCCTTTTTTATTGTACATTATTTAAATTAATATGAATTTTAGTAATAATATTCTTGTTATATATCATACAGCTAATTAAATAAACCTCTTCGGTAAGGAATATTAGTCTTAAAGTATTAAATCTCACTTTGACGTCAAAATCAGCTGTTTAAGACGAAATACTTGCAAAAAACATTGTTTATCGTACATAATTTAAGTTGTTTTCATTTTTGGTTATAATATTCTTGTAATATTACCTAAGGGTAATTTATAAAACTTCTTTGATTAAAAATATTAGTTGTAAAGTATAAAAACTTCGTTTCACGTCAAAATTTGAGTTTAAGACGAAATACTCTCAATAAAAATTGTTTATCGTACATTACTTTAGTTATTTCTATTTTTAGTTATAATATTCTTTTTATATTTCTTACAAATAATTTAATAGACGTTATTGGTTAGTAATCTAACTTTAGACATATTAAAAGTACAATAGGCATTATAATAGGCTGTTTTAAACAAAATACTTGTATTAAACCGTTTTTGATCGCACATTATTTGAATTATTATGATTTTTTGTATTAATATACTTAAAATATATCATACAGCTAATTAAATAAACATCTTCGGTTAGGAATATTAGTTTTCAAGTATTAAAACTTATTTTAACGTCAAAATCGGCTGTTTATAACAAACTACTTGTAATAAACATTATTTATCGTACATTATTCAAGTTATTTAGATTTTTGGTTAAAATATTCTTGTAATATTTCGTAAAGGTAATTCAATTAACGTCCTCGGTTAATAATATTAGTTTTAAATAATTAAAACTTTATTTGACGTCATAATTGTCTGTTTAAGAGACGATAAACTAGCAATAAACATTGTTTATCGTACATTAGTTAAGTTATTTCGACATTTTGTTATAATATTCCTGTAGTATTTTGTAAAGGTAATATAATAAACCTCTTCGGTTAAAAATATTGGTTTTAAAGTATTAAAAGTTCTTCTGACGTCAAAATAGGCTGTTTAAGACGAAATACTGCAGTAAACATTATTAATCGTACATTATTTTAGTTTTTGAGTTTTTGTGATAATTTTTTTGTTATATTTCTTATAGCTAATTAAATAAACGTTATTGGTTTGTAATCTAACTTAAGACATATTAAAAGTACAATAGGATTTATAATAGGCTGTTTTGAACAAAATACTTGTATCTAAACCCTTTTTTATTGTACATTATTTGAATTATAATGATTTTTGGTATTAATATTCTTGTAATATATCAAACAGCTAATTAAATAAACCTCTTCGGTTAGGAATATTAGTTTTAAAGTATTAAAAGTCTTTTTGACGTCAAAATCGGCTGTTTAAGACGATAGATTTGTAATAAATATTGTTTATTCTTTATTATTTGAGTTATTAAATTTTTGGTTAAAATATTCTTAAAATATTAAGTAAGGTATTTTATTAAACCGCTGCGGTTAAAAAAATTAGTTTTATATAATTAAAACTCTATTTAACGTCATTATTGTCTGTTTAAGAGACGAGATACTTGCAATAAACATTGTTTATCGTATATTATTTGACTTATTTTAAAATTTGGTTATAATATTCCTGTAGATTTTCGTAATGGTAATTTAATAACTGTTTTCGGTTAAAAATATTAGTTTTAAAGTATTAAAACTTCTTTTGACGTCAAAATAGGTTGTTTAAGGCGAAATACTCGCAATAAACATTGTTAAACGTACATTACTTGAGTTATTTTGATTTTTAGTTATAACTTACTTTTTATATTTCTTACAGCTAATTTAATAACTGTTATTGGTTAGTAATCGAACTTTAAACATATTAAAAGTTTATTAGGAATTACAATAGGCTGTATTAAACAAAATACTTGTATTAAACCCTTTTTTATTGTACATTATTCGAATTATTATGATTTTTGGTAATAATATTCTTGTTATATATCATACAGCTAATTAAATAAACCACGTCGGTTAGGAATATTAGTGTTGAAGTATTAAATCTCATTTTGACGTCAAAATCGGCTGTTTAAGACGAAATACTTGCAAAAAACATTGTTTTTTCTTCATTATTTAAGTTTTTAATTTCTGATTATAATATTCCTGTAGTATTTCGTAAAGGTAATTAAATAACTGTCTTTGGTTTAAAATATTTGTTTTAAAGTATTAAAACTTCTTTTGACGTCTAAATAGGCTGTTTAAGACGAAATACTTGCAATAAACTATGTTTATCGTACATTACTTGAGTTATTTCGATTTTTAGTTATAATATTCTTGTTAAATTTCTTAAAAATAATTTGATAAACGTTATTGGTTAGTTATCTAACTTTAAACATATTATAAGTAAAATAGGCATTATAATAGGCTGTTTTAAAAAAAATCTTTATATTAAACCGTTTTTATCGCACATTATTTAAATTTTTATAATATTTTGTATTAATATACTTGAAATATATCATACAGCTAATCAAATAAACATCTTCGGTTATGAATATCAGTTTTCAAGTATTAAAACTTATTTTAACGTCAAAATCGGCAGTTTAAGACGAAATACTTGTAATAAACATTATTTATCGTACATTATTGGAGTTATTTCGATTTTTGGTTAAAATATTCTTGTAATATTTCGTAAAAGTAATTTAATAACTGTCGTCGGTTAAAATTATTAGTTTTAAGGTATTTAAACTTCTTTTAACGTCAAAATAGACTGTTTAAGACGAAATACTGTAGTAAACATAATTTATCGTTTATTATTGTAATTATTTTAATTTTTTGTGATAATATTTTTGTTATATTTCTTTTAGCTATTTAAATAAACGTAATTGATTAGTAATCTAACTTTAAACATATTAAAAGTACAATAGGAATTATAATAGGCTAATTTATACAAAATAATTGTAAATAACCCTTTTTATTAACACATTTTTTGAATTGTTATGATTTTTGATATTAATATTCTTGTAATATAACATACAGCTAATTAAATAAACTTTTACGGTTAGAAAATTAGTTTTAAAATATTTCAACTCATTTTGACGTCAAAATCGGCTGTTTAAGACGTAATATTTGCAATAAACTTTGTTTATAGTACAAAATTTTAGTTATTTCGATTTTTAGTTTTAATAATCTTGTTTTATTTCTTATAGCTAATTAAACAAACGTTATTGGTTATTAATCGAACTTTAAACATATTAAAAGTACAATAGGCATTATAATAGGCTTTTTTAAACAGAATACTTGTATTAAACCCTTTTTTATTGTAAATTATTTGAATTATTATGATTTTTAGTTATAATATTCTTGTTATATATCATACAGCTAATTCAATAAACCTCTTCGGTTAGGAAAATTAGTGTTAAGTATTAAAACTCATTGTGACGTCAAAATCGTCTGTTTAAAACGAAATACCTGCAATAAACATTGTTTATTCTTCATTATTTAAGTTATTAATTTTTTGATTATAATATTTCTGTAGTATTTCGTAAAGGTAATTTAACAACTGTATTCGGTTAAAAATATTAGTTTTAAAGTATTAAAACTTCTTTTGACGTCAAAATAGGCTTTTTAAAACGAAATACTTGCAATAAACATTGTTTATCGTATATTTTTTGAGTTATTTTGATTTTTGGCTATAATAATCTTGTTATATTTCTTATAGCTAATTTAATAAACGTTATTGGTTAGTAATCGAACTTTAAACATATTAAAAGTACAATAGATATTGTAAGAGGCTGTTTAAAAAAAGATACTTGTATTAAATCCTTTTTTATCGTACATTATTTAAGTTATTATGATGTTTGGTGTTAATATTCTTGTAATATATCATATAGGTAATTTAATAAACTTCTTTGGTTAGAAATATTATATTTAAAGTATTAGAACTCCTTTTGACGACAAAATCGGCTGTTTAAGACGAAATACTTGCAATAAACTTTATTTATCGTACATTATTTGAGTTATTTCGTATTTTGAATATATTATTCTTGTTATATTTTTTAAAGCTAATTTAATAAACGTTATTGGTAATTAATCTAACTTTAAACATATAAAAGGTACAATAGGCATTAAATAGGCTGTTTTGAACAAAATACTTGAATTAACTAAATTTTTTAGTATATTATTTGAATTATTATGATTTTTGGTATTAATATTCTTGTAATAGATCATACAGTTAATTAAATAAACCTCTTCGGTTAGAAATACTAGTTTTAAAGTATTAAAACTCATTTTGACGTCAAAATCAACTCTTTAAGACAAAGTACTTGCAATAAACATTGTTTATCCTACATTATTTGAGTTATTTCCATTTTAAATTATAATATTCTTGTAATATTTTGTAAAGGTAATTTAATTAACATCTTCGGTTAAAATATTAGTTTTAAATAGTTAAATTTCTAATTGACGTCATAATTGTCTGTTTAAGAGACGAAATACTTGCAATAAACATTGTTTATCGTACGTTATTTGAGTTATTCGTATTTTTGTTATAATATTTCTGTAGTATTTCGTAAAGGTAATTTAATAACTGTCTTCGGTTAAAAATATTATTTTTAAAGTAATAAAACTTTTTTTGACGTCAAAATCGGCTGTTTAAGACGAAATACTTGCAATAAACATTTTTTATCTCACATTATTTTAGTTTTTTCGATTTTTTCTTATAATATTTTCGTTCTATTTCTTATAGCTTATATAATTAACGTTATTGCTTAGTAATCTAATTTTAAATATTTTAAAAATAAATTTAATAGGCATTATAATAGGCTGTTTTAAACAAAATACTTGTATTAAAGCCTTTTTTATTGTACATTATTTGAATAATTATAATTTTTGGATATAATATTCTTGTAATATATCATACAGCTAATTAAATAAACCTCATTGGTTAGAAATAATTGTTTGATTGTATTAAAACTACTTTAGACGTCAAAATAGGCTGTTTAAGACGAAATACTGCAGTAAACATTATTTATCATACATTATTTTAGTTATTTTGATTTCTTGTGATAATTTTTTTGTTATATTTCTTATAGCTAATTAAATAATCGTTATTGGTTTGTAATCTAACTTTAGACATATCAAAAGTACAATAAGAATTATAATAGGCTGTTTTAAACAAAATACTTGTATCAAAACCCTTTTTTATTGTACATTATTTGAGTTATTTTGATTTTTTGTTACATTATTCTTGTAATATTTTATAAGGTAATTAAATAAACCCTTTGGTTAGAAATATTAGTTTTAAAGTATTAAAACTCCTTTTTGACGTCAAAATCAGCTGTTTAAAAAAAAATAATTGCAATAAACATTTTTTATCGTACATTTTTTGAATTATTAAATTTTTGGTTATAATATTCTTGGAATATTTCGTAAAGGTAATTAAATTAACGTCTTCGGTTATAAATATTATTTTTATATAATTAAAACTCCATTTGACGTCATTATTGTCTGTTGAAGCGACGAAATACTCGCAATAAACATTGTTTATCGTACGTTATTTGAGTTATTTCGTGTTTGGTTATAATATTCCTGTAGTATTTCGTAAAGGTAATTTAGGAACTGTCTTCGGTTAAAAATATTAGTTTTAAAGTATTAAAACTTCTTTTGACGTCAAAATCGGCTGTTTAAGACTAAATACTCGCAGAAAACATTGTTTATCGTACATTATTTGAGTTATTTCAATTTTTGGTTATAATCTTCTTGTTATATTTCTTACAGCTAATTTAATAACTGTTTTTGGTTATTAATCGAACTTTAATCATATTAAAAGTACAATAGGCATTATAAAAGGCTGTTTTAAACAAAATACTTGTATTAAACCCTTTTTTATCGGACAGTTATTATGATTTTTGGTATTAATATTTTTGTAATAAATCATATAGCTAATTAAGTAAACTTCTTTTGTTAAGAATATTAAATTTAAAGTATTAAAACTCATTTTTGACGTCAAAATCGGCTGTTTAAGACGAAATACTTGCAATAAACATTGTTTATCGTACATTATTTGAGTTATTTCGATCTTTTGTTTTTATATTCCTGTAGTATTTCGTAAAGAATGAATTAACCGCAAAATCAACATGAACAGCGTCAGAGACAATCCTACGACTGGTTTCGTCCTTATTAGGACTTATTAGGCAGGAATAGTCGCGAGAAACCCCTATCGTGATTTTAAACAAGCGGTATTAAGTACGAAGTACTGAAGCGACCGTTTGTGGGCAAAATTGAAAAAATGACAGATTCATTACTTCGTACTTAAGCCCGCCCGTTTAAAATCACTATAGCGGTTTCTCGCGACTATTCCTGCCTGATGAGTCCTAATAAGGACGAAACCGGTCGTAGGATTGTCCTGGATGCTGTTGTTGTTGATCTTGCAGTAAAGTTCATTGTTTATTATCGATTGCATAAAACATCTCAACTTTGTTGATGATGGCCGAAATTAACACTGGCTAAAACTTATCAAATGAGCGCAGACTATAATCTCACAACAAGCTAACATTGTCTAAGACGTTGGGCTGTGAATGCTTTAGCTGTGTAATTTTGTCAACTTTGCCTAAAAAGATCGCTTCAGTACTTAATACTTAAGCCCGCTTGTTTAAAATCACAAAAGCGGTTTCTCGCGACTATTCCTGCCTGATGAGTCTAATAAGGACGAAACCAGTCGTAAGATTGTCTCGGGTGCTGTTGTTGTTGATCTTGCGGTAAAATTCATTGTTTATTATCGATTGCATAAAACATTTCAATTTCGTTGATGATGGCCGAAATAAATACTGGTATTTCGTAAAGGTAATTTATTTACTGCTTTCGGTTAAAAATAATAGTTTTAAAGTATTAAAACTTCTTTTTACGTCAAAATCGGCTGTTTAAGACGAAATACTTGCAATAAACATTGTTTATCGTACATTAATTAAGTTATTTTCATTTTTGGCTATATGATTCTTGTTATATTTCTTACAGCGGATTTAATAAACGTTATTTGTTATTAATCGAACTTAAAACATATTAAAAGTACAATAAGCATTAAAATAGGCTGTTTTAAATAAAATATATGTATTAAACGCTTTTTTATCGTACATTATTTGAGTTATTTCGACCTAATGTTATAATATTATTGTAATATATCATAAAGATTATTAAATAAACCTCTTCGGTAAAAATGTCAGTTTTAATGTACTGAAACTCCTTTTGACGTCAAAATAGGCTGTTTAAGACGAAATACTACAGTAAACATTATTTATCGTACATTATTTTAGTTATTTTGATTTTTTGTGATAATTTTTTTTCTATATTTAATTATAGCTAATTAAATAAACGTTATTGGTTTGTAATCTAACTTTAAACATATTCAAAGTACAATAGGAATTATAATAGGCTGTTTTAAACAAAATACTTGTATTTAACCCATTTTTATTGTACATTATTTGAATTATTATGATTTTTGGTATTATTATTCTTGTAATATATCATACAGCTAATTAAATAAACCTCTTCGGTTAGCAATATTAGTTTTAAAGTATTAAAACTACTTTTGTCGTCAAAATCGGCTGTTTAAGACAAAATACTTGTAATAAATATTGTTTATTCTTCATTATTTGAGTTATTAAATTTTTGGTTAAAATATTCTTGTAATTTAATACACCTCTGTGGTTAAAAATATAAGTTTTACATAGTTAAAACTCTATTTGACGTCATTATTGTCTGATTAAGAGACGAAATACTTGCAATAAACATTGTTTATCGTACATTATTTGACTTATTTTAAAATTTGGTTATAATATTCCTGTAGTTTTTCGTAATGGTAATTTAATAACTGTTTTCGGTTAAAAATATTAGTTTTAAAGTATTAAAACTTCTTTCGACGTCAAAATAGGCTGTTTAAGACGAAATATTTGCAATAAACTTTGTTTATCGTACATTATTTGAGTTATTTCGTATTTTGGATAGAATATTCTAATTATATTTCTTACAGCTTTTTTAATAAACGTTATTGGTTAGTAATCTAACTTTAAAGATATCAAAGGTACAATAGGCATTGTAATAGACTGTTTTAAGCAAAATACTTGTATTAAACCCTTTTTTATAGTACATTATTTGAATTATTATGATTTTTTGAATTGATATTCTTGTAAAATATCATACTGCTAATTATATAAACCTCTTCAGTTAGGAATAATTGTTTCAATGTATTAAAACTACTTTAGACGTCAAAAGCGGCTGTTTAAGACGAAATACATGCAAAAAACATTGTTTATCGTGCATTATTTGAATAATTTTGATTTTTGGTTATAATATTCTTGTAATATTTCGTAAAGGTAATTTAATAAACCTCATCGGTTAAAAATATTACTTTAAAAGTAAAAAAACTCATTTTGACGTCAAAATCGGCTGTTTAAGATGAAATACTTGCAAAAAACCTCGTTTATCGTACATAATTTAAGTAAATCTTGGTTTTTTGTTATAATATTCATGTTATATTTTTTACAGCTAATTTAATAAATGTTATTGGTTAGTAATCGAACTTTAAACATATTATAAGTACAATAGGCATTAAAATAGGCTTTTTTAAACAAAATACTTGTATTAAACACTTTTTTATTGTACATTATTTGAGTTATTTTGACTTAAGGTTATAATATTTTTGTAATATATCATATAGGTTATTATATAAACCTCTTCGGTTAAAATGTAAGTTTTAAATTATTAAAACTTCTTTTGACGTCAAAATCGGCTGTTTAAGACGAAATACTCGCAATAAACATTGTTTATCGTATATTACTTGAGTTATTTCGATTTTTAGCTATAACTATCTTGTTATATTTCTTAAAAATAATAGAAAATACGTTATTGGTTAGTAATCGAACTTTAAACATACTTAAAGTACAATTGGCATTATAATAGGCTGTTTTAAACAAAAAAACTTGTATCAAACCGTTTTTTATCGTACATTAATTTAATTATTATGATTTTGTGTATTAATATACTTGAAATATATCATATAGCTAATTAATAAGCATCTTTGGTTAGGAATATTAAATTTAAAGTATTAAAACTCATTTCAACGTCAAATCGGCTGTTTAAGACGAAAAACTTGTAATAAACATTGTTTATCGTGCATTATTAAAGTTATTTCGATTTTTGGTTATATTATTCTTGTAATATTTCGTAAAGGTAATTTAATTAACGTCCTCGGTTTAAAATATTAGTTTTAAAGTATTAAAACTTCTTTTTACGTCAAATTAGGCTGTTTAAGACGAAATACTGTAGTAAACATTATTTATCGTTTGTTATTGTAGTTATTTAGATTTTTTGTGATAATTTTTTTGTTATATTTCTTATAGCTAATTAAATAAACGTTATTGGTTTGTAATCAAACTTTAAACATATTAAAAGTTCATTAGGAATAATAATAGGCTGTTTTAAACAAAATACTTGTATTAAACCCTTTTTATTGTACATTATTTGAATTATTATTAATTTTGGTAATAATATTCTTGTTATATATCATATAGCTAATTAAATAAACCTCTTCGGTTAGAAATATTAGTCTTAAAGTATTAAATCTCACTTTGACGTCAAAATCGGCTGTTTAAGACGAAATACTTGCAAAAAACATTGTTTATCGTACATAATTTAAGTTGTTTTCATTTTTTGTTATATTCTTCTTGTAATATTAAGTAAAGGTAATTTATAAAACTTCTTTGATTAAAAATATTAGTTGTAAAGTATAAAAACTTCTTTTCACGTCAAAATCAGCTGTTTAAGACGAAATACTCTGAATAAAAATTGTTTATCGTACATTACTTGAGTTATTTCGATTTTTAGTTATAATATTCTCGTTATATTTCTTAAAAATAATTTAATAAACGTTATTGGTTAGTAATCTAACTTTAAACATATTATAAGTACAACAGGCATTATAATAAGCTGTTTTTAACAAAATACTTTTATTAAACCGTTTTTGATCGCACATTATTTGAATTATTATGATTTTTTGTATTAATATACTTAAAATATATCATACAGCTAATTAAATAAACATATTCGGTTAGGAATATTAGTTTTCAAGTAGTAAAACTTATTTTAACGTCAAAATCGGCTGTTTATAACAAACTACTTGTAATAAACATTATTTATTGTACATTATTCAAGTTATTTAGATTTTTGGTTAAAATATTCTTGTAATATTTCGTAAAGGTATTTCAATTAACGTCCTCGGTTAATAATATTAGTTTTAAATAATTAAAACTTTATTTGACGTCATAATTGTCTGTTTAAGAGACGAAAAACTAGCAATAATCATTGTTTATCGCATATTAGTTAAGTTATTTCGACATTTTGTTATAATATTTCTGTAGTTTTACGTAAAGGTAATTTAATAAACCTTTTCGGTTAAATTGAAATACTTGCAGAAAACATTGTTTATCGTACATAATTTAAGTAAATTTTGGTTTTTTGTTATAATATTCTTGTAATAAATCGAAAAATTTAATACAATAAACCTCTCCGGTTAAAAATATTAGTTTTAAAGTACTAAAACTCCTTTTGACGTCAAAATCGGCTGTTTGAGACGAAATACTTGCAATAAACATTGTTTATCGTACATTATTTGAGTTATTTCGATTTTTTGTTATAATATTCATGTTATATTTCTTACAGCTAATTTAATAAACGTATTAGTTAGTAATCGAACTTTAAACATATTATAAGTACAATAGGCATTAAAATAGGCTGTTTTAAACAAAATACTTATATTAAACACTTTTTGATTGTACATTAATTGAGTTATTTTGACTAAAGGTTAAAATGTCAGTTTTAAAGTATTAAAACTCCTTTTGACATCAAAATCGGCTGTTTAAGACGAAATACCTGCAATAAACATTGTTTAGCGTACATTATTTGAGTTATTTCGATTTTTGGTATTAATATTCTTGTAATATTTCAAAAAGGTAATTCATTAAACCACTTCGGTTAAAAATATTAGTTTTAAAATATTAAAACTTCTTTTGACGTCGAAATCGGCTATTTAAGACGAAATACTCGCAATAAACATTGTTTATCGTATATTACTTGAGTTATTTCGATTTTTAGTTATAACTATCTTGTTATATTTCTAAAAAATAATTAAAAAAACGTTATTGGTTAGTAATCTAACTTTAATCATACTAAAAGTACAATAGGCATTATAATAGGCTGTTTTAAACAAAATACTTGTATCACACCGTTTTTTATCGTACATTAATTTAATTATTATGATTTTGTTTATTAATATACTTAAAATATATCATATAGCTAATTAAATAAGCATCTTTGGTTAGGAATATTAAATTTAAAGTATTAAAACTCATTTCAACGTCAAATCGGCTGTTTAAGACGAAACACTTGTAATAAACATTGTTTATCGTGCATTATTAAAGTTATTTCGATTTTTGGTTATAATATTCTTGTAATAATTCGTAAAGGTAATTCAATTAACGTCCTCGGTTTAAAATATTAGTTTTAAATAATTAAAACTTCTTTTTACGTCAAAATAGGCTGTTTAAGACGAAATACTGTAGTAAACATTATTTATCATTTATTATTGTAGTTATTTAGATTTTTTGTGATAATTTTTTTGTTATATTTCTTATAGCTAATTAAATAAACGTTATTGGTTTGTAATCAAACTCTAAACATATTAAAAGTTCATTAGGAATTATAATATGCTGTTTTAAACAAAATACTTGTATTAAACCCTTTTTTATTGTACATTATTTGAATTAATATGAATTTTAGTAATAATATTCTTGTTATATATCATACAGCTAATTAAATAAACCTCTTCGGTAAGGAATATTAGTCTTAAAGTATTAAATCTAACTTTGACGTCAAAATCAGCTGTTTAAGACGAAATACTTGCAAAAAACATTGTTTATCGTACATAATTTAAGTTGTTTTCATTTTTGGTTAAAATATTCTTGTAATATTACCTAAGGGTAATTTATAAAGATTTTTTGATTAAAAATATTAGTTGTAAAGTATTAAAATTTCGTTTCACGTCAAAATTAGCTGTTTAAGACGAAATACTCTCAATAAAAATTGTTTATCGTACATTACTTTAGTTATTCCATTTTTAGTTATAATATTCTTTTTATATTTCTTAAACTATAATTTAATAGACGTTATTGGTTAGTAATCTAACTTTAGACATATTAAAAGTACAGTAGGCATTATAATAGTCTGTTTTAAACAAAATACTTGAATTAAACCGTTTTTGATCGCACATTATTTGAATAACTATGATTTTTTGTATTAATATACTTGTAAAATATCATACTGCTAATTATAAAAACCTCTTCAGTTAGGAATAATTGTTTCAATGTATTAAAACTACTTTAGACGTCAAAAGCGGCTGTTTAAGACGAAATACATGCAAAAAACATTGTTTATCGTGCATTATTTGAGTAATTTAAATTTTTGGTTATAATATTCTTGTAATATTTCGTAAAGGCTTTTTAATAAACCTCATCGGTTAAAAATATTAGTTTTAAAGTATTAAAACTCATTTTGACGTCAAAATCGGCTGTTTAAGATGAAATACTTGCAGAAAACATTGTTTATCGTACATAATTTAAGTAAATTTTGGTTTTTTGTTATAATATTCTTGTAATAAATCGAAAAATTTAATACAATAAACCTCTCCGGTTAAAAATATTAGTTTTAAAGTATTAAAACTCCTTTTGAGGTCAAAATAGGCTGTTTAAGACGAAATACTTGCAATAAACATTGTTTATCGTACATTATTTGAGTTATTTAGATTTTTTGTTATAATATTCATGTTATATTTCTTACAGCTAATTTAATAAGCGTATTGGTTAGTAATCGAACTTTAAAAATATTAAAAGTACAATAGGCATTAAAATAGGCTGTTTTAGACATAATACTTGTATCAAACACTTTTTTATTGTACATTTTTTGAGTTATTTCGACTTAAGGTTATAATATTCTTGTAATATTTCGTAAAGGTAGTTGATAAACCTCTTCGGTTAAAAATATTAGTTTTAAAGTGTTTAAACTTTGCTTGACGTCAAAATCGGCTGTTTAAGACGAAATATTTGCAATAAACATTGTTTATCGTACGTTATTCAAGTTATTTCGATTTTTAGTTATAATAATCTTGTTATATTTATTAAAAATAATTAAATAAACGTTATTGGTTAGTAATCTAACTTTAAACATATTAAAAGTACAATAGGCATTATAATAGGCTGTTTTAAACAAAATACTTGTATTAAACCGTTTTTGATCGCACATTATTTGAATTATTATGATTTTTTGTATTAATATACTTAAAATATATCATACAGCTAATTAAATAAACATCTTCGGTTAGGAATATTAGTTTTCAAGTTATAAAACTTATTTCAACGTCAAAATCGGCTGTTTATACCAAAATACTTGTAATAAACATTATTTATCGTACATTATTCAAGTTACTTAGATTTTTGGTTAAAATATTCTTGTAATATTTCGTAAAGGTAATTCAATTAACGTCCTCGGTTAATAATATTAGTTTTAAATAATTAAAACTTTATTTGACGTCATAATTGTCTGTTTAAGAGACGAAAAACTAGCAATAAACATTGTTTATCGTACATTAGTTAAGTTATTTCGACATTTTGTTATAATATTCCTGTAGTATTTTGTAAAGGTAATATAATAAACCTCTTCGGTTAAAAATATTGGTTTTAAAGTATTAAAAGTTCTTCTGACGTCAAAATAGGCTGTTTAAGACGAAATACTGCAGTAAACATTATTAATCGTACATTATTTTAGTTATTTAGATTTTTTGTGATAATTTTTTTGTTATATTTCTTATAGCTAATTAAATAAACGTTATTGGTTTGTAATCTAACTTTAGACATATTAAAAGTACAATAGGAATTATAATAGGCTGTTTTAAACAAAATACTTGTATCTAAACCCTTTTTTATTGTACATTATTTGAATTATAATGATTTTTGGTATTAATATTCTTGTAATATATCAAACAGCTAATTAAATAAACCTCTTCGGTTAGGAATATTAGTTTTAAAGTATTAAAAGTCTTTTAGACGTCAAAATCGGCTGTTTAAGACGATATACTTGTAATAAATATTGTTTATTCTTTATTATTTGAGTTATTAAATTTTTGGTTAAAATATTCTTAAAATATTAAGTAAAGGTATTTTAATAAACCTCTGCGGTTAAAAAAATTAGTTTTATATAATTAAAACTCTATTTGACGTCATTATTGTCTGTTTAAGAGACGAAATACTTGCAATAAACATTGTTTATCGTATATTATTTGACTTATTTTAAAATTTGGTTATAATATTCCTGTAGTTTTTCATAATGGTAATTTAATAACTGTTTTCGGTTAAAAATATTAGTTTTAAAGTATTAAAACTTCTTTTGACGTCAAAATAGGTTGTTTAAGGCGAAATACTCGCAATAAACATTGTTAATCGTACATTACTTGAGTTATTTTGATTTTTAGTTATAACTTACTTTTTATATTTCTTACAGCTAATTTTATAACTGTTATTGGTTAGTAATCGAACTTTAAACATATTAAAAGTTTATTAGGAATTACAATAGGCTGTATTAAACAAAATACTTGTATTAAACCCTTTTTTATTGTACATTATTTGAATTATTATGATTTTTGGTAATAATATTCTTGTTATATATCATACAGCTAATTAAATAAACCATGTCGGTTAGGAATATTAGTTTTAAAGTATTAAAACTACTTTTGTCGTCAAAATCGGCTGTTTAAGACGAAATACTTGCAAAAAACATTGTTTTTTCTTCATTATTTAAGTTTTTAATTTCTAATTATAATATTCCTGTAGTATTTCGTAAAGGTAATTAAATAACTGTCTTTGGTTTAAAATATTTGTTTTAAAGTATTAAAACTTCTTTTGACGTCTAAATAGGCTGTTTAAGACGAAATACTTGCAATAAACTATGTTTATCGTACATTACTTGAGTTATTTCGATTTTTAGTTATAATATTCTTGTTAAATTTCTTAAAAATAATTTGATAAACGTTATTGGTTAGTTATCTAACTTTAAACATATTATAAGTAAAATAGGCATTATAATAGGCTGTTTTAAAAAAAATCTTTATATTAAACCGTTTTTATCGCACATTATTTAAATTTTTATAATATTTTATATTAATATACTTGAAATATATCATACAGCTAATCAAATAAACATCTTCGGTTATGAATATCAGTTTTCAAGTATTAAAACTTATTTTAACGTCAAAATCGGCAGTTTAAGACGAAATACTTGTAATAAACATTATTTATCGTACATTATTCAAGTTATTTAGATTTTTGGTTAAAATATTCTTGTAATATTTCGTAAAGGTAATTCAATTAACGTCCTCGGTTAATAATATTAGTTTTAAATAATTAAAACTTTATTTGACGTCATAATTGTCTGTTTAAGAGACGAAAAACTAGCAATAAACATTGTTTATCGTACATTAGTTAAGTTATTTCGACATTTTGTTATAATATTCCTGTATAATTTGTAAAGGAAATATAATAAACCTCTTCGGTTAAAAATATTGGTTTTAAAGTATTAAAAGTTCTTCTGACGTCAAAATAGGCTGTTTAAGACGAAATACTGCAGTAAACATTATTAATCGTACATTATTTTAGTTTTTGAGTTTTTGTGATAATTTTTTTGTTATATTTCTTATAGCTAATTAAATAAACGTTATTGGTTTGTAATCTAACTTAAGACATATTAAAAGTAAATAGGATTTATAATAGGCTGTTTTGAACAAAATACTTGTATCTGAACCCTTTTTTATTGTACATTATTTGAATTATAATGATTTTTGGTATTAATATTCTTGTAATATATCAAACAGCTAATTAAATAAACCTCTTCGGTTAGGAATATTAGTTTTAAAGTATTAAAAGTCTTTTTGACGTCAAAATCGGCTGTTTAAGACGATAGATTTGTAATAAATATTGTTTATTCTTTATTATTTGAGTTATTAAATTTTTGGTTAAAATATTCTTAAAATATTAAGTAAGGTATTTTATTAAACCGCTACGGTTAAAAAAATTAGTTTTATATAATTAAAACTCTATTTAACGTCATTATTGTCTGTTTAAGAGACGAAATACTTGCAATAAACATTGTTTATCGTATATTATTTGACTTATTTTAAAATTTGGTTATAATATTCCTGTAGATTTTCGTAATGGTAATTTAATAACTGTTTTCGGTTAAAAATATTAGTTTTAAAGTATTAAAACTTCTTTTGACGTCAAAATAGGTTGTTTAAGGCGAAATACTCGCAATAAACATTGTTAATCGTACATTACTTGACTTATTTTGATTTTTAGTTATAACTTACTTTTTATATTTCTTACAGCTAATTTAATAACTGTTATTGGTTAGTAATCGAACTTTAAACATATTAAAAGTTTATTAGGAATTACAATAGGCTGTATTAAACAAAATACTTGTATTAAACCCTTTTTTATTGTACATTATTCGAATTATTATGATTTTTGGTAATAATATTCTTGTTATATATCATACAGCTAATTAAATAAACCACGTCGGTTAGGAATATTAGTGTTGAAGTATTAAATCTCATTTTGACGTCAAAATCGGCTGTTTAAGACGAAATACTTGCAAAAAACATTGTTTTTTCTTCATTATTTAAGTTTTTAATTTCTGATTATAATATTCCTGTAATATTTCGTAAAGGTAATTAAATAACTGTCTTTGGTTAAAAATATTTGTTTTAAAGTATTAAAACTTCTTTTGACGTCTAAATAGGCTGTTTAAGACGAAATACTTGCAATAAACTATGTTTATCGTACATTACTTGAGCTATTTATTTTTAGTTATAATATTCTTGTTAAATTTCTTAAAAATAATTTAATAAACGTTATTGGTTAGTTATCTAACTTTAAACATATTATAAGTAAAATAGGCATTATAATAGGCTGTTTTAAAAAAATTCTTTATATTAAACCGTTTTTACCGCACATTATTTAAATTTTTATAATATTTTGTATTAATATACTTGAAATATATCATACAGCTTATTAAATAAACATCTTCGGTTATGAATATCAGTTTTCAAGTATTAAAACTTATTTTAACGTCAAAATCGGCAGTTTAAGACGAAATACTTGTAATAAACATTATTTATCGTACATTATTCAAGTTATTTAGATTTTTGGTTAAAATATTCTTGTAATATTTCGTAAAGGTAATTCATTAAAGTCCTCGGTTAAAAGTATTAGTTTTAAATAATTAAAACTTCATTTGACGTCATAATTGTCTGTTTAAGAGTCGGAAAACTAGCAATAAACATTGTTTATCGTACATTATTTAAGTTATTTCGATTTTTGGTTATAATATTCTTGTAGTATTTCGTAAAAGTAATTTAATAACTGTCGTCGGTTAAAAATATTAGTTTTAAGGTATTTAAACTTCTTTTAACGTCAAAATAGACTGTTTAAGACGAAATACTGTAGTAAACATTATTTATCGTTTATTATTGTAATTATTTTGATTTTTGTGATAATATTTTTGTTATATTTCTTTTAGCTATTTAAATAAACGTAATTGATTAGTAATCTAACTTTAAACATATTAAAAGTACAATAGGAATTATAATAGGCTAATTTATACAAAATAATTGTATATAACCCTTTTTATTAATACATTTTTTTAATTGTTATGATTTTTGATATTAATATTCTTGTAATATAACATACAGCTAATTAAATAAACTTTTTCGGTTAGAAAATTAGTTTTAAAATATTTCAACTCATTTTGACGTCAAAATCGGCTGTTTAAGACGTAATATTTGCAATAAACTTTGTTTATAGTACAAAATTTTAGTTTTTTCGATTTTTAGTTATAATAATCTTGTTTTATTTCTTATAGCTAATTAAACAAACGTTATTGGTTATCAATCGAACTTTAAACATATTAAAAGTACAATAGGCATTATAATAGGCTCTTTTAAACAGAATACTTGTATTAAACCCTTTTTTATTGTAAATTATTTGAATTATTATGATTTTTAGTTATAATATTCTTGTTATATATCATACAGCTAATTCAATAAACCTCTTCGGTTAGGAAAATTAGTTTTAAGTATTAAAACTCATTGTGACGTCAAAATCGTCTGTTTAAAACGAAATACTTGCAATAAACTATGTTTATCGTACATTTTTTGAGTTATTTTGATTTTTGGCTATAATAATCTTGTTATATTTCTTATAGCTAATTTAATAAACGTTATTGGTTAGTAATCGAACTATAAACATATTAAAAGTACAATAGATATTGTAATAGGCTGTTTAAAAAAAAATACTTGTATTAAACCCTTTTTTATCGTACATTATTTAAGTTATTATGATGTTTGGTGTTAATATTCTTGTAATATATCATATAGGTAATTTAATAAACTTCTTTGGTTAAAAATATTATATTTAAAGTATTAGAACTCCTTTTGACGTCAAAATCGGCTGTTTAAGTCGAAATACTTGCAATAAACATTGTTTATCGTACATTATTTAAGTTCTTTTAATTTTTGGCTATAATGTTCTTGTTATATTTATAACAGCTTTTTTAATAAACGTTATTGGTTAGTAATCGAACTTTAAACATATTAAAAGTACAATAGGCATTAAAATAGGCTGTTTTAAACAAAATACTTGTATTAACTAAATTTTTTAGTATACTATTTGAATTATTATGATTTTTGGTATTAATATTCTTGTAATTGATCATACAGTTAATTAAATAAACCTCTTCGGTTAGAAATACTAGTTTTAAAGTATTAAAACTCATTTTGACGTCAAAATCAACTCTTTAAGACAAAATACTTACAATAAACATTGTTTATCCTACATTATTTGAGTTATTTCAATTTTAAATTATAATATTCTTGTAATATATCATAAAGGTAAATTAATTAACATCTTCGGTTAAAATATTTGTTTTAAATAATTAAAACTCTAATTGACGTCATAATTGTCTGTTTAAGAGACGAAATACTTGCAATAAACATTGTTTATCGTACCTTTTTTGAGTTATTAGTATTTTTGTTATAATATTCCTGTAGTATTTCGTAAAGGTAATTTAATAACTGTCTTCGGTTAAAAATATTAGTTTTAAAGTAATAAAACTTCTTTTGACGTCAAAATCGGCTGTTTAAGACGAAATACTTGCAATAAACATTATTTATCTTACATTATTTTAGTTTTTTCGATTTTTTCTTATAATATTTTCGTTCTATTTCTTATAGCTTATTTAAATAACTTTATACTTGTATTAAACGCTTTTTTTTCGTACATTATTTGAGTTATTTCGACCTAATGTTATAATACTATTGTAATATATAATATAGATAATTAAATAAACCTCTTCGGTTAAAATGTCATTTTTAAATTATTAAAACTTCTTTTGACGTCAAAATCGGCTGTTTAAGACGAAATACTTTCAAAAAACATTGTTTATCGGACATAATTTAAGTTGTTTTAATTTTTGGTTATAATATTCTTGTAATATTACCTAAGGATAATTTATAAAACTTCTTTGATTAAAAATATTAGTTGTAAATTATTAAAACTTTGTTTCACGTCAAAATTAGCTGTTTAAGACGAAATACTCTCAATAAAAATTGTTTATCGTACATTACTTGAGTTATTTCGATTTTTAGTTATAATATTCTTTATATTTCTTAAAAATAATTTAATAGACGTTATTGGTTAGTAATCTAACTTTAGACATATTAAAAGTACAATAGGCATTATAATAGGCTGTTTTAAACAAAATACTTGTTTTAAACCGTTTTTGATCGCACATTATTTGAATTACTATGATTTTTTGTATTTATATACTTAAAATATATCATACAGCTAATTAAATAAACATATTCGGTTAGGAATATTAGTTTTCAAGTATTAAAACTTATTTTAACGTCAAAATCGGCTGTTTATAACAAACTACTTGTAATAAACATTATTTATCGTACATTATTCAAGTTATTTAGATTTTAGGTTAAAATTTTCTTGTAATATTTCGTAAAGGTATTTCAATTAACGTCCTAGGTTAATAAAATTAGTTTTAAATAATTAAAACTTTATTTGACGTCATAATTGTCTGTTTAAGAGACGAAAAACTAGCAATAAACATTGTTTATCGCACATAAGTTAAGTTATTTCGACATTTTGTTTTAATATTTCTGTAGTTTTTCGTAAAGGTAATTTAATAAACCTCTTCGGTTAAAAATATTGGTTTTAAAGTACTAAAAGTTCTTCTGACGTCAAAATAGGCTGTTGAAGACGAAATACTGCAGTAAACATTATTTATCATACATTATTTTAGTTATTTTGATTTCTAGTGATAATTTTTTTGTTATATTTCTTATAGCTAATTAAATAAACGTTATTGGTTTGTAATCTAACTTTAGACATATCAAAAGTACAATAAGAATTATAATAGGCTGTTTTAAACAAAATACTTGTATCAAAACCCTTATTTATTGTACATTATTTGAATTATAATGATTTTTGGTATTAATATTCTTGTAATATATCATACAGCTAGTTAAATAAACCTCTTCGGTTAGGAATATTAGTGTTAAAGTATTAAAAGTCTTTTTGACGTCAAAATCGGCTTTATAAGACGAAATACTGGTAATAAATATTGTTTATCCTCTATTTTTTGAGTTATTAAATTTTTGGTTAAAACATTCTTGTAATATTAAGTAAAGGTAATTTAATAAACCTCTGCGGTTAAAAATATTAGTTTTATATAATTAAAACTCTATTTGATGTCATTATTGTCTGTTTAAGAGACGAAATACTTGCAATAAACATTGTTTATCGTATATTATTTGACTTATTTTAATATTTGGTTATAGTATTACTGTAGTTTTTCGTAATGGTAATTTAATAACTGTCTTCGGTTAAAAATATTAGTTTTAAAGTATTAAAACTTCTTTTGACGTCAAAATAGGCTGTTTAAGGCGAAATACTCGCAATAAACATTGTTAATCGTACATTACTTGAGTTATTTCGATTTATAGTTATAACTATCTTGTTATATTTCTTAAAAATAATTTAATAAACGTTATTGGTTAGTAATCGAACTTTAAACATATTAAAAGTACAATAGGCGTTATAATAGGCTGTTATAAACAAAATACTTGTAGTAAAATCTTTTTTATCGTACATTATTTGAGTTATTATTATTTTTGGTATTAATATTCTTGTAACATATCATACAGGTGATTCAATATATTTTTTTTGTTAGGAATATTTTTAAATTATTAAAACTCCTTTGGACATTAAATTCGGCTGATTAAGACAAAATACTTGCAATAAACTTTGTTTATCGTACATTATTTGAGTTATTTCGTATTTTGGATAGATTATTCTAGTTATATTTATTACAGCTTTTTTAATAAACGTTATTGGTTAGTAATCTATCTTTAAACATATTAAAGGTACAATAGGCATTATAATATACTGTTATAAGCAAAATACTTGTATTAAACCCTTTTTTATCGTACATTATTTGAATTATTATGATTTTTTGTATTGATATTCTTGTAATATATCTTACTGCTAATTATATAAACCTGTTCAGTTAGAAATAATTGTTTCAATGTATTAAAATTACTTTAGACGACAAAATCGGCTGTTTAAGACGAAATACATGCAAAAAACATTGTTCGTCGTGCATTATTTGAGTAATTTTGTTTTTAGGCTATAATATTCTTGTAATATTTCGTAAGGGCTTTTTAATAAACCTCATCGGTTAAAAATATTAGTTTTAAAGTATTAAAACTCATTTTGACGTCAAAATCGGCTGTTTAAGATGAAATACTTGCAGAAAACATTGTTTATCGTACATAATTTAAGTAAATTTTGGTTTTTTGTTATAATATTCTTGTAATAAATCGAAAAATTTAATACAATAAACCTCTCCGGTTAAAAATATTAGTTTTAAACTATTAAAACTCCTTTTGACGTCAAAATCGGCTGTTTAAGACGAAATACTTGCAATAAACATTGTTTATTGTACATTATTTGAGTTATTTCGATTTTTTGTTATAATATTCATGTTAAATTTCTTACACCTAATTTAATAAATGTTATTGGTTAGTAATCGAACTTTAAACATATTATAAGTACAATAGGCATTAAAATAGGCTGTTTTAAACAAAATAAATAACACAATAACACAAAATAAAATAATAAACAAAATACTTGTATTAAACCCTTTTTTATCGGACATTAATCGAGTTTTTATGATTTGTGGTATTAATATTCTTGTAATATATCATATAGCTAATTAAGTAAACTTCTTTAGTTAGGATTAGTAAATTTAAAGAATTAAAACTCCTTTTGACGTCAAAATCGGCTGTTTAAGACGAAATACTTGCAATAAACATTGTTATTCGTCCATTATTTGAGTTATTACGATTTTAGTTATAGTATTCCTGTAATATTTTCGTAAGGATAATTTAATAAACATTTTCGATTAAAAATATGAGTTTAAAAGTATAAAAACTCCTTTGAAATTCAATATTGGCTGTTTAAGAGATAATACTTGCAATAAATATTGTTTATCGTACATTATTTGAGTTATTTCGATTTTTAGTTACAATATTCCTGTAGTATTTCGTAAAGGTAATTTAATAACTATCTTCGGTTAAAAATATAAGTTATAAAGTTATAAAACTTCTTTTGACGTCAAAATCGGCTGTTTAAGACAAAATACATGCAATAAGTATTATTTTTCGTACATTATTTTAGTTATTGCGATTTTTCATTCTAATATTTTTGTTATATTTCTTATAGCTAATTTAATAAAAGTTATTGAATAGTAATCTAACTTTAAATATATTAAAAGTTTAAAAGGCATTATAATAGGCTGTTTTAAACAAAATACTTGTATTAAACCCTTTTTTATTGTACATTATTTGAATTATTATGATTTTTGGTATTAATATTCTTATAATATATCATACAGCTTATTAAATAAACCTTCTGGTTAGAAATATGAGTTATAAAGTATTTTAACTACTTTAGACATCAAAATCAGCTGTTTAAGACAAAATACTTGCAAAAAACATTGTTTATCGTACATAATCTAAGATAATTTTAATTTTTGTTATAATATTCTTGTAATATATAGTAAAATAATAATCAAACCTCTTCAATTAGTAATATAAGTTTTAAATAATTAAAACTTTATTTGACGTCAGAATTGTCTGTTTAAGACGAAATACTTGCAAGAAACATTGTTTATCGTACATATTTTGTGTTATTTCGATTTTTGTTAAAATATTCTTGTTATATTTCGTAAAGGTTATTCAATTAACGTTCTCGTTAAAAAAAATTAGTTTTAAATAATTAAAACTCTATTTGACGTCATAATTGTCTGTTAAAGAGACGAAAAACTTGCAATAAACATTGTTTATCGTGGACTATTTGAGTTGTTTCGACATTTGGTTATAATATTCTTGTAGTATTTCGAAAAGGTAATTTAATAAACCTCTTCAGTTAAAAATATCAGTTTTAAACTTATAAAACTTCTTATGACCTCAAAATAAGCTGTTTAAGACGAAATACTTGCAGTAAACAATATTTATCGTACATTATATTAATTATTTAGATTTTTTGTGAAATTTTTTTGTTTTATTTCTTATTGCTAATTAGTTAAACGTTACTAGTAAGTTATCTAACTTTAAACATACTAAAAGTACAAAAGGAATTATAATAGGCTGTTTTAAACAAAATACTTGTATTAAACCCTTTTTTATTGTACATTATTTGAATTATTATGAATTTTGATATTAATATTCTCGATTAATATCATACAGCTAATTAAATAAACCCTATGGTTAGGAATATTAGTTTTAAAGTATTAAAAATTATTTTGACTTTAAAATCGGCTGTTTAAGTCGAAATACTTGCAATAAACATTGTTTATCGTACATTATTTAAGTTATTTTCATTTTTGGCTATATGATTCTTGTTATATTTCTTACAGCGGATTTAATAAACGTTATTTGTTAGTAATCGAACTTTAAACATATTAAAAGTACAATAGGCATTAAAATAGGCTGTTTTAAATAAAATATATGTATCAAACGCATTTTTATCGTACATTATTTGAGTTATTTCGACCTAATAGTATAATATTATTGTAATATATCATATAGATTATTAAATAAACCTCTTCGGTTAGGAATATTAGTCTTAAAGTATTAAATCTCACTTTGACGTCAAAATCGGCTGTTTAAGACGAAATACTTGCAAAAAACATTGTTTATCGTACAAAATTTAAGTTGATTTCATTTTTGGTTATAATATTCTTGTAATATTACCTAAGGGTAATCTATAAAACTTCTTTGATTAATAATATTAGTTGTAAAGTATTAAAACTTCGTTTCACGTCAAAATCAGCTGTTTAAGACGAAATACTCTCAATAAAAATTGTTTATCGTACATTACTTGAGTTATTTCGATTTTTAGTTATAATATTCTTGTTATATTTCTTAATATAATTTAATAAACGTTATTGGTTAGTAATCTAACTTTAAACATATTATAAGTACAACAGGCATTATAATAGGCTGTTTTTAACAAAATACTTATATTAAACATATTAAAAATACAAGAGGAGTTTTAATAGACTGTTTTAAACTAAATACTTGTATTAAACTATTTTTATCGTATATTATTTGAATTATTATGATTTTTGGTATTAATATTCTTGTAATATATCTTACAGCTAGTTAAATAAACCTCTTTGGTTAGAAATAAAGTATTAAAACTCATTTTGACGTCAAAATCAGCTGTTTAAAAAAAATAATTGCAATAAACATTATTTATCTAACATAATTTGAGTTTATTCGATTTTCGATATAATAATCTATTTAAATTTTGTGAAGGTAATTCAATTAACCTTTTCGGTTTAAAATATTTGTTTTAAATAATTAATTTCCATTTGACGTCAAAATTGTCTGTTTAAGAGACAAATACTTGCAATAAACATTGTTTATCGTACATTACTTGAGTTATTTTAATTTTTTGTTACATTATTCTTGTAATATTTTATATGGTAATTCAATAAACCCTTTGGTTAGAAATATTAGTTTAAAAGTATTAAAACTCCTTTTTGACGTCAAAATCGGCTATTTATAACAAAATATTTGCAATAAACATTGTTTATCGTACATTTTTTGAGTTATTTCAATTTTTGGTTATATATTCTTGAAATATTTCGTAAAGGTAATTCAATTAACGTCTTCGGTTATAAATATTAGTTTTATATAATTAAAACTCCATTTGACGTCATAATTGTCTGTTAAAGCGACGAAATACTTGCAATAAACATTGTTTATCGTACGTTATTTGAGTTATTTCGTGTTTGGTTATAATATTCCTGTAGTGTTTCGTAAAAGGTTATTTAATAACCGTCTTCGGTTAAAAATATTAGTTTTAAAGTATTAAAACTTCTTTCGACGTCAAAATAGGCTGTTTAGGACGAAATATTTGCAATAAACATTGTTTATCGTACATTATTTGAGTTATTTCGATTTTTCGTTTTAAAATTCTCGTTATATTTCTTACAACTAATTTAATAACTGTTTTAGGTTATTAATCGAACTTTAAACATATTAAAAGTACATTAGGCGATATAAAAGGCTGTTTTAAACAAAATACTTGTATTAAACCCTTTTTTATCGGACATTATTTAAGTTATTATGATTTTTGGTATTAATATTTTTGTAATATATCATATAGCTAATTAAGTAAACTTCTTTGGTTAAGAATAATAAATTTAAAGTATTAAAACTCCTTTTGACGTCAAAATCGGCTGTTAAAGACGAAATACTTGCAGTAAACATTTTTTATTCTACATTATCTTAGTTATGTTGATTTTTTGTGATAATTTTTTTGTTATATTTCTTACAGCTTACTTATTATACGTTATTGGTTTGTAATCTAACTATAAACATATTAAAAGTATAATAAGCATTGTAATAGGCTGATTTAAACAAAATACTTGTATTTTACCTATTTTTATTGTAAATTATTCGAGTTATTATTGTTTTGGTATAAATATTCTTGTAGTATATCATTTAGCCATATAAACCTTTTTGGTTTGAAAATTACTTTTAAAGTATTAAAACTCCTTCATACGTCAAAATCGGCTGTTTAAGACTAAATACTTGCAAAAAACATTGTTTATCGTACACTATTTGGGTATTTTTGACTTGGTTTTAATATTCCTGTAGTATTTCGTAAAGGTTATTTAATTACTGTATTCGGTTAAAAATATTAGATTAAAAGATTTAAACTTCTTTTTACGTCAAAATATGCTGTTTAAAACGAAATACTTGCAATAATCATTATTTATTGTACATTATTTTACTTATTTCGATTTTTAGTTATAATTTTTTGTTATTTTTCTTACAGCTAATTTAATAAACGTTATTGGTTAGTAATCTAACTTTAAACTTATTAAAAGTACAATAGGCATTAAAATATTCTGTTTTAAAGAAAATACTTGTATTAAACCCTTTTTTATTGTACATTAATTGAGTTATTTCGATTTCTGGTTACAATATTCTAGTAATATTTCGTAAAGGTAATTTAATAAACCTCCTAATTCGAAATATTAGTTTTAAAGTATTAAAACTCCTTTTGACGTCAAAATTGGCTGTTTAAGTGACGAAAAACTTGCATTAAACATTGTTTATCGTACGTTATTTGAGTTATTTCGTGTTTGGTTATAATATTCCTGTAGTATTTCGTAAAGGTAATTTAGGAACTGTCTTCGGTTAAAAATATTAGTTTTAAAGTATTAAAACTTCTTTTGACGTCAAAATCGGCTGTTTAAGACTAAATACTCGCAGAAAACATTGTTTATCGTACATTATTTGAGTTATTTCAATTTTTGGTTATAATCTTCTTGTTATATTTCTTACAGCTTATTTAATAACTGTTTTTGGTTATTAATCGAACTTTAATCATATTAAAAGTACAATAGGCATTATAAAAGGCTGTTTTAAACAAAATACTTGTATTAAACCCTTTTTTATCGGACATTAATCGAGTTTTTATGATTTGTGGTATTAATATTCTTGCAATATATCATATAGCTAATTAAGTAAACTTCTTTAGTTAGGAATAGTAAATTTAAAGAATTAAAACTCCTTTTGACGTCAAAATCGGCTGTTTAAGACGAAATACTTGCATAAAACATTGTTATTCGTCCATTATTTGAGTTATTACGATTTTTAGTTATAGTATTCCTGTAATATTTTCGTAAAGATAATTTAATAAACATTTTCGATTAAAAATATGAGTTTAAAAATATAAAAACTCCTTTGGAATTCAATATTGGCTGTTTAAGAGATAATACTTGCAATAAATATTGTTTATCGTACATTATTTGAGTTTTTTCGATTTTTAGTTACAATATTCCTGTAGTAATTCGTAAAGGTAATTTAATAACTATCTTCGGTTAAAAATATAAGTTTTAAAGTTATAAAACTTCTTTTGACGTCAAAATCGGCTGTTTTAGACAAAATACATGCAATAAGTATTATTTTTCGTACATTATTTTAGTTATTTCGATTTTTCATTCTAATACTTTTGTTATATTTTTTTTATAGCTAATTTAATAAAAGTTATTGGTTAGTAATCTAACTTTAAATATATTAAAAGTTTAATAGGCATTGTAATAGGCTGTTTTAAACAAAATACTTGTATTAAACCCTTTTTTATTGTACATTATTTGAATTATCATGATTTTTGGTATTAATATTCTTATAATATATCATACAGCTTATTAAATAAACCTTCTGGTTAGAAATATGAGTTTTAAAGTATTTTAACTACTTTAGACGTCAAAATCGGCTGTTTAAGACGAAATACTTGCAAAAAACATTGTTTATCGTACATAATCTAAGATAATTTTAATTTTTGTTATAATATTCTTGTAATATATAGTAAAGGTAGTTAATCGAACCTCTTCGATTAAAAATATTAGTTATAAATAATTAAAACTTTATTTGACGTCAGAATTGTCTGTTTAAGACGAAATACTTGCAAGAAACATTGTTTATCGTACATAATTTGTGTTATTTCGATTTTTGTTAAAATATTCTTGTTATATTTCGTAAAGGTTATTCAATTAACGTTCTCGTTAAAAAAAATTAGTTTTAAATAATTAAAACTTTATTTGACGTCATAATTGTCTGTTAAAGAGACAAAAAACTTGCAATAAACATTGTTTATCGTGGACTATTTGAGTTATTTCGACATTTGGTTATAATATTCTTGTAGTATTTCGTAAAGGTAATTTAATAAACCTCTTCGGTTAAAAATATTAGTTTAAAACTTATAAAACTTCTTATGACCTGAAAATAAGCTGTTTAAGACGAAATACTTGCAGTAAACAATATTTATCGTACATTATATTAGTTATTTCGATTTTTTGTGAAATTTTTTTGTTATATTTCTTATTGCTAATTAGTTAAACGTTATTAGTAAGTTATTTAACTTTAAACATACTAAAAGTACAATAGGAGATATAATAGGCTGTTTTAAACAAAATACTTGTATTAAACCCTTTTTTATTGTACATTATTTGAATTATTATGAATTTTGATATTAATATTCTTGATTAATATCATACAGCTAATTAAATAAACCCTATGGTTAGGAATATTAGTTTTAAAGTATTAAAAATTCTTTTGACTTTAAAATCGGCTGTTTAAGTCGAAATACTTGCAATAAACATTGTTTATCGTACATTATTTAAGTTATTTTCATTTTTGGCTATATGATTTTTGTTATATTTTTTACAGCGGATTTAATAAACGTTATTTGTTAGTAATCGAACTTTAAACATATTAAAAGTACAATAGGCATTAAAATAGGCTGTTTTAAATAAAATATATGTATTAAACACATTTTTATCGTACATTATTTGAGTTATTTCGACCTAATAGTATAATATTATTGTAATATATCATATAGATTATTAAATAAACCTCTTCGGTAAAAATATCAGTTTTAAACTTTTAAAACTTCTTATGACCTTAAAATAAGCTGTTTAAGACGAAATACTTGCAGTAAACATTATTTATAGTACATTATTTTAGTTATTTTGATTTTTTGTGATAATTTTTTTGTTATATTTCTTATAGCTAATTAAATAAAAGTTATTGGTTTGTAATCTAAAATTTAACATATTAAAAGTACAATAGGAATTATAATAGGCTGTTTTAAACAAAATACTTGTATTTAACCCATTTTTATTGTACATTATTTGAATTATTATGATTTTTGGTATTATTATTCTTGTAATATATCATACACTTAATAAAATAAATCCTTCAATTAGGACTATCAGTTTTAAAGTATTAAAACTACTTTTGACATTAAATCGGCTGTTTAAGACGAAATACTTGTAATAAATATTGTTTATTCTTCATTATTTAAGTTATTAAATTTTTGGTTAAAATATTCCTGTAATATTAAGTAAAGGTAATTTAATACACCTCTGCGGTTTAAAATATAAGTTTTACATAGTTAAAACTCTCCTTGACGTCATTATTGTCTGATTAAGAGACGAAATACTTGCAATAAACATTGTTTTTCGTATATTATTTGACTTATTTTAAAATTTGGTTATAATATTCCTGTAGTTTTTCGTAATGGTAATTTAATAACTGTTTTCGGTTAAAAATATTAGTTTTAAAGTATTAAAACTTCTTTTGACGTCAAAATAGGCTGTTTAGGACGAAATATTTGCAATAAACATTGTTTATCGTACATTATTTGAGTTATTTCGTATTTTGGATAGATTATTCTAGTTATATTTCTTACAGCTTTTTTAATAAACGTTATTGGTTAGTAATCTAACTTTAAACATATCGAAGGTACAATAGGCATTGTAATAGACTGTTTTAAGCAAAATACTTGTATTAAACCCATATTTATCGTTCATTATTTGAATTATTATGATTTTTTGTATTGATATTCTTGTAAAATATCATACTGCTAATTATATAAACCTCTTCAGTTAGGAATAATTGTTTCAATGTATTAAAACTACTTTAGACGTCAAAATCGACTGTTTAGGACGAAATACATGCAAAAAACATTGTTTATCGTGCATTATTTGAGTAATTTTGATTTTTGGTTATAATATTCTTGTAATATTTCGTAAAGGTAATTTAATAAACCTCATCGGTTAAAAATATTACTTTAAAAGTAATAAAACTCATTTTGACGTCAAAATCGGCTGTTTAAGATGAAATACTTGCAAAAAACCTCGTTTATCGTACATAATTTAAGTAAATCTTGGTTTTTTGTTATAATATTCTTGTAATAAATCAAAAAATTATTTCAATGTACCTCTCCGGTTAAAAATATTAGTTTTAAAGTATTAAAACTCCTTTTGACGTCAAAATCGGGTGTTTAAGACGAAATATTTGCAATAAACATTGTTTATCGTACATTATTTGAGTTATTTCGATTTTTTGTTATAATATTCATGTTATATTTCTTACAGCTAATTTAATAAATGTTTTTGGTTAGTAGTCGAACTTTAAAAATATTATAAGTACAATAGGCATTAAAATAGGCTGTTTTAAACAAAATACTTGTATCAAACACAATTTTATTGTACATTATTTGAGTTATTTCGACTTAAGGTTATAATAATAATGTAATATATCATATAGGTAATTATATAAACCTCTTCGGTTAAAATGTCAGTTTTAAAGTATTAAAACTTCTTTTGACGTCAAAATCGGCTGTTTAAGACTAAATACTTGCAATATACATTGTTTAGCGTATATTATTTGAGTTATTTCGATTTTTGGTCTTAATATTCTTGTAATATTTTGTAAAGGTAATTGATAAACCTCTTCGGTTGGAAATATTAGTTTTAAAGTGTTTAATATTTGCTTGACGTCAAAATCGGCTGTTTAAGACGTAATATTTGCAATAAACATTTTTTATCGTACATTTTTCAAGTTATTTCGATTTTTAGTTATAATAATCTTGTTATATTTCTTATAAATAATTTAATAAAATTTATTGGTTAGTAATCTAACTTTAGACATATTAAAAGTACAATAGGCATTATAATAGGCTGTTTTGTACAAAATACTTGTATTAAACCGTTTTTGATCCCACATTATTTAAATTATTATGTTTTTTTGTATTAATATACTTAAAATATATCATACAGCTAATTAAATAAACATATTCGGTTAGGAATATTAGTTTTCAAGTATTAAAACTTATTTTAACGTCAAAATCGGCTGTTTATAACAAAATACTTGTAGTAAACATTATTTATCGTACATTATTAAAGTTATTTCGATTTTTGGTTAAAATATTCTTGTAATATTTCGTAAAGGTAATTAAATTAACGTCCTCGGTTTAAAATATTAGTTTTAAATAATTAAAACTTAATTTGACGTCATAATTGTCTGTTTAAGAGACGAAAAACTAGCAAAAATCATTGTATATCGTACATTAGTTAAGTTATTTCGACATTTTGTTATAATATTCCTGTAGTATTTTGTAAAGGTAATATAATAAACCTCTTCGGTTAAAAATATTGGTTTTAAAGTATTAAAAGTTCTTCTGACGTCAAAATAGGCTGTTTAAAACGAAATACTGCAGTAAACATAATTAATCGTACATTATTTTAGTTTTTTTGATTTTTTGTGATAATTTTTTTGTTATATTTCTTATAGCTAATTAAATAAACGTTATTGGTTTGTAATCTAACTTAAAACATATTAAAAGTACAATAGGAATTATAATAGGCTGTTTTAAACAAAATACTTGTATCAAAACACTTTTTTATTGTACATTATTTGAATTATTATGATTTTTGGTATTGATATTCTTGTAATATATCAAACAGCTAATTAAATAAACCTCTTCGGTTAGGAATATTAGTTTTAAAGTATTAAAAGTCTTTTTGACGTCAAAATCGGCTGTTTAAGACGATATACTTGTAATAAATGTTGTTTATTCTTTATTATTTGAGTTATTAAATTTTTGGTTAAAATATTCTTGAAATACTAAGTAAAGGTAATTTAATAAACCTCTGCGGTTAAAAATATTAGTTTTATATAATTAAAACTCTATTTGACGTCATTATTGTCTGTTTAAGAGACGAAATACTTGCAATAAACATTGTTTATCATATATTATTTGAGTTATTTTAAAATTTGGTTATAATATTTCTGTAGTTTTTCGTAAAGGTAATTTAATTACTGTCTTCGGTTAAAAATATTAGTTTTAAAGTATTAAAACTTCTTTTGACGTCAAAATAGGTTGTTTAAGGCGAAATACTCGCAATAAACATTGTTTATCGTACATTACTTGAGTTATTTTGATTTTTAGTTATAACTTACTTTTTATTTTTCTTACAACTAATTTAATAACTGTTATTGGTTAGTAATCGAACTTTAAACATATTAAAAGTTCATTAGGAATTATACTAGGCTGTATTAAACAAAATACTTGTATTAAACCCTTTTTTATTGTACATTATTTGAATTATTATGATTTTTGGTAATAATATTCTTGTAATATATCATACAGCTAACTAAATAAACCTCGTCGGTTAGGAATATTAGTTTTAAAGTATTAAATCTCATTTTGACGTCAAAATCGGCTGTTTAAGACGAAATACTTGCAAAAAACATTGTTTTTTCTTCATTATTTAAGTTATTAAATTTCTGATTATAATATTCCTGTAGTATTTCGTAAAGGTAATTAAATAACTGTCTATGGTTGAAATATTTGTTTTAAAGTATTAAAACTTCTTTTGACGTCTAAATAGGCTGTTTAAGACGAAAAACGTGCAATAAACTATGTTTATCGTACATTACTTGAGTTATTTCGATTTTTAGTTATAATATTCTTGTTGAATTTTTCAAAAATAATTTAATAAACGTTATTGGTTAGTTATCTAACTTTGAACATATTATAAGTAAAATTGGCATTATAATAGGCTGTTTAAAAAAAATCTTTATATTAAACCGTTTTTGATCGCACTTTATTTAAATTTTTATAATATTTTGTATAAATATACTTGAAATATATCATAGAGCTTATTAAATAAACATCTTCGGTTATGAATATTAGTTTTCAAGTATTAAAACTTATTTTAACGTCAAAATCGGCAGTTTAAGACGAAATACTTGTAATAAACATTATTTATCGTACATTATTCAAGTTATTTAGATTTTTCGTTAAAATATTATTGTAATATTTCGTAAAGGTAATTCATTAACGTCCTCAGTTAAAAGTATTAGTTTTAAATAATTAAAACTTCATTTGACGTCATAATTGTCTGTTTAAGAGTCTAAAAACTAGCAATAAACATTGTTTATCGTACATTATTTGAGTTATTTCGATTTTTGGTTATAATATTCTTGTAATATTTCGTAAAGGTAATTTAATAACTGTCGTCGGTTAAAAATATTAGTTTTAAGGTATTTAAACTTCTTTTAACGTCAAAATAGACTGTTTAAGACGAAATACTGTAATAATCATTATTTATCGTTTATTATTGTAATTATTTCGATTTTTTGTGATAATATTTCTGTTATATTTCTTTTAGCTATTTAAATAAACGTAATTGATTAGTAATCTAACTTTAAACATATTAAAAGTACAATAGGAATTATAATAGGCTAATTTATACAAAATAATTGTATATAACCCTTTTTATTAATACAATTTTTGAATTGTTATAATTTTTGATATTAAGATTCTTGTAATATAACATACAGCTAATTAAATAAACCTTTTCGGTTAGAAAATTAGTTTTAAAATATTTCAACTCATTTTGACGTCAAAATCGGCTGTTTAAGACGTAATATTTGCAATAAACTTTGTTTATAGTACAAAATATTAGTTATTTCGATTTTTAGTTATAATAATCTTGTTTTATTTCTTATAGCTAATTAAACAAACGTTATTGGTTATTACGCGAACTTTAAACATATTAAAAGTACAATAGGCATTATAATAGGCTCTTTTAAACAGAATACTTGTATTAAACCCTTTTTTATTGTAAATTATTTGAAATATTATTATTTTTAGTTATAATATTCTTATTATATATTATACAGCTAATTCAATAAACCTCTTCGGTTAGGAAAATTATTTTTAAGTATTAAAACTCATTTTGACGTCAAAATCGTCTGTTTAAAACGAAATACTTGCAATAAACTATGTTTATCGTACATTTTTTGAGTTATTTTGATTTTTGGCTAAAATAATCTTGTTATATTTCTTATAGCTAATTTAATAAACTTTATTGGTTAGTAATCAAACTTTAAACATATTAAAAATACAATATATATTGTAATAGGCTGTTTAAAAAAAATACTTGTATTAAACCCTTTTTTATCGTACATTATTTGAGTTATTATGATGTTTGGTGTTAATATTCTTGTAATATATCATATAGGTAATTTAATAAACTTCTTTGGTCAGGAATATTATATTTAAAGTATTAGAACTCCTTTTGACGTCAAAATCGGCTGTTTAAGACGAAATACTTGGAGTAATCTTTATTTATCGTACATTATTTGAGTTATTCCGTATTTTGGATATATTATTCTTGTTATACTTTTTACAGCTAATTTAATAAACGTTATTGGTAATTATTCTATTTTTAAACATATAAAAGGTACAATAGGCATTAAATAGGCTGTTTTGAACAAAATACTTGTATTACTAAATTTTTTAGTATATTATTTGAATTATTATGATTTTTGGTATTAGTATTCTTGTAATAGATCATACAGTTAATTAAATAAACCTATTCGGTTAGAAATACTAGTTTTAAAGTATTAAAATTCATTTTGAAGTCAAAATCAACTCTTTAAGACAAAATACTTACAATAAACATTGTTTATCCTACATTATTTGAGTTATTTCCATTTTAAATTATAATATTCTTGTAATATTTCGTAAATGTAATTTAATTAACATCTTTGGTTAAAATATTAGTTTCAAATAATTAAAACTCTAATTGACGTCATAATTGTCTGTTAAAGAGACGAAATACTTGCAATAAACATTGTTTATCGTACGTTATTTGAGTTATTCGTATTTTTGTTATAATATTCCTGTAGTATTTCTTAAAGGTAATTTAGTAACTGTCTTCGGTTAAAAATATTAGTTTTAAAGTAATAAAACTACTTTTGACGTCAAAATCGGCTGTTTAAGACGAAATACTTGCAATATACATTATTTATCTTACATTATTTTAGTTTTTTCGATTTTTTCTTATAATATTTTCGTTCTATTTCTTATAGCTTATTTAATTAACGTTATTGCTTAGTAATCGAACTTTAAACATATTAAAAGTACAATAGGCATTAAAATAGGCTGTTTTAAACAAAATACTTGTATTAAACGTTTTTTATCGTACATTATTTGAGTTATTTCGACTTAATGTTATAATATTATTGTAATATATAATATAATAATTAAATAAACCTCTTCGGTTAAAATGTCAGTTTTAAAGTATTAAAACTTCTTTTGACGTCAAAATCGGCTGTTTAAGACGAAATACTTGCAAAAAACATTGTTTATCGGACATAATTTAAGTTATTTTGATTTTTGGTTTTAATATTCTTGTAATATTACGTAAAGGTAATTTAATAAACCTCTTAGGTTAAAAATATTATATGTAAAGTATTAAAACTTCGTTTGACGTCATAATAAGCTGTTTAAGACGAAATACTCTCAATAAAAATTGTTTATCGTACATTACTTGAGTTATTTCGATTTTTAGTTATAATATTCTTGTTATATTTCTTAAAAATAATTTAATAAACGTTATTGGTTAGTAATCTAACTTTAGACATATTAAAAGTATAATAGGCATTATAATAGGCTGTTTTAAACAAAATACTTGTATTACACCGTTTATGATCGCACATTATTTGAATTACTATGATTTTTTGTATTAATATACTTAAAATATATCATACAGCTAATTAAATAAACATATTCGGTTAGGAATATTAGTTTTCAAGTATTAAAACTTATTTTAACGTCAAAATCGGCTGTTTATAACAAACTACTTGTAATAAACATTATTTATCGTACATTATTCAAGTTTTTTAGATTTTTGGTTAAAATATTCTTGCAATATTTCGTAAAGGTATTTCAATTAACGTCCTCGGTTAATAAAATTAGTTTTAAATAATTAAAACTTTATTTGACGTCAAAATAGGCTGTTTAAGACGAAATACTGGAGTAAACATTATTTTACGTTTGTTATTGTAGTTATTTAGATTTTTTGTGATAATTTTTTTGTTATATTTCTTATAGCTAATTAAATAAACGTTATTGGTTTGTAATCAAACTTTAAACATATTAAAAGTTCATTAGGAATAATAGGCTGTTTTAAACAAAATACTTGTATGAAACCCTTTTTATTGTACATTATTTGAATTATTATTAATTTTGGTAATAATATTCTTGTTATATATCATACAGCTAATTAAATAAACCTCTTCGGTTAGGAATTTAAGTCTTAAAGTTTTAAATCTTATTTTGACGTCAAAATCGGCTGTTTAAGACGAAATACTTGCAAAAAACATTGTTTATCGTACATAATTTAAGTTTTTTTCATTTTTGGTTATAATATTCTTGTAATAATACCTAAGGGTAATTTATAAAACTTCTTTGATTAAAAATATTAGTTGTAAAGTATTAAAACTTCGTTTCACGTCAAAATCAGCTGTTTAAGACGAAATACTCTCAATAAAAATTATTTATCGTACATTACTTGAGTTATTTCGATTTTTAGTTATTTAATTATTGTTAGATTCTTAGAGCTAATTTAATAAACGTTACTGGTTAGTTATCTAACTTGAAACATAATAAAAGAACTAGAGGCGTTATAATAGGCTGTTTTAAACAAAATACTTTTGTTAAACCGTTTTTAATCGTACTTTATTTGAATTGTAATGATTTTTGGTATTAACACTTTGTAAAGTATCATACAGCTAGTTAAATAAACTTCTTCAATTAGGAATACTAGTTTAAAAGTATTATAACTCATTTTGACGTCAAAATCGGCCATTTAAGACGAAATACTTGCAATAAATATTGTTTATCGTACATTATTTGAGTTATTTCAGTTGTTGGTTATAATATTCTTGTAATATTTCGTAAAAGTAATTTAATAATCGTCTTCGGTTAAAAATATTAATTTTAAAGTATTATATCTCCTTTTGACGTCAAAGTTGTCTGTTTAAAAGACGAAATACTTGCAATAAACATTGTTTATCGTACATTATTTTAGTTATTTCGACTTATGGTTTTAATATTCTAGTAATATTTCGTTAAGACAATTTAATAAGCATATTCGGTTAATAATATCAGTTTTAAAATAATAAACTTCTTTTATGATGTCAAAATTGTGTTTTTAAGACGAAATACTTGCAATAAACATTGTTTATTGTATACTATTTGAGTTATTTCGATTTTCGGTTATAATTATTTTGTTATATTTCGTACAGCTAATTTAATAAACTTCTTTGGTTATTAATCTAAGTTTAACATGTTAAAAGTACTATAGACGTTATAATAGGCTGTTTTTAACAAAATACTCGTATGAAACCCGTTTTTATCGTATACTATTGCATTATTTTGATTATTGGTATTAATATTCTTGTAATATATTATACATCTAATTAAATAAACCTCTTTGGTTAGGAATATTAGTTTTAAAGTATTATAACTCATTTTGACGTCAAAATCTGCTGTTTAAGAAAAGTACTTGCAATAAACATTGTTTTTCGTAAAGTAAATGAGTAATTCCGATTTTTGGTTATAATATTCTTGTTATATTTCTTTCAGCGTAACTAATAAACGTTTTTGGATATAAATATTAGTTTTAAAGTATTAAAACTTCTTTTGACGTCAAAATCGGCTGTTTCAGACGAAACACTTGCATTAAACTAAGTTTATCGTACATTGTTTGAGTTATTTCGTATTTTTGATAGATTATTCTAGTTTAATCTTTACAGCTTTTTAAATAAACGATAATGGTTAGTAACTTAACTTTAAACATATTAAAGGTACAATAGGCATTATAATAGGCTTAAAATTCTTGTAATATATCATACATCAAATTAAATAAACCTCTTTGGTTTGGAATATCAGTTTTAAATTATTAAAACTTTATTTGACGTCAAAATTGTCTGTTTAAGAGACTAAATACTTGTAATAAACATTGTTTATCAAACATTATTTAAGTTATTTCCATTTTTGGTTAAATATTATTGTTATATTTCTCACAGCGGATTTAATAAACGTTGTTGGTTAGTAATCGAACTTTAAACATCTTAAAAGTACAATAGGCAATAAAATAGGCTGTTTTAAACAAAATACTTGTATTAAACGCTTTTTTAACGTACATTATTTGAGTTATTTCGACATTTGGTGATAATATTCCTGTAGTTTTTCGTAAAGGTAATTTAATAACTGTTTTCGGTTAAGAATATAAGTTTTACTGTATTTAAACTTCTTTAAGAGTTGTAAATGACTGTTTAAGATGAAATACTTGCAATAAACATTGTTTATCGTACATTAATTGAGTTATTTCGATTTTTGGTTATAATATTCTTGTTATACTTCTTACAGCTAATTCAATAATGCTTTTTGGTTAGTATCGAACTTTAAACATATTAAAAGTACAATAGGCATTATAATACGCTGTCCTATACAAAATACTTGTATTAAACCGTTTTTTATCGTACATTTCTTGTTTTTTTTTTATTTTTGGTATTAATATTCTTGTAATATATCATATAGGTAATTAAATAAACATCTTCAGTTAGGTAAATCTTCATTTATGTTTTTAAACTCATTTTGATGTCAAAATCGGCTTTTTAAGACGAAATACTGGTAATAAATATTGTTTATCCTTTATTATTTGAGTTATTAAATTTTTGGTTAAAATACTCTTGTAATATTAAGTAAAGGTAATTAAAAAAACCTCTGCGGTTAAAAATATTAGTTTTATATAATTAAAACTCTATTTGACGTCATTTTTGTCTGTTTAAGACACAAATACTTGCAATAAACATTGTTTATCGTATATTATTTGACTTATTTAAAATTTGGTTATAATATTCCTGTAGTTTTTCGTAATGGTAATTGTATAACTGTCTTCGGTTAAAAAAATTAGTATTAAAGTATTAAAACTTCTTTTGACGTCAAAATAGGCTGTTGAAGAAGAAATACTTGCAATAAACCTTGTTTATCATTCATTATTTGAGTTTTTTTTATTTTTGGTTATAATAATTTTGTTCTATTTATTATAGCTAATCTAATAAACGTTATTGGTCAGTAATCGAACTTTAAACATATTAAAAGTACAATAGGCACTATAATAGGCAGTTATAAACAAAAAACTTGTATTAAACCCTTTTTTATAGTACATTATTTGAGTTATTATTATTTTTGGTATTAATATTCTTGTAATATATCATATAGGTAATTCAATAATTTTTTTTTGTTAGGAATATTAAATTTAAATTATTAAAACTCCTTTGGACATCAAAATCGGCTGTTTAAGACGAACTACTTGCAATAAACATTGTTTATCGTACATTATATGAGTTATATCATATTTTGGGTAGATTATTCAAGTTATATCTTTATACCTTTTTTAATAAACGATAATGGTTAGTAACTTAACTTTAAACATATTAAAGGTACAATAGGCATAATAATAGGTTTAATTTTCTTTTAATATATCATACATCTAATTAAATAAACCTCTTTGGTTAGGAATATCAGTTTTAAATTATTAAAACTTTATTTGACGTCATAATTGTATGTTTAAGAGGCTAAATACTTGTTATAAACATTGTTTATCGTACATTATTAAAGTTATTTCCATTTTTCATTGTAATATTATTGTTATATTTCCTACAGCGGATTTAATAAACGTTGTTGGTTAGTAATCCCACTTTAATCATATTAAAAGTACATTAGGCAATAAAATAGGCTGTTTTAAACAAAATACTTGTATTAAACGCTTTTTAAACGTACATTACTTGAGTTATTTCGACATTGGTGATAATATTCCTGTAGTTATTCGTAAAGGTAATTTAATAACTGTTTTCGGTTAAGATTATTAGTTTTAATGTATTTAAACTTCTTTAAGAGTCAGAAATGGCTGTTTAAGACGAAATACTTGCAATAAACATTATTTATCGTACATTATTTGAGTTATTTCAATTTTTGTTTATAATATTCTTGTTATATTTCTTACAGCTAATTTGATAATGCTTATTGGTTAGTAACCGAACTTTAAACATATTAAAAGTACAAAAGGCATTATAATAGGCTTTTTTAAACTAAATACTTGTATTAAACCCTTTTTTATCGTACATTTCTTGAGTTATTTCCATTTTTGGTATTAATATTCTTGTAATATATCATATAGGTATTTTAATTAACATCTTCAGTTAGGTAAATCTTCAGTTATGTTTTAAAAATCATTTTGACGTCATAATCGGCTGTTTAATACGAAATACTTATAATAAACATTGTTTAACGTACATTATTTAAGTTATTTCGATTTTTGGTTATATCATTTATGTAATATTTCGTAAAGGTAATTCAATTAACGTCCTCGGTTAAAAATATTAGTTCAGTAAGACTTTCTATGGGTAATTTTAAATATTGGGTACTTTTAATTGCAGCAATTTTGCAATAAAAAGTACCCAATATTTTGATGATGTCATTAACTTTACTTTGGGTACTTTTGAAGCCTAAACTTTCTTAACAAAACAAAACTGCTGTCCAGGGCTATGAAAAATTCACTTTGTTTATTTTTTATAAATATTAAAATAACTATATCTGAAATAAAACAATAGAAGGTAACTAAATATTTCCCTATGTTTACAAAACTATAGAAAAATAATTTTAAACCTTGATATTTTTTGTGTAATTTACAATTTTAAATTCAAGCTTAAATTAAGCTATAGAATTATTAAATTTTTCTTTCATAGTTTATTGATGAATTTCAATCATAGAAAAATTTGAACTAGTTGTACATAAGTTATGTACTTCAATAAAAGCTGCCTTTTTTCAGTTTGAAATAAAGCTAACACGCTGGCCATCAAACCTAGTTGCTTATGGAAATCTTGGAATGTTGTATAAAATCCTAGAATGACTTGAAATTCTGATCACTTGTTTTTTTTTAGAAAAGTAATTAAGACTTGCATTTAAAAAAATATATTAAATTTAGAAAAATTTAATAAAATTTCAAAACAACTTTAGGAATCACCTTGGGTACAGGAAGGGTGTAGATCACTTTTATTACAAGTTGATGTCACTTTATAAATTTTAATCTAAACTACAAGTAGCTTTATACAAATTTTTTATACCAAAACAAACTTTTGATATGTAACATTAAAATAAGAGAGTACAGTAGGTTTTAATTGTCAACTTTTTTACTTTTTTCTTTTTATTAATAAATATTGAAAGGAATACTTCCTTAAAATTTGAGCAGGCTTGCCAACACACCTAGAATCTAGGAACTTGACAATTTAAACAAAAACTGGAAAAACCTTGAACTTGTGAAATTAAAAAAATTGAAAAAATTTGGTATTTAAAACAAAAATCACCTAAAAATCTGTAATTTTTAAACTAATTGTAAATGTAAAATAATGAAATTTTGATAGAATATAATAACTTAAAGTCATCAATAAACTATAAAAGAAAAATTTAATAATTCTATAGCTTAATTTGTGCTTGAGTTTAAAAATGTAACTTACCTATAAAATGTCAAGGTTGAAAATTATATTTCTATAATTTTGTTAACATAGGAAAATATTTAGTTACCTTCTATTGTTTTATTTCAGATATAGTTATTTTCATATTTATAAAAATAAACAAAGTGAATTTATCATAGGCCTGGACAGCAGTTTTGTTTTGTTAAGAAAGTTTAAGCTTCAAAAGTACCCGAAGTAAAGTTAATGACATCATCAAAATATTGGGTACTTTTTATTGCAAAATTGCTGCAATTAAAAGAACCCAATATTTAAAACTACCCATAAAAAGTCCTACCCATATTAGTTTTTAATATTCAAAACTTCTTCTGACGTCATAATTGTCTGTTTAAGAGACGAAAAGCTAGTAATAAACGATGTTTATCGTAAATTATTTGAATTATTTCGACATTTGGCTATAAGATTCCTGTAGTATTGGTAAAAGATAGTTTAATAACTGTCATTGGTTAAAAATATTAGTTTTAAAGTTCTAAAACTTCTTTTGACGTCAAAATAGGCTGTTTAAGACGAAATACTTGCAGTAAACATTTTTTATCGTACATTATCTTAGTTATGTTGATTTATTGTGATAATTTTTTTGTTATATTTCTTACCGCTTACTTATTATACGTTTTTGGTTTGTAATCTAACTCTAAACATATTAAAAGTATAATAAGCATTGTAACAGGCTGATTTAAACAAAATACTTGTATTCTACCTATTTTTATTGTAAATTATTCGAGTTATTATTGTTTTGGTATAAATATTCTTGTAGTATATCATATAGCCATATAAACCTTTTTGGTTTGAAAATTACTTTTAAAGTATTAAAACTCCTTCTGACGTCAAAATCGGCTGTTTAAGACTAAATACTTGCAAAAAACATTGTTTATCGTACACTATTTGGATATTTTCGACTTTTGGTTTTAATATTCCTGTAGTATTTCGTAAAGGTTATTTAATTACTGTATTCGGTTAAAAATATTAGATTAAAATATTTAAACTTCTTTTTATGTCAAAATATGCTGTTTAAAACGAAATAATTGCATCAAACATTATTTATTGTTTATTATTTTAGTTATTTCGAATTTTAACGATAATTTTTTTGTTTTTTTTCAAAGCTAACTTAATAAATGTATTGGTTAGTAATCTAACTTTAAACATATTAAAAGTACAATACGAATTATAATAGCCTGTTTTAAACAAAATACTTGTATTAAACCCTTTTTATTAATACATTATTTAAATTATTATGATTTTTGGTATTAATATTCTTGTCTTATATTATACAGCTAATTAAAAAAACCTCTTCGGTTAGGAAATTAGTTTTAAAATATTAAAACTCATTTTGACGTCAAAATCGGCTGTTTAAGACGAAATACTTGCAATAAACATTGTTTATTCTTCATTATTTGAGATATTAAGTTTTTGGTTAAAATATTCTTGTAATATTTCGTTTAGGTAATTTAAAAAACCTCTTCGGTTAAAAATATTAGTTTTAGATAATTAAAACTCCATTTGACGTCATTATTGTCTGTTTAAGAGACGAAATACTTGCAATAAACATTGTTTATCGTACATTATTTGAGTTATTTTGATTTTCGGTTATAATATTCTTGTAATATTTTATAAAGGTAATTCAATTAACGTCCTCGGTTTAAATATTAGTTTTAAACAATTAAATTCTCATTTGACGTCATAATTGTCTGTTTAAGAGACTAAATACTAGCAATAAACATTGTTTATCGTACATTATTTAAGTTATTTCGACACTTGGTTTTAATATTTCTGTAGTATTTCGTAAAGGTAATTAAGTAACTGTCTTTGGTTAAAAATATTATTTTTAAAGTATTAAAACTTTTTTTGACGTCAAAATAAATTGTTTAAAACGAAATACTTGCAGTAAACATTTTTCATCGTACATTATTTTAGTTATTTTGATTGTTTGTGATAATTTTTTTGTTATATTTCTTATAGCTAATTAAATAAACGTTATTGGTAAGTAATCTAACTTTAAACAGATTAAAAGTACGATAGGAATTATAATAGGCTGTTTTAAACAAAACACTTTTATTAATCCGTTTTTTATCGTACATTATTTGATTTTTTATGATTTTTTGAATTAATATACTTGAAGTATTTCATACAGCTAATTATATAAACATCTTCGGTTAGGAATATTAATTTTAAATATCAGAACTCCATTTGACGTCAAAATAGTCTGTTTAGGTGACGAAATACTTGCAATAAACATTGTTTGTCGTACATTATTGAAGTTATTTCAAAATTTGGTTATAATATTCCTGTAGAATTTCGTAAGGTAATTTAATAACTGTTTACGGTTAAAAATATTAGTTTTAAAGTATTAAAACTTCTTTTGACGTCAAAATCGGCTGTTTAAGACGAAATACTTTAAGTAAACATTTTTTATCGTGCATTATTTTAGTTATTTCGATTGTTTGTGATAATTTTTTTGGTCTATTTCTTATAGCTAATTGAATAAACGTTATTGGTAAGTAATCTTACTTTAAGCATATTAAAAGTACGATAGGCATTATAATAGGCTGATTTAAACAAAATACTTGTATTAATCCGTTTTTTATCGTACATTATTTGAATTATTATGAATTTTTGAACTAATATACTTGAAATATATCATACAACTAATTATATAAACATCTTCGGTTATGATTATTAATTTTAAAGTATTAGAACTTCTTTTGACATCCAAATCGTCTGTTTAAGATGAAATACTTGCAATAAACATTGTTTATCGAACAATATTTGAGTTATTTCGATTTTTAGTTATAATATTCTTGTCATATTTCTTACAGCTAAATTAATAAACGTTGTTAGTTAGTAATCTACTTTTAACATATAAAAAGTACAATAGGCATTTTAATAGGCTGTTTTATACAAAATACTTGTATTAAACCATTTTTTATCGTATACTGTTTGAATTATTATGATTTTTTGGTATTAATTTACTTGTAATATATCATAGAGCTAGTTAAATAAACCTCTTCGGTTAGAAATAAAAGTTTTAAAATATTAAAACTCATTTTGACGTCAAAATCGGCTGTTTAAAACGAAATAATTGCAATAAACATTAATTATCGTACATTATTTGAGTTATTTCAATTTTAATTATAATATTCTTTTTAAATTTCGTGAAGGTAATTCATTTAACGTTTTCGGTTAAAAATATTAGTTTTAAATAATTAATCTCTATTTGAAGTCAAAATTGTCTGTTTAAGTGACAAATACTTGCAATAAACATTGTTTATCGTACAATTCTTGAGTTATTTCGATATTTTTTTACATTATTATTGTAATATTTCGTAAGGTAATTTAATAAACCCTTTGGTCATAAATATAAGTTTATAAGTATTTAAACTCCTTTTTGACGTCAAAATCGGCTGTTTAAAACGAAATGATTGCAATAAAATATATTTTTCGTACATTATTTGAGTTATTTTGAATTTTTGTTATAACATTTTTGTAATATTTCTTACAGCTAATTTAATAAACGTTATAGGTTATTTATCTGTCTTAAAACATATAATAGGCATTATAATAGGCTGTTTTAAACAAAATACTTGTTTTAAACCGTTTTTGATCGTACATTATTTAAAGTTATTATTATTTTTTGTATTAATATTTTTGTAATATATCATATAGTTAATTAAATAATCCTCTTCGGTTAGAATTATTAGTTTTAAAACATTAAAACTCCTCTTCACGTCAAAATCGGCCATTTAAGACAAATTAATTGCAATAAACCTTGTTAATCGTACATTATTTGAGTTATTTCGATTTTTAGTTATAATATTCTTGTAATATTTTGTTGAGGTAATTTAATAAACGTCTTCGGTTAAAAATATTAGTTTTAAAGTATTAATACTCATTTTGACGTCAAAATCGACAGTTTAAGACTTAATTCTTGCAATAATCATTGTTTACCGAACATTATACAAGTATTTTCGATTTTTAACTTAAATGTTCATGTAATATTTCCTACAGCTAATTTAATAAATTTTTTTGGTTAGTAACTTAGCTTTAAACATATTAAAAGTACTATATGCGTTATAATAATAAGCTGTTTCAGAAAAAAACTTGTTTTAAACCCGTTTTTATCGTACAGTATTTCAGTTATTATGATTTTTTAATTAACATATATGTAATATATAATAAAATATAGCTAGTTAAAAAAACCTCTTTTGTTTAAAATATTAGATTCAGAGTATTAAAACTCATTTTGACGTCAAAGTCCGCTGTTTAAGACAAAATACTTGCAATAAACACTGTTTTTCGTACAATGTTTGAGTTATTTCAGTTTTTGGTTATAATTTTGTGGTAATATTTCTTAAAGGTATTTTAATAAACAGCTTTGATTAAAAATATAAGTTTAAAAGTATTAAAACTCCATTTGACGTCAAAATTGTCTGTTTAAGTTACGAATTACTTGAAATAAACATTGTTTATTGTACATTATTTGACTTATTTCGACGTTTGGTTATAATATTCTTGTAATATTTCGTAAAGGTAATTTATCAAACGTCTTCGTTTAAAAATATTAGTTTTAAAAATCAAAAACTTCTTTTGATGTCAAAATAGGTTGTTTAAGACGAAATACTTGCAATAAACAGTGTTTATCGTACATTAACTGAGTTATTTAGATTTTGAGTTATAATACATTTGTTATATTTCTTACAGCTAGTTTAATAATTGTCTTTGGTTAGTGATCTAGCTTTAAACATACTCAGAGTACAATAGAAGATATAATAGGCTGTTTTAAACAAAATACTTGTATAAAACCCTTTTTTATCGTACATTTTTTGAGTTATTTTACTTTTTGGTATTGATAATCTGGTAATATATCATACGGCTAGATAAATAAACTTCTTCGGTTAGAAATATTAGTTTTAAAGTATTAAAACTCCTTTTGACGTCAAAATCGGTCAATTAAGAGACGAAATACTTGAATTGTAAATTGTTTATTGTACATTATTTTAGTTATTTTGATTTTTGGTTATAATATTGTTATTATATTTCTGACAGCTAATTTAATAAACCTTATTGGTTAGTAATCGAACTTTAAGCATATAAAAAGTACAATAGGCAATATAATAGGCTGTTTTATACGAACTATTTGTATTAAACCGTTTTTATCAAATGTTATTAAAGTTATTATCATTTTTGGTAGTAATATAGTTGTAGTATGTCATACAGCTAGTTTAATAAACCTCTTTGGTTAAAAATATTAGTTTTAAAGTATTAAAACCGCTTTTGACGTCAAAATCGGCTATTTAAGACGAAATACTTAAAATAAACATTGTTTATCGTATGTTATTTGAGTTATTTCGTGTTTGGTAATATTCATGTAGTATTTCGTAAAGGTAATTGATTAACTGTCTTTGGTTCAAAATATTAGTTTTAAAGTAGTAAAACTTCTTTTGACGTTTAAATCGGCTAATTAAGACGAAATACTGGAAATAAACATTGTTTATAATATATTATTTGAGTTATTTCGATTTTTGGTTATTATATTCTTGTTACATTTCTTACAGCTAATTTAATAACTGTTTTTGGTTAGTAATCGTACTTTAAACATATTAAAGTACGATAGGCATTATAATTGCCTGTTTTAAACAAAATACTTGTATAAAACCCTTTTTTATCGTACATTATTTGAGTGATTATGTTTTTTGGTATTAATATTCTTGTAATATAACTTATAGATAATTATATAAACTTCTTTTTTTAGGAATATTATATTTGAAGTATTAAAACTCCTTTTGACGTCAAAACGGCTGTTTAAGACGAAATACTTGCAATAAACATTGTTTATCATACATAATTTGAGTTATTTCACCATTTGGTTATAATATTCCTGCAGTAGTTCGTAAAGGTTATTTAATACTGTTTTTATTTAAAAATATTAGTTTTAAAGTATTAAAATTTCTTTTAACGTCAAAATAGGCTGTTTAAAACGAAATACTTTCAATAAACATTATTTATTGTACATTTTGTTGGTTATTTCGATTTTTGATTACAATATTCTTGTAATATTTCAAAAAGGTAATTTAATAAACATCTACGGTTGAATATATTAGTTTTAAAGTATTAAAACTTCTTTTTAGGTCAAAATCGGCTGTTTAACACGAAATACTTGCAATAAACATTGTTTATTGTACATTATTTGAATTATTATGATTTTTTCTATTAACATACTTGAAATATATCATACAGGTAATAAACATCTTCGGTTACAAATATTAGTTTTCAAGCATTAAAACACCTTTAGACGTCAAAATCGGCTGTTTAAGACGAAATTCTTGTAAAAAACATTGTTTATCGTACATTATTTAAGTTATTTTGATTTTTTGCTATAATATTCTTGTAATATTTTGTATAGGTAATGCAATTAACGTCCTCGGTTAAAAATATTAGTTTTAAAAATTAAATTTACATTTGACGTCATAGTTGTATGTCTAAGACACGAAAAACTAGCAATTAACATTGTTTATAGTACATTATTTTAGTTATTTCGACATTAGGTTTTAATATTGCTGTAGCAATTCGTAAAGGTAATTTAATAACTGTCTTCGGTTAAAAATATTAGTTTTAAACTATTAAAACTTTTTTTGACGTCAAAATCGGCTGTTTAAGACGAAATACTTGCACTAAACATTGTTAATCGTACATTATTTTAGTTATTTCGATTTTATGTGATAATTTTATTGTTATATTTCTTATGGCTAATTAAATAAACGTTAATGGTAAGAAATCTAATTTTAAACATATTAAAAGTAAGATAGGCATTATAATAGGCTGTTTTAAACAAAATACTTGTATTAATCCGTTTTTTATCTTACATTATTTTTATTATTATGATTTTTTGTATTTATATTCTTGTAATATATCAAAGAGCTAATTAAGTAAACTTCTTTGGTTAAGAATATTAAATTTAAAGTATTAAAACTTCTTTTGACGTCAAAATAGGTTGTTTAAGACGAAATACTTGCAATAAACATTGTTTATCGAACATTTTTCGTGTTATTTCGATTTTTAAATCTAATATTCTTGTTATAATTCTTACAGCTAATTTAATAAACGTTATTAGTTATTAATCTACTTTTAACATATTAAAAGTACAAGAGGAGTTTTAATAGGCTGTTTTAAACTAAATACTTGTATTAAACTATTTTTATCGTATATTGTTTGAATTATTATGATTTTTGGTATTAATATTCTTGTAATATATCTTACAGCTAGTTAAATAAACCTCTTTGGTTAGAAATAAAGTATTAAAACTCATTTTGACGTCAAAATCAGCTGTTTAAAACAAACCATTTGCAATAAACATTATTTATCTAACATTATTTGAGTTTATTCGATTTTGGTTATAATAATCTATTTAAATTTCGTGAAGGTAATTTAATTAACGTTTTTGGTTTAAAATATTAGTTTTAAATAATTAATCTCTATTTGTCGTCAAAATTGTCTATTTAAGAGACAAATACTTGCAATAAACATTGTTTATCGTACATTATTTGAGTTATTTTGATTTTTTGTTACATTATTCTTGTAATATTTTATAAGGTAATTAAATAAACCCTTTGGTTAGAAATATTAGTTTAAAAGTATTAAAACTCCTTTTTGACGTCAAATTCGGCTGTTTAAAACAAAATAATTGCAATAATGATTCTTTATCGTACATTTTTTGAGTTATTTTGATTTTTGGTTATAATATTCTTGGAATATTTCGTAAAGGTAATTCAATTAACGTCTTCGGTTATAAATATTAGTTTTATATAATTAAAACTCCATTTGACGTCATTATTGTCTGTTGAAGCGTCGAAATACTTGCAATAAACATTGTTTATCGTACGTTATTTGAGTTATTTCGTGTTTGGTTATAATATTCCTGTAGTATTTCGTAAAGGTAATTTAGGAACTGTCTTCGGTTAAAAATATTAGTTTTAAAGTATTAAAACTTCTTTTGACGTCAAAATCGGCTGTTTAAGACGAAATAATCGCAATAAACATTGTTTATCGTACATTATTTGAGTTATTTCGATTTTTGGTTATAATATTCTTGTTATATTTCTTACAGCTAATATACGCTTATGTGATTTTAAACGAGCCGGGTCAAGAACGAAGTACTAAAGCGACCGTTTGTAGGCAAAGTTGAAAAATGACAAGCTAAAGTATTTCGTACTTAAGCCCGCTCGTTAAAAATCACAATAGCAGTTTATAAAAACATTAATTTATTAATTTCAATTTTTAATTATAATATTCTTGTTATATTACTAAGAGCTAATTTATTAAACGTTGTTGGTTAGTAATCTAACTTTAAATATATTAAAAGTACAATAGGCATTATAATCGGCTGTTTAAGACCAAATACATGCAAAAAACATTGTTTATCGTGCCTTATTTGAGTTATTTTGATTTTTGGTTATATTATTCATATAATATTTTGTAAATGTGATTTAATAAACGTCTTCGGTTAAAATCATTAGTTTTAAAATAAGAAAACTTATTTTGACGTCAAAATCGACTGTTTAAGACAAAATTCTTGCATTAAACATTGTTTATTCTTCATAAATAGATTATTACATTTTTTGTTGAAATATTCTTGTAATATTTCGTATAGGTAATTTTATAAACCTCTCCGGTTAAAAATATTAGTTTTAGATAATTAAAACTCCATTTGACGTCATTATTGTCAGTTTAAGAGACGAAATACTTGCATTAAACATTGTTTATTGTAAATTATTTGAATTATTTCGATTTTTGGTTATAATATTAATGTTATATTTCTTACAGCTAATTTAATAACTGTTATTGGTTAGTATTCGAACTTTAAACATATTAAAAGTACACTAGGCATTATAAAAGGCTGTTTTAAACAAAATAATTGTATTAAACCCTTTTTTATCGGACATTAATCGAGTTTTTATGATTTGTGGTATTAATATTCTTGTAATATATCATATAGCTAATTAAGTAAATTTCTTTAGTTAGGAATAGTAAATTTAAAGAATTAAAACTCCTTTTGACGTCAAAATCGGCTGTTTAAGACGAAATACTTGCAATAAACATTGTTATTCGTCCATTATTTGAGTTATTACGATTTTTAGTTATAGTATTCCTGTAATATTTTCGTAAAGATAATTTAATTAATATTTTCGGTTAAAAATATGAGTTTTAAAGTTTAAAAACTCCTCTGGAATTCAATATTGGCTGTTTAAGAGATAATACTTGCAATAAATATTTTTTATCGTACATTATTTGAGTTATTTCGATTTTTAGTTACAATATTCCTGTAGTATTTCGTAAAGGTAATTTAATAACTGTCTTCGGTTAAAAATATAAGTTTTAAAGTTATAAAACTTCTTTTGACATCAAAATCGGCTGTTTAAGACAAAATACATGCAATAAACATTATTTTTCGTACATTATTTTAGTTGTTTCGATTTTTTATTCTAATAATTTTGTTATATTTCTTATAGCTAATTTAATAAAAGTTATTGGTTAGTAATCTAACTTTAAATATATTAAAAGTTTAATAGGCATTATAATACGATGTTTTAAACAAAATACTTGTATTAAACCCTTTTTTATTGTACATTATTTGAATTGTTATATTTTTGGTATAAATATTCTTATAATATATCATACAGCTTATTAAATAAACCTTCTGGTTATAAATATGAGTTTTAAAGTATTAAAACTACTTTAGACGTCAAAATCGGCTGTTTAAGACGAAATACTTGAAAAAACATTGTTTATCGTACATAATCTAAGATAATTTTAATTTTTATTATAATATTCTTGTAATATATAATAAAGGTAGTTAATCAAACCTCTTCGATTAAAAATATTAGTTTTAAATAATTAAAACTTTATTTGACGTCAGAATTGTCTGTTTAAGACGAAATACTTGCAAGAAACATTGTTTATCGTACATTATTTGTGTTATTTCGATTTTTGTTAAAATATTCTTGTTATATTTCGTAAAGGTTATTCAATTAACGTTCTCGTTTAAAAAAATTAGTTTTAAATAATTAAAACTCTATTTGACGTCATAATTGTCTGTTAAAGAGACGAAAAATTAGCAATAAACATTGTTTATCGTGGACTATTTGAGTTATTTTGACATTTGGTTATAATATTCTTGTAGTATTTCGTAAAGGTAATTTAATTAACCTCTTCGATTAAAAGTATCAGTTTTAAACTTATTAAACTTCTTTTGACCTCAAAATAAGCTGTTTAAGACGAAATACTTGCAGTAAACAATATTTATCGTACATTATATTAGTTTTTTCGATTTTTTGTTAAATTTTTTTTGTTATATTTCTTATTGCTAATTAGTTAAACGTTATTAGTAAGTTATCTAACTTTAAACATACTAAAAGTACAATAGGCATTATAATAGGCTGTTTTAAACAAAATACTTGTATTAAACCCTTTTTTATTGTACACTATTTGAATTATTATAAATTTTGATATTAATATTCTTGTAATATATCATACAGCTAATTAAATAAACCCTATGGTTAGGAATATTAGTTTTAAAGTATTAAAAATTTTTTTGACTTAAAAATCGGCTGTTTAAGTCGAAATACTTGCAAAAAACATTGTTTATCGTACATTATTTAAGTTATTTTCATTTTTGGCTATAATATTCTTGTTATATTTCTTACAGCGGATTTAATAAACGTTATTTGTTAGTAATCGAACTTTAAACATATTAAAAGTACAATAGGCATTAAAATAGGCTATTTTAAATAAAATACTTGTATTCAACGCTTTTTTATCGTATATTTTTTGAGTTATTTCGACCTAATGTTATATTATTATTGTAATATATCATATAGATTATTAAATAAACGTCTTCGGTAAAAATGTCAGTTTTAAAGTATTAAAACTCCTTTTGACGTCAAAATAAGCTGTTTAAGACGAAATACTGCAGTAAACATTATTTATCGTACATTATTTAAGTTATTTAGATTTTTTGTGACAATTTTTTTGTTATATTTCTTATAGCTAATTAAATAAACGTTATTGGTTTGTAATCAAACTTTTGACATAATAAAAGTTCATTAGGAATTATAATAGGCTGTTTTAAACAAAATACTTGTATTAAACCCTTTTTTATTGTACATTATTTGAATTATTATGAATTTTGGTAATAATATTCTTGTTATATATCATACAGCTAATTAAATAAACCTCTTAGGAATATTAGTCTTAAAGAATTAAATCTCACTTTGACGTCAAAATCGGCTGTTTAAGACGAAATACTTGCAAAAAACATTGTTTATCGTACATAATTTAAGTTGTTTTCATTTTTGGTTATAATATTCTTGTAATATTACCTATGGGTAATTTATAAAACTTCTTTGATTAAAAATATTAGTTGTAAAGTATTAAAACTTCGTTTCACGTCAAAATCAGCTGTTTAGTCGAAATACTCTCAATAAAAATTGTTTACATTACATTACTTGAGTTATTTCGATTTTTAGTTATAATATTCTTGTTATATATCTTAAAAATAATTTAATAAACGTTATTGGTTAGTAATCTAACTTTAAACATATTATAAGTACAACAGGCATTATAATAGGCTGTTTTTAACTAAATACTTTCATTAAAGCGTTTTTGATCGCACATTATTTGAATTATTATGATTTTTGTATTAATATACTTAAAGTATATCATACAGCTAATTAAATAAACATATTCGGTTAGGAATATTAGTTTTCAACTATTAAAACTTATTTTAACCTCAAAATCGGCTGTTTATAACAAACTACTTGTAATAAACATTATTTATCGTACATTATTCAAGTTATTTAGATTTTTAATTAAAAAATTCTTGTAATATTTCGTAAAGGTATTTCAATTAACGTCCTCGGTTAATAATATTAGTTTTAAATAATTAAAACTTTATTTGACGTCATAATTGTCTGTTTAAGAGACGAAAAACTAACAATAAACATTGTTTATCGCACATTAGTTAAGTTATTTCGACATTTTGTTATAATATTTCTGTAGTTTTTCGTAAAGGTAATTTAATAAACCTCTTCGGTTAAAAATATCAGTTTTAAACTTATAAAACTTCTTTTGACTTCAAAATAAGCTGTTTGAGACGAAATACTTGCAGTAAACATTGTTTACCGACATTATTTTAGTTATTTTGATTTCTAGTGATAATTTTTTGTTATATTTCTTATAGCTAATTAAATAAACGTTATTAAGTAATCGAACTTTAAACATATTAAAAGTTCATTAGGAATTATAATAGGCTGTATTAAACAAAATACTTGTATTAAAACCCTTTTTTATTGTACATTATTTGAATTATTATGATTTTTGGTATTAATATTCTTGTTATATATCATACAGCTAATTAAATAAACCTCTTCGGTTAGGAATATTAGTTTCAAAGTATTAAAAGTCTTTTTGACGTCAAAATCGGCTTTTTAAGACGAAATACTGGTAATAAATATTGTTTATCCTTTAATATTTGAGTTATTAAATTTTTAGGTTAAAATATTCTTGTAATATTAAGTAAAGGAAATTTAATAAACTTCTGCGGTTAAAAATATTAGTTTTATATAATTAAAACTCTATTTGATGTCATTATTGTCTGTTTTAAGAGACGAGATACTTGCAATAAACATTGTTTATCGTATATTATTTGACTTATTTTAATATTTGGTTATAATATTACTGTAGTTTTTCGTAATGGTAATTGAATAACTGTCTTCGGTTAAAAATACTAGTTTTAAAGTATTAAAACTCATTTTGACGTCAAAATCAATTCTTTAAGACAAAATACTTACAATAAACATTGTTTATCCTACATTATTTGAGTTATTTCCATTTTAAATTATAATATTCTTGTAATATTTCGTAAAGGTAATTTAATTAACATCTTCGGTTAAAATATTAGTTTTAAAAAATTAAAACTCTAATTGACGTAATAATTGTCTGTTTAAGAGACGAAATACTTGCAATAAACATTGTTTATCGTACGTTATTTGAGTTATTCGTATTTTTGTTATAATATTCCTGTAGTATTTCTTAAAGGTAATTTATTAACTGTCTTCGGTTAAAAATATTAGTTTTAAAGTAATAAAACTTCTTTTGACGTCAAAATCGGCTGTTTAAGACGAAATACTTGCAATAAACATTATTTATCTTACATTATTTTAGTTTTTTCGATTTTTTTTTTATAATATTTTCGTTCTATTTCTTATAGCTTATTTAATTAACGTTATTGCTTAGTAATCTAATTTTAAATATATTAAAAATTTGATAGGCACTATAATAGGCTGTTTTAAACAAAATACTTTTATTAAACCCTTTTTTATTGTACATTATTTGAATCATTATGATTTTTGGATATAATATTCTTGTAATATATCATACAGTTAATTAAATAAACCTCATTGGTTAGAAATAAGTGTTTGATTGTATTAAAACTACTTTAGACATTAAAATCGGCTGTTTAAGACGAAATACTTGCTAAAAACATAGTTTATTGTACATAATTTAAGTTAATTTTGCATTTTTGTTATACTATTCATGTAATATATCGTAAAGGTAGTTTAATAAATATCTTCGGATAAAAATATTAGTTTTAAAGTATTAAAAATTCTTTTGACTTCAAAATCGGCTGTTTAAGTCGAAATACTTGCAATAAACATTGTTTATCGTACATTATTTAAGTTATTTTCATTTTTGGCTATAATATTTTTGTTATATTTCTTACAACTTTTTTAATAAACGTAATTGGTTAGTAATCGAACTTTAAACATATTTAAAGTACAATAGGCATTAAAATAGGCTGTTTTAAACAAAATACTTGTATTAAACTTTTTTTTATTGTACATTATTTGAGTTATTTCGACCTAATTTTATACTATTATTGTAATATATAATATAATAATTAAATAAACCTCTTCGGTTAAAATGTCAGTTTTAAAGTATTAAAACTTCTTTTGACGTCAAAATCGGCTGTTTAAGACGAAATACTTGCAAAATACATTGTTTATCGGACATAATTTAAGTTATTTTGATTTTTGGTTTTAATATTCTTGTAATATTACGTAAAGATAATTTAATAAACCTCTTCGGTTAAAAATGTTATATGTAAAGTATTAAAACTTCGTTTGACGTCATAATCAGCTGTTTAAGACTAAATACTCTCAATAAAAATTGTTTATCGTACATTACTTGAGTTATCTCGATTTTTAGTTATAATATTCTTGTTATATTTTTTAAAAATAATTTAATAAACGTTATTGGTTAGTAATCTAACTTTAAATATATTATAAGTACAACAGGCATTATAATAGGCTGTTTTTAACAAAATACTTTCATAAACCGTTTTAGATCGCACATTATTTGAATTACTATGATTTTTTGTATTAATATACTTAAAATATATCATACAGCTAATTAAATAAACATATTCGGTTAGGAATATTAGTTTTCAAGTATTAAAACTTATTTTAACGTCAAAATCGGCTGTTTATGACAAACTACTTGTAATAAACATTATTTTTCGTACATTATTCAAGTTATTTAGATTTTTGGTTAAAATATTCTTGTAATATTTCGTAAAGGTATTTCAATTAACTTCCTCGGTTAATAAAATTAGTTTTAAATAATTAAAACTTTATTTGACGTCTTAATTGTCTGTTTAAGAGACGAAAAACTAGCAATAAACATTGTTTATCGCACATTATTTAAGTTATTTCGACATTTTGTTTTAATATTTCTGTAGTTTTTCGTAAAGGTAATTTAATAAACCTCTTCGGTTAAAAATATTGGTTTTAAAGTACTAAAAGTTCTTCTGACGTCAAAATAGGCTGTTTAAGACGAAATACTGCAGTAAACATTATTTATCATACATTATTTTAGTTATTTTGATTTTTTGTGATAATTTTTTTGTTATATTTGTTATGGTCAATTAAATAAACGTTATTGGTTTTTAATCTAACTTTAGACATATCAAAAGTACAATAAGAATTATAATAGGCTGTTTTAAACAAAATACTTGTATCAAAACCCTTTTCTATTGTACATTATTTGAATTATTATGATTTTTGGTATTAATATTCTTGTAATATATCATACAGCTAATTAAATAAACTTCTTCGGTTAGGAATATTAGTTTTAAAGTATTAAAAGTCTTTTTGACGTCAAAATCGGCTTTTTAAGACGAAATACTGGTAATAAATATTGTTTATCCTTTATTATTTGAGTTATTATATTTTTGGTTAAAATATTCTTGAAATATTAAGTAAAGGTAATTTAATAAACCTCTGCGGTAAAAAATATTAGTTTTGTATAATTAAAACTCTATTTGATGTCATTATTGACTGTTTTAAGAGACGAGATACTTGCAATAAACATTGTTTATAGTATATTATTTGACTTATTTTAGTATTTGGTTATAATATTACTGTAGTTTTTCGTAATGGTAATTTAATAACTGTCTTCGGTTAAAAATATTAGTTTTAAAGTATTAAAACTTCTTTTGACGTCAAAATAGGCTGTTTAAGGCGAAATACTCGCAATAAACATTGTTAATCGTACATTACTTGAGTTATTTCGATTTATAGTTATAACTATCTTGTTATATTTCTTAAAAATAATTTAATAAACGTTATTGATTAGTAATCGAACTTTAAACATATTAAAAGTACAATAGGCGATATAATAGGCTGTTTTAAACAAAATACTTGTAGTAAAATCTTTTTTATCGTACATTATTTGAGTTATTATTATTTTTGTTATTAATATTCTTGTAATATATCATATAGGTGATTCAATAAATTTTTTTTGTTAGGAATATTAATTTTAAATTATTAAAACTCCTTTGGACATTAAATTCGGCTGTTTAAGACGAAATACTTGCAATAAACTTTGTTTATCGTACATTACTTGAGTTATTTCGTATTTTGGATAGATTATTCTAGTTATATTATTACAGCTTTTTTAATAAACGTTATTGGTTAGTAATCTAACTTTAAACATATCAAAGGTAGAATAGGCATTATAATATACTGTTTTATGCAAAATACTTGTATTAAACCCTTTTTTATCGTACATTATTTGAATTATTATGATTTTTAGTATTGATATTCTTGTAATATATCTTATTGCTAATTATATAAACCTTTTCAGTTAGAAATAATTGTTTCAATGTATTAAAACTACTTTAGACGACAAAATCGGCTTTTTAAGACGAAATACATGCAAAAAACATTGTTCATCGTGCATTATTTGAGTAATTTTGATTTTTGGTTATAATATTCTTGTTATATTTCGTAAAGACTTTTTAATAAACCTCATCGGTTAAAAATATTAGTTTTAAAGTATTAAAACTCATTTTGACGTCAAAATCGGCTGTTTAAGATGAAATACTTGCTGAAAACATTGTTTATCGTACATAATTTAAGTAAATTTTGGTTTTTTGTTATAATATTCTTGTAATAAATCGAAAAATTTAATACAATAAACCTCTCCGGTTAAAAATATTAGATTTAAAGTATTAAAACTCCTTTTGACGTCAAAATCGGCTGTTTAAGACGAAATACTTGCAATAAACATTGTTTATCGTACATTATTTGAGTTATTTCGATTTTTTATTATAATATTCATGTTATATTTCTTACAGCTAATTTAATAAATGTTATTGGTTAGTGATCGAACTTTAAAGATATTTAAAGTACAATAGGCATTAAAATAGGCTGTTTTAAACAAAATACTTATATTAAAGACTTTTTTATTGTACATTATTTGAGTTATTTTGACTTAAGGTTATAATATTATTGTAATATATCATATAGGTTATTATATAAAGCTGTTCGGTTAAAATGTAAGTTTTAAAATATTAAAACTTCTTTTGACGTCAAAATCGGCTGTTTAAGACGAAATACTCGCAATAAACATTGTTAGCGTACATTATTTGAGTTATTTAAATTTTTGATATTAATATGCTTGTAATATTTCAAAAAGGTAATTTATTAAACCTCTTCGGTTAAAAATATTAGTTTTAAATTATTAAAACTTCTTTTGACGTCAAAATCGGCTGTTTTAGACGAAATACTTGCAAATAACATTGTTTATCGTATATTACTTGAGTTATTTCGATTTTTAGTTATAACTATCTTGTTATATTTCTTAAAAAAAATTTATAAAACGTTATTGGTTCGTAATCTAACTTTAAACATACTTAAAGTACAATAGGCATTATAATAGGCTGTTTTAAACAAAATACTTGTATCAAACCGTTTTTTATCGTACATTAATTTAATTATTATGATTTTGTGTATTAATATACTTAAAATATATCATATAGCTAATTAAATAAGCATCTTTGGTTAGGAATATTAAATTTAAAGTATTAAAACTCATTTCAACGTCAAATCGGCTGTTTAAAACGAAACACTTGTAATAAACATTGTTTATCGTGCATTATTAAAGTTATTTCGATTTTTGGTTATATTTTTCTTGTAATATTTCGTAAAGGTAATTCAATTAACGTCCTCGGTTTAAAATATTAGTTTTAAATAATTAAAACTTCTTTTTACGTCAAAATAGGCTGTTTAAGACGAAATACTGTAGTAAACATTATTTATCGTTTGTTATTGTAGTTATTTAGATTTTTTGTGAAATTTTTTTTGTTATATTTCTTATAGCTAATTAAATAAACGACATGGTTTGTAATCAAACTTTAAACATATTAAAAGTTCATTAGGAATAATAATAGGCTGTTTTAAACAAAATACTTGTATAAAACCCTTTTTTATTGTACATTATTTGAATTATTATGAATTTTGGTAATAATAATTTTTTTATATATAATACAGCTAATTAAATAAACCTCTTCGGTAAGGAATTATAGTCTTAAAGTATTAAATCTCACTTTGACGTCAAAATCGGCTGTTTAAGACGAAATACTTGCAAAAAACATTGTTTATCGGACATAATTTAAGTTATTTTGATTTTTGGTTTTAATATTATTGTAATATTACGTTAAAGTAATTTAATAAACCTCTTTGGTTTAAAATATTATATGTAAAGTATTAAAACTTCGTTTGACGTCATAATCAGCTGTTTAAAACGAAATACTCTTAATAAAAATTGTTTATCGTACATTACTTGAGTTATTTCGATTTTTAGTTATAATATTCTTGTTATATTTCTGAAAAATAATTTAATAAACGTTATTGGTTAGTAATCTAACTTTAAATATATTATAAGTACAACAGGCATTATAATAGGCTGTTTTTAACAAAATACTTTCATAAACCGTTTTTGATCGCACATTATTTGAAAAATTATGATTTTTTGTATTAATATACTTAAAATATATCATACAGCTAATTAAATAAACATATTCGGTTAGGAATATTAGTTTTCAAGTATTAAAACATATTTCAACGTCACAATCGGCTGTTTATAACAAACTACTTGTAATAAACATTATTTATCGTACATTATTCAAGTTATTTAGATTTTTGGTTAAAATATTCTTGTAATATTTCGTAAAGGTATTTCAATTAACGTCCTCGGTTAATAATATTAGTTTTAAATAATTAAAACTTTATTTGAAATCATAATTGTCTGTTTAAGAGACGAAAAACTAGCAATAAACATTACTTGAGTTATTTCGATTTTTAGTTATAATATTCTTGTTATATTTCTGAAAAATAATTTAATAAACGTTATTGGTTAGTAATCTAACTTTAAAGATATTATAAGTACAACAGGCATTATAATAGGCTGTTTTTAACAAAATACTTTCATAAACCGTTTTTGATCGCACATTATTTGAAATATTATGATTTTTTGTATTAATATAATTAAAATATATCATACAGCTAATTAAATAAACATATTCGGTTAGGAATATTAGTTTTCAAGTATTAAAACAAATTTCAACGTCACAATCGGCTGTTTATAACAAACTACTTGTAATAAACATTATTTATCGTACATTATTCAAGTTATTTAGATTTTTGGTTAAAATATTCTTGTAATATTTCGTAAAGGTATTTCAATTAACGTCCTCGGTTAATAATATTAGTTTTAAATAATTAAAACTTTATTTGACGTCATAATTGTCTGTTTAAGAGACGAAAAACTAGCAATAAACATTGTTTATCGCATATTAGTTAAGTTATTTCGACATTTTGTTATAATATTTCTGTAGTTTTTCGTAAAGGTAATTTAATAAACCTCTTCGGTTAAAAATATTGGTTTTAAAGTATTAAAAGTTCTTCTGACGTCAAAATAGGCTGTTTAAGACGAAATACTGTAGTAAACATTATTTATCATACATTATTTTAGTTATTTTGATTTCTTGTGATAATTTATTTGTTATATTTCTTATAGCTAATTAAATAATCGTTATTGGTTTGTAATCCAACTTTAGACATATCAAAAGTACAATAAGAATTATAATAGGTTGTTTTAAACAAAATACTTGTATCAAAACCCTTTTTTATTGTACATTATTTGAATTATTATGATTTTAGGGTATTAATATTCTTGTAATATATCCTACAGCTAATTAAATAAACCTTTTCGGTTAGGAATATTAGTTTTAAAGTATTAAAAGTCTTTTTGACGTCAAAATCGGCTTTTTAAGACGAAATACTGGTAATAAATATTGTTTATCCTTTATTATTTGAGTTATTAAGTTTTTGGTTAAAATATTCTTGTAATATTAAGTAAAGGTAATTTAATAAACCTAATCGGTTAAAAATATTAGTTTTATATAATTAAAACTCTATTTAATGTCATTATTGTTTGTTTAAGAGACGAGATACTTGCAATAAACATAGTTTATCCTATATTATTAGACTTATTTTAAAATTTGGTTATAATATTACTGTAGTTTTTCGTAATGGTAATTTAATAACTGTTTCGGCTAAAAATATTAGTTTTAAAGTGTTAAAACTTCTTTTGACGTCAAAATAGGCTGTTTAAAGCGAAATACTCGCAATAAACATTTTTAATCGTACATTACTTGAGTTATTTCGATTTATAGTTATAACTATCTTGTTATATTTCTTAAAAATAATTTAATATACGTTATTGGTTAGTAATCGAACTTTGTACATATTAAAAGTACAATAGGCGTTATAATAGGCTGTTATAAACAAAATACTTGTTGTAAAATCTTTTTTATCGTACAATATTTGAGTTATTATTATTTTTGGTATTAATATTCTTGTAATTAATCATATAGGTGATTCAATAAATTTTTTTTGTTAGGAATATTAATTATGAATTATTAAAACTCCTTTGGACATTAAATTCGGCTGTTTAAGACGAAATACTTGCAATAAACTTTGTTTATCGTACATTATTTGAGTTATTTCGTATTTTGGATAGATTATTCTAGTTATATTTCTTACAGCTATTTTAATAAACGTTATTGGTTAGTAATCTAACTTTAAACATATCAAAGGTACAATAGGCATTATAATATACTGTTTTAAGCAAAATACTTGTATTAAACCCTTTTTTATCGTACATTATTTGAATTATTATGATTTTTGGTATTGATATTCTTGTAAAATATCATACTGCTAATTATATAAACCTCTTCAGTTAGGAACAATTGTTTCAAAGTATTAAAACTACTTTAGACGTCAAAAGCGGCTGTTTAAGACGAAATACATGCAAAAAACATTGTTTATCGTGCATTATTTGAGTAATTTTAATTTTTGGTTATAATATTCTTGTAATATTTCGTAAAGGTAATTTAATAAACCTCATCGGTTAAAAATATTACTTTAAAAGTAATAAAACTCCTTTTGACGTCAAAATCGGCTGTTTAAGATGAAATACTTGCAAAAAACCTCGTTTATCGTACATAATTGAAGTAAATCTTTGTTTTTTGTTATAATATTCTTGTAATAAATCGAAAAATTATTTCAATAAACCTCTTCGGTTAAAAATATTAGTTTTAAAGTATTAAAACTCCATTTGACGTCAAAATCGGCTGTTTAAGACGAAATATATGCAATAAACATTGTTTATCGTACATTATTTGAGTTATTTCGATTTTTTGTTATAATATTCATGTTATATTTTTTACAGCTAATTTAATAAATGTTTTTGGTTAGTAATCAAACTCTAAAAATATTAAAAGTGCAATAGGCATTAAAATAGGCTGTTTTAAATAAAATACTTGTATCAAACACTTTTTTATTGTACATTGTTTGAGTTATTTCGACTTAAGCTTATAATATTATTTTAATATATCATATAGGTAATTTTATAAACCTCTTCAGTTAAAATGTCAGCTTTAAAGTATTAAAACTTCTTTTGACGTCAAAATCGGCTGTTGAAGACTAAATACTTGCAATAAACATTGTTTAGCGTATATTATTTGAGTTATTTCGATTTTTAGTTATAATAATCTTGTTATATTTCTTAAAAATAATTTAATAAACGTTATTGGTTAGTAATCTAACTTTAAACATATTAAAAGTACAATAGGCATTATAATAGGCTGTTTTAAACAAAATACTTGTATCAAAACCCTTTTTTATTGTACATTATTTGAATTATAATGATTTTTGGTATTAATATTCTTGTAATATATCAAACAGCTAATTAAATAAACCTCTTTGGTTAGGATTATTATTTTTAAAGTATTAAAAGTTTTTTTGACGTCAAAATCGGCTGTTTAAGACGATATACTTGTAATAAATATTGTTTATTTTTTATTATTTGAGTTATTAAAATTTTGGTTAAAATATTCTTGAAATATTAAGTAAAGGTAATTTAATAAACCTCTGCGATTAAAAATATTAGTTTTATATAATTAAAACTCTATTTGATGTCATTATTGTCTGTTTAAGAGACGAAATACTTGCAATAAACATTGTTTATCGTATATTATTTGAGTTATTTTAGTATTTGATTATAATATTTCTATAGTTTTTCGTAAAGGTAATTTAATTACTGTCTTCGGCTAAAAATATTAGTTTTAAAGTATTAAAACTTCTTTTGACGTCAAAATAGGTTGTTTAAGGCGAAATACTCGCAATAAACATTGTTTATCGTACATTATTTGAATTATTTTAGTTTATAGTTATAACTTACTTTTTATATTTCTTACAGCTAATTTAATAACTGTTATTGGTTAGTAATCGAACTTTAAAGATATTAAAAGTTCATTAGGAATTACAATAGGCTGTATTAAACAAAATACTTGTATTAAACCCTTTTTTATTGTACATTATTTGAATTATTATGATTTTTGGTAATAATATTCTTGTTATATATCATACAGCTAATTAAATAAACCTCGTCGGTTAGGAATATTAGTGTTAAAGTATTAAATCTCATTTTGACGTCAAAATCGGCTGTTTAAGACGAAATACTTGCAAAAAACATTGTTTTTTCTTCATTATTTGAGTTATTAAATTTCTGATTATAATATCCATGTAGTATTTCGTAAATGTAATTAAATAACTGTCTTTGGTTAAAAATGTTTGTTTTAAAGTATTAAAAATTCTTTTGACTTCAAAATCGGCTTTTTAAGTCGAAATACTTGCAATAAACATTGTTTATCGTACATTATTTAAGTTATTTTCATTTTTGGCTATATTATTCTTGTTATATTTCTTACAGCGGATTTAATAAACGTTATTTGTTAGTAATGGAACTTTAAACATATTAAAAGTACAATAGGCATTAAAATAGGCTATTTTAAATAAAATACTTGTATTCAACGCTTTTTTATCGTACATTTTTTGAGTTATTTCGACCTAATGTTATATTATTATTGTAATATATCATATAGATTATTAAATAAACGTCTTCGGTAAAAATGTCAGTTTTAAAGTATTAAAACTCCTTTTGACGTCAAAATAAGCTGTTTAAGACGAAATACTGCAGTAAACATTATTTATCGTACATTATTTAAGTTATTTAGATTTTTTGTGACAATTTTTTTGTTATATTTCTTATAGCTAATTAAATAAACGTTATTGGTTTGTAATCAAACTTTTGACATAATAAAAGTTCATTTGGAATTATAATAGGCTGTTTTTAACTAAATACTTTCATTAAAGCGTTTTTGATCGCACATTATTTGAATTATTATGATTTTTGTATTAATATACTTAAAGTATATCATACAGCTAATTAAATAAACATATTCGGTTAGGAATATTAGTTTTCAACTATTAAAACTTATTTTAACCTCAAAATCGGCTGTTTATAACAAACTACTTGTAATAAACATTATTTATCGTACATTATTCAAGTTATTTAGATTTTTAATTAAAAAATTCTTGTAATATTTCGTAAAGGTATTTCAATTAACGTCCTCGGTTAATAATATTAGTTTTAAATAATTAAAACTTTATTTGACGTCATAATTGTCTGTTTAAGACGAAAAACTAACAATAAACATTGTTTATCGCACATTAGTTAAGTTATTTCGACATTTTGTTATAATATTTCTGTAGTTTTTCGTAAAGGTAATTTAATAAACCTCTTCGGTTAAAAATATCAGTTTTAAACTTATAAAACTTCTTTTGACTTCAAAATAAGCTGTTTGAGACGAAATACTTGCAGTAAACATTGTTTATCGTACATTATTTTAGTTATTTTGATTTCTAGTGATAATTTTTTGTTATATTTCTTATAGCTAATTAAATAAACGTTATTGGTTAGTAATCGAACTTTAAACATATTAAAAGTTCATTAGGAATTATAATAGGCTGTATTAAACAAAATACTTGTATTAAAACCCTTTTTTATTGTACATTATTCGAATTATTATGATTTTTGGTATTAATATTCTTGTTATATATCATACAGCTAATTAAATAAACCTCTTCGGTTAGGAATATTAGTTTTAAAGTATTAAAAGTCTTTTTGACGTCAAAATCGGCTTTTTAAGACGAAATACTGGTAATAAATATTGTTTATCCTTTAATATTTGAGTTATTAAATTTTTAGGTTAAAATATTCTTGTAATATTAAGTAAAGGAAATTTAATAAACTTCTGCGGTTAAAAATATTAGTTTTATATAATTAAAACTCTATTTGATGTCATTATTGTCTGTTTTAAGAGACGAGATACTTGCAATAAACATTGTTTATCGTATATTATTTGACTTATTTTAATATTTGGTTATAATATTACTGTAGTTTTTCGTAATGGTAATTGAATAACTGTCTTCGGTTAAAAATACTAGTTTTAAAGTATTAAAACTCATTTTGACGTCAAAATCAATTCTTTAAGACAAAATACTTACAATAAACATTGTTTATCGTACATTATTTGAGTTATTTCCATTTAAAATTATAATATTCTTGTAATATTTCGTAAAGGTAATTTAATTAACATCTTCGGTTAAAATATTAGTTTTAAAAAATTAAAACTCTAATTGACGTAATAATTGTCTGTTTAAGAGACGAAATACTTGCAATAAACATTGTTTATCGTACGTTATTTGAGTTATTCGTATTTTTGTTATAATATTCCTGTAGTATTTCTTAAAAGTAATTTAATAACTGTCTTCGGTTAAAAATATTAGTTTTAAAGTAATAAAACTTCTTTTGACGTCAAAATTGGCTGTTTAAGACGAAATACTTGCAATAAACATTATTTATCTTACATTATTTTAGTTTTTTCGATTTTTTTCTTATAATATTTTCGTTCTATTTCTTATAGCTTATTTAATTAACGTTATTGCTTAGTAATCTAATTTTAAATATATTAAAAATTTGATAGGCATTATAATAGGCTGTTTTAAACAAAATACTTTTATTAAACCCTTTTTTATTGTACATTATTTGAATCATTATGATTTTTGGATATAATATTCTTGTAATATATCATACAGTTAATTAAATAAACCTCATTGGTTAGAAATAAGTGTTTGATTGTATTAAAACTACTTTAGACATTAAAATCGGCTGTTTAAGACGAAATACTTGCTAAAAACATAGTTTATTGTACATAATTTAAGTTAATTTTGCATTTTTGTTATACTATTCATGTAATATATCGTAAAGGTAGTTTAATAAATATCTTCGGATAAAAATATTAGTTTTAAAGTATTAAAAATTCTTTTGACTTCAAAATCGGCTGTTTAAGTCGAAATACTTGCAATAAACATTGTTTATCGTACATTATTTAAGTTATTTTCATTTTTGGCTATAAAATTTTTGTTATATTTCTTACAGCTTTTTTAATAAACGTAATTGGTTAGTAATCGAACTTTAAACATATTTAAAGTACAATAGGCATTAAAATAGGCTGTTTTAAACAAAATACTTGTATTAAACGCTTTTTTATTGTACATTATTTGAGTTATTTCGACCTAATGTTATACTATTATTGTAATATATAATATAATAATTAAATAAACCTCTTCGGTTAAAATGTCAGTTTTAAAGTATTAAAACTTCTTTTGACGTCAAAATCGGCTGTTTAAGACGAAATACTTGCAAAATACATTGTTTATCGGACATAATTTAAGTTATTTTGATTTTTGGTTTTAATATTCTTGTAATATTACGTAAAGATAATTTAATAAACCTCTTCGGTTAAAAATGTTATATGTAAAGTATTAAAACTTCGTTTGACGTCATAATCAGCTGTTTAAGACTAAATACTCTCAATAAAAATTGTTTATCGTACATTACTTGAGTTATCTCGATTTTTAGTTATAATATTCTTGTTATATTTCTTAAAAATAATTTAATAAACGTTATTGGTTAGTAATCTAACTTTAAATATATTATAAGTACAACAGGCATTATAATAGGCTGTTTTTAACAAAATACTTTCATAAACCGTTTTAGATCGCACATTATTTGAATTACTATGATTTTTTGTATTAATATACTTAAAATATATCATACAGCTAATTAAATAAACATATTCGGTTAGGAATATTAGTTTTCAACTATTAAAACTTATTTTAACGTCAAAATCGGCTGTTTATAACAAATTACTTGTAATAAACATTATTTATCGTACATTATTCAAGTTATTTAGATTTTTGGTTAAAATATTCTTGTAATATTTCGTAAAGGTATTTCAATTAACGTCCTAGGTTAATAAAATTAGTTTTAAATAATTAAAACTTTATTTGACGTAGTAATTGTCTGTTTAAGAGACGAAAAACTAGCAATAAACATTGTTTATCGCACATTAGTTAAGTTATTTCGTTATTTTGTTTAAATATTTCTGTAGTTTTTCGTAAAGGTAATTTAATAAAATTCTTCGGTTAAAAATATTGGTTTTAAAGTATTAAAAGTTCTTCTGACGTCAAAATAGGCTGTTTAAGACGAAATACTGCAGTAAACATTATTTATCATACATTATTTTAGTTATTTTGATTTCTAGTGATAATTTTTTTGTTATATTTCTTATAGCTAATTAAATAAACGTTATTGGTTTGTAATCTAACTTTAGACATATCAAAAGTACAATAAGAATTTTAATAGGCTGTTTTAAACAAAATACTTGTATCAAAACCCTTTTTTATTGTACATTTTTTGAATTATTATGATTTTTGGTATTAATATTCTTGTAATATATCATACAGCTAATCAAATAAACCTCTTCGGTTAGGAATATTAGTTTTAAAGTATTAAAAGTCTTTTTGACGTCAAAATCGGCTTTTTAAGACGAAATACTGGTAATAAATATTGTTTATCCTTTATTATTTGAGTTATTAAATTTTTGGTTAAAATATTCTTGTAATATTAAGTAAAGGTAATTTAATAAACCTCTGCGGTTAAAAATATTAGTTTTATATAATTAAAACTCTACTTGATGTCATTATTGTCTGTTTAAGAGACGAAATACTTGCAATAAACATTGTTTATCGTATATTATTTGACTTATTTTAATATTTGGTTAACGTATTACTGTAGTTTTTCGTAATGGTAATTTAATAACTGTCTTCGGTTAAAAATATTAGTTTTAAAGTATTAAAACTTCTTTTGACGTCAAAATAGGCTGTTTAAGGCGAAATACTCGCAATAAACATTGTTAATCGTACATTACTTGAGTTATTTCGATTTATAGTTATAACTATCTTGTTATATTTCTTAAAAATAATTTAATAAACGTTATTGGTTAGTAATCGAACTTTAAACATATCAAAAGTACAATAGGCGTTATAATAGGCTGTTATAAACAAAATACTTGTAGTAAAATCTTTTTTATCGTACATTATTTGAGTTATTATTATTTTTGGTATTAATATTCTTGTAATATATCATATAGGTGATTCAATAAATTATTTTTGTTAGGAATTTTAATTTTTAATTATTAAAACTCCTTTGGACATTAAATTCGGCTGATTAAGACAAAATACTTGCAATAAACTTTGTTTATCGTACATTATTTGAGTTATTTCGTATTTTATATAGATTATTCTAGATATATTTATTACAGCTTTTTTAATAAACGTTATTGGTTAGTAATCTAACTTTAAACATATCAAAGGTACAATAGGCATTATAATATACTGTTTTAAGCAAAATACTTGCATTAAACCCTTTTTTATCGTACATTATTTGAATTATTATGATTTTTGGTATTGGTATTCTTGTAATATATCTTACTGCTAATTATATAAACCTCTTCAGTTAGAAATAATTGTTTCAATGTATTAAAACTACTTTAGACGACAAAATCGGCTGTTTAAGTCGAAATACTTGCAATAAACATTGTTCGTCGTGCATTATTTGAGTAATTTTGATTTTTGGTTATAATATTCTTGTAATATTTCGTAAAGGCTTTTTAATAAACCTAATCGGTTAAAAATATTAGTTTTAAAGTATTAAAACTCATTTTGACGTCAAAAACGGCTGTTTAAGATGAAATACTTGCAGAAAACATTGTTTATCGTACATAATTTAAGTAAATTTTGGTTTTTTGTTATAATATTCTTGTAATAAATCGAAAAATTTAATACAATAAACCTCTCCGGTTACAAATATTAGTTTTAAAGTATTAAAACTCCTTTTGACGTCAAAATCGGCTGTTTAGGACGAAATACTTGCAATAAACATTGTTTATCGTACATTATTTGAGTTATTTCGATTTTTTGTTATAATATTCATGGTATATTTCTTACAGCTAATTTAATAAACGTATTGGTTAGTAATCGAACTTTAAACATATTATAAGTACAATAGGCATTAAAATAGGCTGTTTTAAACAAAATACTTGTATTAAACACTTTTTTATTAAACATTAATTGAGTTATTTTGACTTAAGGTTAAAATATTATTGTAATATATCATATAAGTAATTATATAAACCTCTTAGGTTAAAATGTCAGTTTTAAAGTATTAAAACTCCTTTTGACGTCAAAATCGGCTGTTTAAGACGAAATACTTGCAATAAACATTGTTTAGCGTACATTATTTGAGTTATTTTGATTTTTGATATTAATATTCTTGTAATATTTCAAAAAGGTAATTCATTAAACCACTTCGGTTAAAAATATTAGTTTTAAAATATTAAAACTTCTAATGATGTCGAAATCGGCTGTTTAAGACGAATCACTCGCAATAAACATTGTTTATCGTATATTACTTGAGTTATTTCGATTTTTAGTTATAACTATCTTGTTATATTTCTTAAAAATAATTGAAAAAACGTTATTGGTTAGTAATCTAACTTTAATCATACTTAAAGTACAATAGGCTGTTTTAAACAAAATACTTGTATCAAACCGTTTTTTATCGTACATTAATTTAATTATTATGATTTTGTGTCTTAATATACTTAAAATATATCATATAGCTAATTAAATAAGCATCTTTGGTTAGGAATATTATATTTAAAGTATTAAAACTCATTTCAACGTCAAATCGGCTGTTTAAGACGAAACACTTGTAATAAACATTGTTTATCGTGCATTATTAAAGTTATTTCAATTTTTGGTTATAATATTCTTGTAATATTTCGTAAAGGTAATTCAATTGACGTCCTCGGTTTAAAATATTAGTTTTAAATAATTAAAACTTCTTTTTACGTCAAAATAGGCTGTTTAAGACGAAATACTGTAGTAAACATTATTTATCGTTTATTATTGTAGTTATTTAGATTTTATGTGATAATTTTTTTGTTATATTTCTTATAGCTAATTAAATAAACGTTATTGGTTTGTAATCAAACTCTAAACATTTTAAAAGTTCATTAGGAATTATAATATGCTGTTTTAAACAAAATACTTGTATTAAACCCTTTTTTATTGTACATTATTTGAATTATTATGAATTTTGGTAATAATATTCTTGTTATATATCATACAGCTAATTAAATAAACCTCTTCGGTAAGGAATATTAGTCTTAAAGTATTAAATCTCACTTTGACGTCAAAATCAGCTGTTTAAGACGAAATACTTGCAAAAAACATTGTTTATCGTACATAATTTAAGTTGTTTTCATTTTTGGTTATAATATTCTTGTAATATTACCTAAGGGTAATTTATAAAACTTCTATGATTAAAAATATTAGTTGTAAAGTATTAAAACTTCGTTTCACGTCAAAATCAGCTGTTTAAGACGAAATACTCTCAATAAAAATAGTTTATCGTACATGACTTGAGTTATTTCGATTTTTAGTTATAATATTCTTTTTATAGTTCTTAAAAATAATTTAATAGACGTTATTGGTTAGTAATCTAACTTTAGACATATTAAAAGTACAATAGGCATTATAATAGGCTGTTTTAAACAAAATACTTGTATTAAACCGTTTGTGATCGCACATTATTTGAATTACTATGATTTTTTGTATTAATAGACTTAAAATATATCATACAGCTAATTAAATAAACATATTCGGTTAGGAATATTAGTTTTCAAGTATTAAAACTTATTTTAACGTCAAAATCGGCTGTTTATAACAAACTACTTGTAATAAACATTATTTATCGTACATTATTCAAGTTATTTAGATTTTTAGTTAAAATATTCTTGTAATATTTCGTAAAGGTATTTCAATTAACGTCCTCGGTTAATAAAATTAGTTTTAAATAATTAAAACTTTATTTGACGTCATAATTGTCTGTTTGAGAGACGAAAAACTAGCAATAAACGTTGTTTATCGCACATTAGTTAAGTTATTTCGACATTTTGTTTTAATATTTCTGTAGTTTTTCGTAAAGGTAATTTAATAAAACTCTTCGGTTAAAAATATTGGTTTTAAAGTACTAAAAGTTCTTCTGACGTCAAAATAGGCTGTTTAAGACGAAATACTGCAGTAAACATTATTTATCATACATTATTTTAGTTATTTTGATTTCTAGTGATAATTTTTTTGTTATATTTCTTATAGCTAATTAAATAAACGTTATTGGTTTGTATTCTAACTTTAGACATATCAAAAGTACAATAAGAATTATAATAGGCTGTTTTAAACAAAATACTTGTATCAAAACCCTTTTTTATTGTACATTTTTTGAATTATTATGATTTTTGGTATTAATATTCTTGTAATATATCATACAGCTAATTAAATAAACCTCTTAAGTTAGGAATATTAGTTTTAAAGTATTAAAAGTCTTTTTGACGTCAAAATCGGCTTTTTAAGACGAAATACTGGTAATAAATGTTGTTTATCCTTTATTATTTGAGTTATTAAATTTTTGGTTAAAATATTCTTGTAATATTAAGTAAAGGTAATTTAATAAACCTCTGTGATTAATATTAGTTTTATATAATTAAAACTCTATTTGATGTCATTATTGTCTGTTTAAGAGACGAGATACTTGCAATAAACATTGTTTATCGTATATTATTTGACTTATTTTAGTATTTGGTTATAATATTACTGTAGTTTTTCGTAATGGTAATTTAATAACTGTCTTCGGTTAAAAATATTAGTTTTAAAGTGTTTAAACTTCTTTTGACGTCAAAATATGCTGTTTAAGGCGAAATACTCGCAATAAACATTGTTAATCGTACATTACTTGAGTTACTTCGATTCATAGTTATAACTATCTTGTTATATTTCTTAAAAATAATTTAATAAACGTTATTGGTTAGTAATCAAACTTTAAACATATTAAAAGTACAATAGGCGTTATAATAGGCTGTTATAAACAAAATACTTGTAGTAAAATCTTTTTTATCGTACATTATTTGAGTTATTATTATTTTTGGTATTAATATTCTTGTAATATATCATATAGGTGATTCAATAAATTTTTTTTGTTAGGAATATTAATTTTAAATTATCAAAACTCCTTTGGACGTTAAATTCGGCTGTTTAAGACGAAATACTTGCAATAAACTTTGTTTATCGTACATTATTTGAGTTATTTCGTATTTTGGATAGATTATTCTAGTTATATTTATTACAGCTTTTTTAATAAACGTTATTGGAAATAATCTAACTTTAAACATATCAAAGGTATAATAGGCATTATAATATACTGTTTTAAGCAAAATACTTGTATTAAACCCTTTTTTATCGTACATTATTTGAATTATTATGATTTTTGGTATTGATATTCTTGTATTATATCTTACTGCTAATTATATAAACCTCTTCAGTTAGAAATAATTGTTTCAATGTATTAAAACTACTTTAGACGACAAAATCGGCTGTTTAAGACGAAATACATACAAAAAACATTGTTCATCGTGCATTATTTGAGTAATTTTAATTTTTGGTTATAATATTCTTGTTATATTTCGTAAAGGCTTTTTAATAAACCTCATCGGTTAAAAATATTAGTTTTAAAGTATTAAAACTCATTTTGACGTCAAAATCGGCTGTTTAAGATGAAATACTTGCAGAAAACATTGTTTATCGTACATAATTTAAGCAAATTTTGGTTTTTTGTTATAATATTCTTGTAATAAATCAAAAAATTTAATACAATAAACCTCTCCGGTTAAAAATATTAGTTTTAAAGTATTAAAACTCCTTTTGACGTCAAAATCGGCTGTTTAAGACGAAATACTTGCAATAAACATTGTTTATCGTACATTATTTGAGTTATTTCGATTTTTTGTTATAATATTCATGTTATATTTCTTACAGCTAATTTAATAAATGTTATTGGTTAGTAATCGAACTTTAAACATATTATATAACTTAATATATAATATTATAAGTACAATAGGCATTAAAATAGGCTGTTTTAAACTAAATACTTGTATTAAAGACTTTTTAATGTACATTATTTGAGTTATTTTGACTTAAGGTTATAATATTATTGTAATATATCATACAGGTTATTATATAAAGCTCTTCGGTTAAAATGTAAGTTTTAAAATATTAAAACTTCTTTTGACGTCAAAATCGGCTGTTTAAGACGAAATACTCGCAATAAACATTGTTTATCGTATATTACTTGAGTTATTTCGATTTTTAGCTATAACTATCTTGTTATATTTCTTAAAAATAATTGAAAAAACGTTATTGGTTAGTAATCTAACTTTAAACATACTTAAAGTACAATAGGCATTATAATAGGCTGTTTTAAACAAAATACTTGTATCAAACCGTTTTTTATCGTACATTAATTTAATTATTATGATTTTGTGTATTAATACACTTAAAATATATCATATAGCTAATTAAATAAGCATCTTTGGTTAGGAATAATAAATTTAAAGTATTAAAACTCATTTCAACGCCAAATCGGCTGTTTAAGACGAAACACTTGTAATAAACATTGTTAATCGTGCATTATTAAAGTTATTTCGATTTTTGTTATAATATTCTTGTAATATTTCGTAAAGGTAATTTAATTAACGTCCTCGGTTTAAAATATTAGTTTTAAATAATTAAAACTCCTTTTACGTCAAAATAGGCTGTTTAAGACGAAATACTGAAGTAAACATTATTTATCGTTTATTATTGTAGTTATTTAAATTTTTTGTGATAATTTTTTTGTTATATTTCTTATAGCTAATTAAATAAACGTTATTGGTTTGTAATCAAACTCTAAACATATTAAAAGTTCATTAGGAATTATAATATGCTGTTTTAAACAAAATACTTGTATTAAACTCTTTTTTATTGTACATTATTTGAATTATTATGAATTTTGGTAATAATAATTTTTTTATATATCATACAGCTAATTAAATAAAGCTCTTCGGTAAAAAATATTAGTCTTAAAGTATTAAATCTCACTTTGACGTCAAAATCGGCTGTTTAAGACGAAATACTTGCAAAAAACATTGTTTATCGTACATAATTTAGGTTGTTTTCATTTTTGGTTATAATATTCTTGTAATATTACCTAAGGGTAATTTATAAAACTGCTTTGATTAAAAATATTAGTTGTAAAGTATTAAAACTTCGTTTCACGTCAAAATCAGCTGTTTAAGACAAAATAATCTCAATAAAAATTGTTTATCGTACATTACTTGAGTTATTTCGATTTTAGGTTATAATATTCTTGTTATATTTCTTAAAAATAATTTAATAAACGTTATTGGTTAGTAATCTAACTTTAAATATATTATAAATACAACAGGCATTATAATAGGCTGTTTTTAACAAAATACTTTCATAAACCGTTTTTGATCGCACATTATTTGAATTATTATGATTTTTTGTATTAATATACTTAAAATATATCATACAGCTAATTAAATAAACATATTCGGTTAGGAATATTAGTTTTCAAGTATTAAAACATATTTTAAAGTCAAAATCGGCTGTTTATAACAAACTACTTGTAATATACATTATTTATCGTACATTATTCAAGTTATTTAGATTTTTGGTTATAATATTCTTGGAATATTTCGTAAAGGTCATTCAATTAACGTCTTTGGTTATAAATATTAGTTTTATATAATTAAAACTCCATTTGACGTCATTATTGTCTGTTGAAGCGACGAAATACTTGCAATAATCATTGTCTATCGTACGTTATTTGAGTTATTTCGTGTTTGGTTATAATATTCCTGTAGTATTTCGTAAAGGTAATTTAGAAACTGTCTTCGGTTAAAAATATTAGTTTTAAAGTATTAAAACTTCTTTTGACGTCAAAATCGGCTGTTTAAGACGAAATACTCGCAGAAAACGTTGTTTATCGTACATTATTTGAGTTATTTCAATTTTTGGTTATAATATTCTTGTTATATTTCTTACAGCTAATTTAATAACTGTTTTTGGTTATTAATCGAACTTTAAACGTATTAAAAGTACAATAGGCATTTTAAAAGGCTGTTTTAAACAAAATACTTGTATTAAACGGTTTTTGATCGCACATTATTTGAATTATTATGACTTTTTTGTATTAATATACTTAAAATATATCATAAAGCTAATTAAATAAACATCTTCGGTTAGGAATATTAGGTTTCAAGTATAAAAACTTATTTTAACGTCAAAATCGGCTGTTTATAACAAAATACTTGTAATAAACATTATTTATCGTACATTATTCAAGTTATTTAGATTTTTGGTTAAAATATTCTTGTAATATTTCGTAAAGGTATTTCAATTAACGTCTTCGGTTAATAAAATTAGTTTTAAATAATCAAAACTTTATTTGAGGTCATAATTGTCTGTTTAAGAGACGAAAAACTAGCAATAAACATTGTTTATCGTACATTAGTTAAGTTATTTCGACATTTTGTTATAATATTCCTGTAGTATTTTGTAAAGGTAATATAATAAACCTCTTCGGTTAAAAATATTGGTTTTAAAGTATTAAAAGTTCTTCTGACGTCAAAATAGGCTGTTTAAGACGAAATACTGCAGTAAACATTATTAATCGTACATTATTTTAGTTATTTTGATTTTTTGTGATAATTTTTTTGTTATATTTATTATAGCTAATTGAATAAACGTTATTGGTTTGTAATCTAACTTTAGACATATTAAAAGTACATTAGGAATTATAATAGGCTGTTTTAAACAAAATACTTGTATCAAAACCCTTTTTTATTGTACATTATTTGAATAATTATAATTTTTGGATATAATATTCTTGTAATATATCATACAGCTAATTAAATAAACCTCTTCGGTTAGGAATATTAGTTTTAAAGTATTAAAAGTCTTTTTGACGTCAAAATCGGCTTTTTTAAAACGAAATACTGGTAATAAATATTGTTTATCCTTTATTATTTGAGTTATTAAACTTTTGGTTAAAATATTCTTGTAATATTAAGCAAAGGTAATTTAATAAACCTCTGTGGTTAAAAATATTAGTTTTATATAATTAAAACTCTATTTGATGTCATTATTGTCTGTTTAAGAGACGAGATACTTGCAATAAACATTGTTTATCGTATATTATTTGACTTATTATGATTTTTGGTTATAATATTACTGTAGTTTTTCGTAATGGTAATTTAATAACTGTTTTCGGTTAAAAATATTAGTTTTAAAGTGTTAAAACTTCTTTTGACGTCAAAATAGGCTGTTTAAGGCGAAATACTCGCAATAAACATTGTTAATCGTACATTACTTGAGTTATTTCGATTTATAGTTATAACTATCTTGTTATATTTCTTAAAAATAATCAAATAAACGTTATTGGTTAGTAATCGAACTTTAAACATATTAAAAGTACAATAGGCGTTATAATAGGCTGTTATAAACAAAATACTTGAAGTAAAATCTTTTTTATCGTACATTATTTGAGTTATTATTATTTTTGGTATTAATATTCTTATAATTTATCATATAGGTGATTCAATAATTTTTTTTTGTTAGGAATTTTAATTTTAAATTATTAAAACTCCTTTGGACGTTAAATTTGGCTGTTTAAGACGAAATACTTGTAATAAACTTTGTTTATCGTACATTATTTGAGTTATTTCGTATTTTCGATAGCTTATTCTAGTTATTTTTCTTACAGCTTTTTTAATAAACGTTATTGGTTAGTAATCTAACTTTAAACATATTAAAGGTACAATAGGCATTATAATATACTGTTTTAAGCAAAATACTTGTATTAAACCCTTTTTTATCGTACATTCTTTGAATTATTATGATTTTTGGTATTGATATTCTTGTAATATATCTTACTGCTAATTATATAAACCTCTTCAGTTAGAAATAATTGTTTCAATGTATAAAAACTACTTTAGACGTCAAAATCGGCTGTTTAAGACGAAATACATGCAAAAAACTTTGTTCATCGTGCATTATTTGAGTATTTTTGATTTTTTGTTATAATATTCTTGTAATTTTTCGTAAAGGCTTTTTAATAAACCTCATCGGTTAAAAATATTAGTTTTAAAGTATTAAAACTCATTTTGACGTCAAAATCGGCTGTTTAAGATGAAATACTTGCAGAAAACATTGTTTATTGTACATAATATAAGTAAATTTTGGTTTTTTGTTATAATATTCTTGTAATAAATCGAAAAATTTAATACAATAAACCTCTCCGGTTAAAAATATTAGTTTTAAAGTATTAAAACTCCTTTTGACGTCAAAATCGGCTGTTAAAGACGAAATATTTGCAATAAACATTGTTTATCGTACATTATTTGAGTTATTTCGATTTTTTGTTATAACATTCATGTTATATTTCTTACAGCTAATTTAATAATTGTTATTGGTTAGTAATCGAACTTTAAACATACTATATGTACAATAGGCATTAAAATAGGCTGTTTTAAACAAAATACTTCTATTAAACACTTTTTTATTGTACATTATTTGAGTTATTTTGACTTAAGGTTATAATATTATTGTAATATATCATATAGGTAATTATATAAACCTCTTCGGTTAAAATTTCAGTTTTAAAGTACTAAAACTCCTTTTGACGTCAAAATCGGCTGTTTAAGACGAAATACTTGCAATAAACATTGTTTAGCGTACATTATTTGAGTTATTTCGATTTTTGGTATTAATATTCTTGTAATATTTCAAAAAGGTAATTCATTAAACCACTTCGCTTAAAAATATTAGTTTTAAAATATTAAAACTTCTTTTGACGTCGAACTCGGCTGTTTAAGACGAAATACTCGTAATAAACATTGTTTATCGTATATTACTTGAGTTATTTCGATTTTTAGTTATAACTATCTTGTTATATTTCTTAAAAATAATTGAAAAAACGTTATTGGTTAGTAATCTAACTTTAAACATACTAAAAGTACAATAGGCATTATAATAGGCTGTTTTAAACAAAATACTTGTATCAAACTGTTTTTTATCGTATATTAATTTAATTATTATGATTTTGTGTATTAATATACTTAAAATATATCATATAGCTAATTAATTAAGCATCTTTTGTTAGGAATATTAAATTTAAAGTATTAAAACTCATTTCAACGTCAAATCGGCTGTTTAAGACGAAACACTTGTAATAAACATTGTTTATCGTGCATTATTAAAGTTATTTCGATTTTTGGTTATAATATTCCTGTAATATTTCGTAAAGGTAATTCAATTAACGTCCTCGGTTTAAAATATTAGTTTTAAATAATTAAAACTTCTTTTTACGTCAAAATAGGCTGTTTAAGACGAAATACTGTAGTAAACATTATTTATCGTTTATTATTGTAATTATTTAGATTTTTTGTGATAACTTTTTTTGTTATATATCATACAGCTAATTAAATAAACCTCTTCGGTAAGGAATATTAGTCTTAAAGTATTAAATCTCACTTTGGCGTCAAAATCGGCTGTTTAATACGAAATACTTGCAAAAAACATTGTTTATCGTACATAATTTAAGTTGTTTTCATTTTTGGTTATAATATTCTTGTAATATTACCTAAGGGTAATTTATAAAACTTCTTCGATTAAAAATATTGGTTGTAAAGTAATAAAACTTCGTTTCACGTCAAAATCAGCTGTTTAAGACGAAATACTCTCAATAAAAATTGTTTATCGTACATTACTTGAGTTATTTCGATTTCTAGTTATAATATTCTTGTTATATTTCTTAAAAATAATTTAATAAACGTTATTGGTTAGTAATCTAACTTTAAACATATTATAAGTACAAGAGGCATTATAATAGGCTGTTTTTAACAAAATACTTTTTTTAAACCGTTTTTGATCGCAAATTTTTTGAATTATTATGATTTTTCGTATTAATATACTTAAAATATATCATACAGCTAATTAAATAATCATATTCGGTTAAGAATATTAGCATCAAGTATTAAAACTTATTTTAACGTCAAAATCGGCTGTTTATCACAAACTACTTGCAATAAACATTATTTATCTAACATTATTTGAGTTTATTCGATTTTCGTTACAATAATCTATTTAAATTTTGAAGATAATTCAATTAACATTTTCGGTTTAAAATATTTGTTTTAAATAATTAATCTCCATTTGACGTCAAAATTGTCTGTTTAAGAGACAAATACTTGCAATAAACATTGTTTATCGTACATTACTTGAGTTATTTTAATTTTTTGTTACATTATTCTCGTAATATTTTATAAGGTAATTTAATAAACCCTTTGGTTAGAAATATTAGTTTAAAAGTATTAAAACTCCTTTTTGACGTCAAAATCGGCTATTTAAAACAAAATATTTGCAATAAACATTGTTTATCGTACATTTTTTGAGTTATTTCAATTTTTGGTTATAATATTCTTGAAATATTTCGTAAAGGTAATTCAATTAACGTCTTCGGTTATAAATATTAGTTTTATATAATTAAAACTCCATTTGACGTCATAATTGTCTGTTGAAGCAACAAAATACTTGCAATAAACATTGTTTATCGTACGTTATTTAAGTTATTTCGTGTTTGGTTATAATATTCCTGTAGTGTTTCTCAAAGGTTATTTAATAACTGTCTTCGGTTAAAAATATTAGTTTTAAAGTATTAAAACTTCTTTTGACGTCAAAATCGGCTGTTTAAGACGAAATACTGCAGTAAACATTATTTATCATACATTATTTTAGTTATTTTGATTTCTAGTGATAATTTTTTTGTTATATTTCTTATAGCTAATTAAATAATCGTTATTGGTTTGTAATCTAACTTTAGACATATCAAAAGTACAATAAGAATTATAATAGGCTGTTTTAAACAAAATACTTGTATTAAACCCTTTTTTATCGGACATTATTTAACTTATTATGATTTTTGGTATTAATATTTTTGTAATATATCATATAGCTAATTAAGTAAACTTCTTTGGTTAAGAATATTAAATTTAAAGTATTAAAAGTCTTTTTGACGTCAAAATCGGCTTTTTAAGACGAAATACTTGCAAAAAACATTGTTTATCGTACATAATTTAAGTTATTTTGATTTTTGGTTTTAATATTCTTGTAATATTACGTAAAGGTAATTTAATAAACCTCTTTGGTTATTAATATTAGTTGTAAAGTATTAAAACTTCGTTTGACGTCATAATCAGCTGTTTAAGACGAAATACTCTCAATAAAAATTAATTATCGTACATTACTTGAGTTATTACGATTTTTAGTTATAATATTCTTGTTATATTTCTTAAAAATAATTTAATAAACGTTATTGGTTAGTAATCTAACTTTAAACATATTAAAAGTACAATAGGCATTATAATAGGCTGTTTTAAACAAAATACATGTATTAAACCGTTTTTGATCCAACATTATTTGAATTATTATGATTTTTTGTATTAATATACTTGAAATATATCATACAGCTAATTAAATAAACATATTCGGTTAGGAATATTAGTTTTCAACTATTAAAACTTATTTTAACGTCAAAATCGGCTGTTTATAACAAAATACTTGTAATAAACATTATTTATCGTACATTATTCAAGTTATTTAGATTTTTGGTTAAAATATTCTTGTAATATTTCGTAAAAGTAATTCAATTAACGTCCTCGGTTAATAATATTAGTTTTAAAGAATTAAAACTTTATTTGACGTCATAATTGTCTGTTTAAGAGACGAAAAACTAGCAATAAACATTGTTTACCGCACATTAGTTAAGTTATTTCGATATTTTGTTATAATATTCCTGTAGTATTTTGTAAAGGTAATATAATAAACCTCTTCGGTTAAAAATATTGGTTTTAAAGTATTAAAAGTTCTTCTGACGTCAAAATAGGCTGTTTAAAACGAAATACTGCAGTAAACATTATTTATCGTACATTATTTTAGTTATTTTGATTTTTTGTGATAATTTTTTTGTTATATTTCTTATAGCTAATTAAATAAACGTTATTGGTTTGTAATCTAACTTTAGAAATATTAAAAGTACAATAGGAATTATAATAGGCTGTTTTAAACAAAATACTTGAATCAAAACCCTTTTTTATTGTACATTATTTAAATTATAATGATTTTTGGTATTAATATTCTCGTAATATATCAAACAGCTAATTAAATAAACCTCTTCCGTTAGGAATATTAGTTTTAAAGTATTAAAAGTCTTTTTGACGTCAAAATCGGCTGTTTAAGACGAAATACTTGTAATATATATTGTTTATTCTTTATTATTTGAGATATTAAATTTTTGGTTAAAATATTCTTGAAATATAAAGTAAAGGTAATTTAATAAACCTCTGCGGTTAAAAATATTAGTTTTATATAATTAAAACTTTTTTTGACGTCATTATTGTCTGTTTAAGAGACGAAATACTTGCAATAAACATTGTTTATCGTATATTATTTGACTTATTTAAAAATTTGGTTATAATATTCCTGTAGTTTTTCGTAAAGGTAATTTGATTACTGTTTTCGGTTAAAAATATTAGTTTTAAAGTATTAAAACTTCTTTTGACGTCAAAATAGGTTGTTTAAGGCAAAATACTCGCAATAAACATAGTTTATCGTACATTACTTGAGTTATTTTGATTTTTAGTTATAACTTACTTTTTTTATTTCTTACAGCTAATTTAATAACTGTTATTGGTTAGTAATCGAACTTTAAACATATTAAAAGTTCATTAGGAATTATAATAGGCTGTATTAAACGAAATACTTGTATTAAACCCTTTTTTATTGTACATTATTTGAATTATTATGATTTTTGGTAATAATATTCTTGTTATATATCATACAGCTAATTAAATAAACCTCGTCGGTTAGGAATATTAGTTTTAAAGTATTAAATCTCATTTTGACGTAAAATCGGCTGTTTAAGACGAAATACTTGCAAAAAACATTGTTTTTTCTTCATTATTTAACTTATTAAATTTTTGATTATAATATTCCTGTAGTATTTCGTAAAGATAATTAAATAACAGTTTTTGGTTAAAAATATTTTTTTTAAAGTATTAAAACTTCTTTTGACGTCTAAATAGGCTGTTTAAGACAAAATACTTGCAATAAACTATGTTTATCGTACATTACTTGAGTTATTCCGATTTTTAGCTATAATATTCTTATTAAATTTCTTAAAAATAATTTAATAAACGTTATTGTTTAGTAATCTAACTTTAAACATATTATAAGTACAATAGGCATTATAATAGGCTGTAAAAAAAAAAAATACTTATATTAAACCGTTTTTGATCGCACATTATTCAAATTTTTATAATATTTTGTATTATTATACTTGAAATATAATATACAGCTAATTAAATAAACATCTTCGGTTATGAATATCAGTTTTCAAGTATTTAAACTTATTTTAACGTCAAAACCGGCTGTTTAAGACGAAATACTTGTAATAAACTTTATTTATTGTACATTATTCGTTATTTAGATTTTTGGTTAATATATTCTTGTAATGTTTCGTAAAGGTAATTCATTAACGTCCTCGGTTAAAAGTATTAGTTTTAAAGAATTAAAACTTCATTTGACGTCATTATTGTCTGTTTAAGAGTCAAAAAACTAGCAATAAACATTGTTTATCGTACATTATTTGAGTTATTTCGATTTTTGGTTATAATATTTTTGTAATATTTCGTAAAGGTAATTTAATAACTGTCGTCGGTTAAAAATATTAGTTTTAAGGTATTGAAACTTCTTTTAACGTCAAAATAGACTGTTTAAGACGAAATACTGCAGTAAAAATTATTTATCGTTTATTATTGTAATTATTTTGATTTTTATTGATAATATTTTTGTTATATTTCTTTTAGCTATTTAAATAAACGTAATTGATTAGTAATCTAACTTTAGACATATTCAAAGTACAATAGGAATTATAATAGGCTAATTTATACAAAATAATTGTATATAACCCTTTTTATTAATGCATTTTTTGAATTGTTATAATTTTTGATATTAATATTCTTGTAATATAACATACAGCTAATTAAATAAACCTTTTCGGTTAGAAAATTAGTTTTAAAATATTACAACTCATTTTGACGTCAAAATCGGCTGTTTAAGACGTAATATTTGCAATAAACTTTGTTTATAGTACAAAATTTTAGTTATTTCGATTTTTAGTTTTAATAATCTTGTTTTATTTCTTATAGGTAATTAAACAAACGTTATTTGTTATTAGTCGAACTTTAAACATATTAAAAGTACAATAGGCATTATAATAGGCTCTTTTAAACAGAATACTTTTATTAAACCTTTATTTATTGTACATTATTTGAATTATTATGATTTTTAGTTATAATATTCTTGTTATATATCATACAGCTAATTCAATAAACCTCTACTGTTAGGAAAATTAGTTTTAAGTATTAAAACTCATTGTGACGTCAAAATCGTCTGTTTAAAACGAAATACCTGCCATAAACATTGTTTATTCTTCATTATTTAAGTTATTAAATTTTTGATTATAATATTTCTGTAGTATTTTGTAAAGGTAATTTTATAACTGTCTTCGGTTAAAAATATTAGTTTTAAAGTATTAAAACTTTTTCGACGTCAAAATAGGCTAGTTAAAACGAAATACTTACAATAAACTATGTTTATCGTACATTTTTTGAGTTATTGTGATTTTTGGCTATAATAATCTTGTTATAATTCTTATAGCTATTTTAATAAACGTTATTGGTTAGTAATCGAACTTTAAACATATTAAAAGTACAATAGATATTGTAATAGGCTGTTTAAAAAAAAAAACTTGTATTAAACCCTTTTTTATCGTACATTATTTGAGTTATTATGATGTTTGGTGTTAATATTCTTGTGATATATCATATAGGTAAATCAATAAACTTCTTTGGTTAGAAATATTATATTTAAAGTATTAGAACTCCTTTTGACGTCAAAATCGGCTGTTAAAGACGAAATAGTTGGAATAAACTTTATTTATCGTACATTATTTGAGTTATTCCGTATTTTGGATATATTATTCTTGTTATATTTTTTACAGCGGATTTAATAAACGTTATTTGTTAGTAATCGAACTTTAAACATATAAAAGGTACAATAGGCATTAAATAGGCTGTTTTGAACAAAATATTTGTATTAACTAAATTTTATAGTATATTATTTGAATTATTATGATTTTTGGTATTAATATTCTTGTAATAGATCATACAGTTAATTAAATAAACCTCTTCGGTTAGAAATACTAGTTTTAAAGTATTAAAACTCATTTTGACGTCAAAATCAATTCTTTAAGACAAAATACTTACAATAAACATTGTTTATCCTACATTATTTGAGTTATTTCCATTTTAAATTATAATATTCTTGTAATATTTCGTAAAGGTAATTTAATAACTGACTTCGGTTAAAAATATTAGTTTTAAAGTAATAAAACTTCTTTTGACGTCAAAATCGGCTGTTTAAGACGAAATACTTGCAATAAACATTATTTATCTTACATTATTTTAGTTTTTTCGATTTTTTCTTATAATATTTTCGTTCTCTTTCTTATAGCTTATTTAATTAACGTTATTGCTTAGTAATCTAATTTTAAATATATTAAACATTTAAAAGGCATTATAATAGGCTGTTTTAAACAAAATACTTGTATTAAACCCTTTTTTATTGTACATTATTTGAATCATTATGATTTTTGGATTTAATATTCTTGTAATATATCATACAGTTAATTAAATAAACCTCATTGGTTAGAAATAATTGTTTGATTGTATTAAAACTACTTTAGACATCAAAATCAGCTGTTTTAGACGAAATACTTGCAAAAAACATAGTTTATCGTACATAATTTAAAATAATTTCGCATTTTTGTTATAATATTCATGTAATATATCGTAAAGGTAGTTTAATAAATCTCTTCGGATAAAAATATTAGTTTTAAAGTATTAAAAATTCTTTTAACTTCAAAATCGGCTGTTTAAGTCGAAATACTTGCAATAAACATTTTTTATCGTACATTATTTAAGTTATTTTCATTTTTAGCTATAATATTCTTGTTATATTTCTTACAGCTTTTTTAATAAACGTTATTGGTTAGTAATCGAACTTTAAACATATTCAAAGTACATAAGTCATTAAAATAGGCTGTTTTAAACAAATTACTTGTATTAAACGCTTTTTTATCGTACATTATTTGAGTTATTTCGACCAAATGTTATAATATTATTGTAATATATAATATAGATAATTAAATAAACCTCTTCGGTTAAAATGTCAGTTTAAAAATATTTAAACTCCTTTTGACGTCAAAATCGGCTGTTTAAGACGAAATACTTGCAAAAAACATTGTTTATTCTTCATTATTTAAGTTATTTTGATTTTTGAATTTAATTTTCTTGTAATATTACGTAAAGGTAATTTAATAAACCTCTTTGGTTAAAAATATTATATGTAAAGCATTCAAACTTCGTTTGACGTCATAATTAGCTGTTTAAGACGAAATACTCTCAATAAAAATTGTTTATCGTACATTACTTGAGTTATTTCGATTTTCGGCTATAATAATCTTGTTATATCTTTTATACCTAATTTAATAAACGTTATTGGTTAGTAATCGAACTTTAATCATATTAAAAGTACAATAGATATTGTAATAGGCTGTTTAAAAAAAAATACTTGTATAAAACCCTTTTTTAACGTACATTATTTGAGTTATTATGATGTTTAGTGTTTATTTTCTTGTAAAATATCATATAGGTTATTCAATAAACTTCTTTGGTTAGGAATATTAAATTTAAAGTATTAGAACTCCTTTTGACGTCAAAATCGGCTGTTTAAGAATAAATCTTTGGAATAAACTTTATTTATCGTACATTATTTGAGTTATTTCGTATTTTCGATAGCTTATTCTAGTTATTTTTCTTACAGCTTTTTTAATAAACGTTATTGGTTAGTAATCTAACTTTAAACATATTAAAGGTACAATAGGCATTATAATATACTGTTTTAAGCAAAATACTTGTATTAAACCCTTTTTTATCGTATATTATTAGAATTATTATGATTTTTGGTATTGATATTCTTCTAATATATCTTACTGCTAATTATATAAACCTCTTCAGTTAAAAATAATTGTTTCAATGTATTAAAACTACTTTAGACGTCAAAATCGGCTGTTTAAGACGAAATACATGCAAAAAACTTTGTTCATCGTGCATTATTTGAGTATTTTTGATTTTTTGTTATAATATTCTTGTAATATTTCGTAAAGGCTTTTTAATAAACCTCATCGGTTAAAAATATTAGTTTTAAAGTATTAAAACTCATTTTGACGTCAAAATCGGCTGTTTAAGATGAAATACTTGCAGAAAACATTGTTTATTGTACATAATTTAAGTAAATTTTGGTTTTTTGTTATAATATTCATGTAATAAATCGAAAAATTTAATACAATAAACCTCTCCGGTTAAAAATATTAGTTTTAAAGTATTAAAACTCCTTTTGACGTCAAAATCGGCTGTTTAAGACGAAATACTTGAAATAAACATTGTTTATCGTACATTATTTGAGTTATTTCGAAATTTTGTTATAATATTCATGTTATATTTCTTACAGCTAATTTAATAAATGTTATTGGTTAGTAATCGAACTTTAAACATATTATAAGGACAATAGGCATTAAAATAGGCTGTTTTAAACAAAATACTTGTATTAAACACTTTTTTATCGTACATTATTTGAGTTATTTTGACTTAAGTTTTTAATATTATTGTTACATATCATACAGCTAATTAAATAAACCTCTTCGGTTAGGAATATTAGTCTTAAAGTATTAAATCTCACTTTGACGTCAAAATCGGATGTTTAAGACGAAATACTTGCAAAAAACATTGTTTATCGTACATAATTTAAGTTGTTTTCATTTTTGGTTATAATATTCTTGTAATATTACCTAAGGGTAATTTATAAAGATTTTTTGATTAAAAATATTAGTTGTAAAGTATTAAAACTTCGTTTCACGTCAAAATCAGCTGTTTAAGACGAAATACTCTCAATAAAAATTGTTTATCGTACATTAATTGAGTTATTTCGATTTTTAGTTATAATATTCATGTTATATTTTTTTAAATAATTTAATAAACGTTATTGGTTAGTAATCTAACTTTAAACATATTATAAGTACAACGGGCATTATAATAGGCTGTTTTTAACAAAATACTTATATTAAACATATTAAAAGTACAAGAGGAGTTTTAATAGGCTGTTTTAAACTAAATACTTGTATTAAACTATTTTTATCGTATATTATTCGAATTATTATGATTTTTGGTATTAATATTCTTGTAATATATCTTACAGCTAGTTAAATAAACCTCTTTGGTTAGAAATAAAGTATTAAAACTCATTTTGACGTAAAAATCAGCTGTTTAAAACAAAATAATTGCAATACACATTATTTATCTAACATTATTTGAGTTTATTCGATTTTCGTTATAATAATATATTTAAATTTTGTGAAGGTAATTCAATTAACGTTTTCGGTTTAAAATATTTGTTTTAAATAATTAATCTCCATTTGACGTCAAAATTGTCTGTTTAAGAGACGAAATACTTGCAATAAACATTGTTTATCGTACGTTATTTGAGTTATTTCGTGTTTGGTTATAATATTCCTGAAGTGTTTCGTAAAGGTTATTTAATAACTGTGTTCGGTTAAAAATATTAGTTTTAAAGTATTAAAACTTCTTTTGACGTCAAAATCGGCTGTTTAAGACGAAATACTCGCAATAAACATTGTTTATCGTACATTATATGAGTTATTTCGATTTTTCGTTATAATATTCTCGTTATATTTCTTACAGCTAATTTTATAACTGTTTTTGGTTATTAATCGAACTTTAAACATATTAAAAGTACATTAGGCATTATAAAAGGCTGTTTTAAACAAAATCATAGTATTAAACCCTTTTTTATCGGACATTATTAAATTTATTACGATTTTTGGTAATAATATTTTTGTAATATATCATATAGCTAATTAAGTAAACTTCTTTGGTTTAGAATATTGTATTTAAAGTATTAAAACTCCTTTTGACGTCAAAATCGGCTGTTTATGACGAAATACTCGCAATAAACATTGTTTATCGTACATTATTTGAGTTATTTTAAAATTTGGTTATAATATTTTTGTAGTTTTTCGTAAAGGTAATTTAATTACTGTCTTCGGTTAAAAATATTAGTTTTAAAGTATTAAAACTTCTTTTGACGTCAAAATAGGTTGTTTAAGGCGAAATACTCGCAATAAACATTGTTTATCGTATATTACTTGAGTTATTTCGTTTTTTAGCTATAACTATCTTGTTATATTTCTTAAAAATAATTGAAAAAACGTTATTGGTTAGTAATTTAACTTTAAACATACTTAAAGTACTATAGGCATTATAATAGGCTGTTTTAAACAAAATACTTGTATCAAACGGTTTTTTATCGTACATTAATTTAATTATTATGATTTTGTGTATTAATATACTTAAAATATATCATATAGCTAATAAAATAAGCATCTTTGGTTAGGAATATTAAATTTAAAGTATTAAAACTCATTTCAACGTCAAATCGGCTGTTTAAAACGAAACACTTGTAATAAACATTGTTTATCGTGCATTATTAAAGTTATTTCGATTTTTGGTTATATTTTTCTTGTAATATTTCGTAAAGGTAATTCAATTAACGTCCTCGGTTTAAAATATTAGTTTTTAATAATTAAAACTTCTTTTTACGTCAAAATAGGCTGTTAAAGACGAAATACTGTAGTAAACATTATTTATCGTTTGTTATTGTAGTTATTTAGATTTTTTGTGAAATTTTTTTTGTTATATTTCTTATAGCTAATTAAATAAACGTCATTGGTTTGTAATCAAACTTTAAACATATTAAAAGTTCATTAGGAATAATAATAGGCTGTTTTAAACAAAATACTTGTATTAAACCCTTTTTATTGTACACTATTTGAATTATTATTAATTTTGGTATTAATATTCTTGTAATATATCATACAGCTGATTAAATAAACCTCTTCGGTTAGGAATATTAGTTTTAAAGTATTAAAAGTCTTTTTGACGTAAATATCGGCTTTTTAAGACGATTTTGACGTCAAAATCGGCTTTTTAAGACGAAATACTGGTAATAAATATTGTTTATCCTTTATTATTTGAGTTATTAAATTTTTGGTTTAAATATTCTTGTAATATTAAGTAAAGGTAATTTAATAAACCTCTGCGGTAAAAAATATTAGTTTTATATAATTAAAACTCTATTTGATGTCATTATTGACTGTTTAAGAGACGAGATACTTGCAATAAACATTGTTTATCGTATATTATTTGACTTATTTTAGTATTTGGTTATAATATTACTGTAGTTTTTCGTAATGGTAATTTAATAACTGTCTTCGGTTAAAAATATTAGTTTTAAAGTGTTAAAACTTCTTTTGACGTCAAAATATGCTGTTTAAGGCGAAATACTCGCAATAAACATTGTTAATCGTACATTACTTGAGTTATTTCGATTTATAGTTATAACTATCTTGTTATATTTCTTAAAAATAATTTAATAAACGTTATTGGTTAGTAATCAAACTTTAAACATATTAAAAGTACAATAGGCGTTATAATAGGCTGTTATAAACAAAATACTTGTAGTAAAATCTTTTTTATCGTACATTATTTGAGTTATTATTATTTTTGGTATTAATATTCTTATAATATATCATATAGGTGATTCAATAAATTTTTTTTGTTAGGAATTTTAATTTTAAATTATCAAAACTCCTTTGGACGTTAAATTCGGCTGTTTAAGACGAAATACTTGCAATAAACTTTGTTTATCGTACATTATTTGAGTTATTTCGTATTTTGGATAGATTATTCTAGTTATATTTATTACAGCTTTTTTAATAAACGTTATTGGAAATAATCTAACTTTAAACATATCAAAGGTATAATAGGCATTATAATATACTGTTTTAAGCAAAATACTTGTATTAAACCCTTTTTTATCGTACATTATTTGAATTATTATGATTTTTGGTATTGATATTCTTGTAATATATCTTACTGCTAATTATATAAACCTCTTCAGTTAGAAATAATTGTTTCAATGTATTAAAACTACTTTAGACGACAAAATCGGCTGTTTAAGACGAAATACATGCAAAAAACATTGTTCATCGTGCATTATTTGAGTAATTTTTATTTTTGGTTATAATATTCTTGTTATATTTCGTAAAGGCTTTTTAATAAACCTCATCGGTTAAAAATATTAGTTTTAAAGTATTAAAACTCATTTTGACGTCAAAATCGGCTGTTTAAGATGAAATACTTGCAATAAACATTGTTTATCGTACATAATTTAAGCAAATTTTGGTTTTTTGTTATAATATTCTTGTAATAAATCAAAAAATTTAATACAATAAACCTCTCCGGTTAAAAATATTAGTTTTAAAGTATTAAAACTCCTTTTGACGTCAAAATCGGCTGTTTAAGACGAAATACTTGCAATAAACATTGTTTATCGTACATTATTTGAGTTATTTCGATTTTTTGTTATAATATTCATGTTATATTTCTTACAGCTAATTTAATAAATGTTATTGGTTAGTAATCGAACTTTAAACATATTATATAACTTAATATATAATATTATAAGTACAATAGGCATTAAAATAGGCTGTTTTAAACTAAATACTTGTATTAAAGACTTTTTTATTGTACATTATTTGAGTTATTTTGACTTAAGGTTATAATATTATTGTAATATATCATATAGGTTATTATATAAAGCTCTTCGGTTAAAATGTAAGTTTTAAAATATTAAAACTTCTTTTGACGTCAAAATCGGCTGTTTAAGACGAAATACTCGCAATAAACATTGTTTATCGTATATTACTTGAGTTATTTCGATTTTTAGCTATAACTATCTTGTTATATTTCTTAAAAATAATTGAAAAAACGTTATTGGTTAGTAATCTAACTTTAAACATACTTAAAGTACAATAGGCATTATAATAGGCTGTTTTAAACAAAATACTTGTATCAAACCGTTTTTTATCGTACATTAATTTTATTATTATGATTTTGTGTATTAATATACTTAAAATATATCATATAGCTAATTAAATAAGCATCTTTGGTTAGGAATAATAAATTTAAAGTATTAAAACTCATTTCAACGCCAAATCGGCTGTTTAAGACGAAACACTTGTAATAAACATTGTTAATCGTGCATTATTAAAGTTATTTCGATTTTTGTTATAATATTCTTGTAATATTTCGTAAAGGTAATTTAATTAACGTCCTCGGTTTAAAATATTAGTTTTAAATAATTAAAACTCCTTTTACGTCAAAATAGGCTGTTTAAGACGAAATACTGAAGTAAACATTATTTATCGTTTATTATTGTAGTTATTTAAATTTTTTGTGATAATTTTTTTGTTATATTTCTTATAGCTAATTAAATAAACGTTATTGGTTTGTAATCAAACTCTAAACATATTAAAAGTTCATTAGGAATTATAATATGCTGTTTTAAACAAAATACTTGTATTAAACTCTTTTTTATTGTACATTATTTGAATTATTATGAATTTTGGTAATAATAATTTTTTTATATATCATACAGCTAATTAAATAAAGCTCTTCGGTAAAAAATATTAGTCTTAAAGTATTAAATCTCACTTTGACGTCAAAATCGGCTGTTTAAGACGAAATACTTGCAAAAAACATTGTTTATCGTACATAATTTAGGTTGTTTTCATTTTTGGTTATAATATTCTTGTAATATTACCTAAGGGTAATTTATAAAACTGCTTTGATTAAAAATATTAATTGTAAAGTATTAAAACTTCGTTTCACGTCAAAATCAGCTGTTTAAGACAAAATAATCTCAATAAAAATTGTTTATCGTACATTACTTGAGTTATTTCGATTTTAGGTTATAATATTCTTGTTATATTTCTTAAAAATAATTTAATAAACGTTATTGGTTAGTAATCTAACTTTAAATATATTATAAGTACAACAGGCATTATAATAGGCTGTTTTTGACAAAATACTTTCATAAACCGTTTTTGATCGCACATTATTTGAATTATTATGATTTTTTGTATTAATATACTTAAAATATATCATACAGCTAATTAAATAAACATATTCGGTTAGGAATATTAGTTTTCAAGTATTAAAACATATTTTAAAGTCAAAATCGGCTGTTTATAACAAACTACTTGTAATATACATTATTTATCGTACATTATTCAAGTTATTTAGATTTTTGGTTATAATATTCTTGGAATATTTCGTAAAGGTCATTCAATTAACGTCTTTGGTTATAAATATTAGTTTTATATAATTAAAACTCCATTTGACGTCATTATTGTCTGTTGAAGCGACGAAATACTTGCAATAATCATTGTCTATCGTACGTTATTTGAGTTATTTCGTGTTTGGTTATAATATTCCTGTAGTATTTCGTAAAGGTAATTTAGAAACTGTCTTCGGTTAAAAATATTAGTTTTAAAGTATTAAAACTTCTTTTGACGTCAAAATCGGCTGTTTAAGACGAAATACTCGCAGAAAACGTTGTTTATCGTACATTATTTGAGTTATTTCAATTTTTGGTTATAATATTCTTGTTATATTTCTTACAGCTAATTTAATAACTGTTTTTGGTTATTAATCGAACTTTAAACGTATTAAAAGTACAATAGGCATTTTAAAAGGCTGTTTTAAACAAAATACTTGTATTAAACGGTTTTTGATCGCACATTATTTGAATTATTATAACTTTTTTGTATTAATATACTTAAAATATATCATAAAGCTAATTAAATAAACATCTTCGGTTAGGAATATTAGGTTTCAAGTATAAAAACTTATTTTAACGTCAAAATCGGCTGTTTATAACAAAATACTTGTAATAAACATTATTTATCGTACATTATTCAAGTTATTTAGATTTTTGGTTAAAATATTCTTGTAATATTTCGTAAAGGTATTTCAATTAACGTCTTCGGTTAATAAAATTAGTTTTAAATAATCAAAACTTTATTTGAGGTCATAATTGTCTGTTTAAGAGACGAAAAACTAGCAATAAACATTGTTTATCGTACATTAGTTAAGTTATTTCGACATTTTGTTATAATATTCCTGTAGTATTTTGTAAAGGTAATATAATAAACCTCTTCGGTTAAAAATATTGGTTTTAAAGTATTAAAAGTTCTTCTGACGTCAAAATAGGCTGTTTAAGACGAAATACTGCAGTAAACATTATTAATCGTACATTATTTTAGTTATTTTGATTTTTTGTGATAATTTTTTTGTTATATTTATTATAGCTAATTGAATAAACGTTATTGGTTTGTAATCTAACTTTAGACATATTAAAAGTACAATAGGAATTATAATAGGCTGTTTTAAACAAAATACTTGTATCAAAACCCTTTTTTATTGTACATTATTTGAATAATTATAATTTTTGGATATAATATTCTTGTAATATATCATACAGCTAATTAAATAAACCTCTTCGGTTAGGAATATTAGTTTTAAAGTATTAAAAGTCTTTTTGACGTCAAAATCGGCTTTTTAAGACGAAATACTGGTAATAAATATTGTTTATCCTTTATTATTTGAGTTATTAAACTTTTGGTTAAAATATTCTTGTAATATTAAGCAAAGGTAATTTAATAAACCTCTGTGGTTAAAAATATTAGTTTTATATAATTAAAACTCTATTTGATGTCATTATTGTCTGTTTAAGAGACGAGATACTTGCAATAAACATTGTTTATCGTATATTATTTGACTTATTATGATTTTTGGTTATAATATTACTGTAGTTTTTCGTAATGGTAATTTAATAACTGTTTTCGGTTAAAAATATTAGTTTTAAAGTGTTAAAACTTCTTTTGACGTCAAAATAGGCTGTTTAAGGCGAAATACTCGTAATAAACATTGTTAATCGTACATTACTTGAGTTATTTCGATTTATAGTTATAACTATCTTGTTATATTTCTTAAAAATAATCAAATAAACGTTATTGGTTAGTAATCGAACTTTAAACATATTAAAAGTACAATAGGCGTTATAATAGGCTGTTATAAACAAAATACTTGAAGTAAAATCTTTTTTATCGTACATTATTTGAGTTATTATTATTTTTGGTATTAATATTCTTATAATTTATCATATAGGTGATTCAATAATTTTTTTTTGTTAGGAATTTTAATTTTAAATTATTAAAACTCCTTTGGACGTTAAATTTGGCTGTTTAAGACGAAATACTTGTAATAAACTTTGTTTATCGTACATTATTTGAGTTATTTCGTATTTTCGATAGCTTATTCTAGTTATTTTTCTTACAGCTTTTTTAATAAACGTTATTGGTTAGTAATCTAACTTTAAACATATTAAAGGTACAATAGGCATTATAATATACTGTTTTAAGCAAAATACTTGTATTAAACCCTTTTTTATCGTACATTCTTTGAATTATTATGATTTTTGGTATTGATATTCTTGTAATATATCTTACTGCTAATTATATAAACCTCTTCAGTTAGAAATAATTGTTTCAATGTATAAAAACTACTTTAGACGTCAAAATCGGCTGTTTAAGACGAAATACATGCAAAAAACTTTGTTCATCGTGCATTATTTGAGTATTTTTGATTTTTTGTTATAATATTCTTGTAATATTTCGTAAAGGCTTTTTAATAAACCTCATCGGTTAAAAATATTAGTTTTAAAGTATTAAAACTCATTTTGACGTCAAAATCGGCTGTTTAAGATGAAATACTTGCAGAAAACATTGTTTATTGTACATAATTTAAGTAAATTTTGGTTTTTTGTTATAATATTCTTGTAATAAATCGAAAAATTTAATACAATAAACCTCTCCGGTTAAAAATATTAGTTTTAAAGTATTAAAACTCCTTTTGACGTCAAAATCGGCTGTTAAAGACGAAATATTTGCAATAAACATTGTTTATCGTACATTATTTGAGTTATTTCGATTTTTTGTTATAACATTCATGTTATATTTTTTACAGCTAATTTAATAATTGTTATTGGTTAGTAATCGAACTTTAAACATACTATATGTACAATAGGCATTAAAATAGGCTGTTTTAAACAAAATACTTCTATTAAACACTTTTTTATTGTACATTATTTGAGTTATTTTGACTTAAGGTTATAATATTATTGTAATATATCATATAGGTAATTATATAAACCTCTTCGGTTAAAATTTCAGTTTTAAAGTACTAAAACTCCTTTTGACGTCAAAATCGGCTGTTTAAGACGAAATACTTGCAATAAACATTGTTTAGCGTACATTATTTGAGTTATTTCGATTTTTGGTATTAATATTCTTGTAATATTTCAAAAAGGTAATTCATTAAACCACTTCGCTTAAAAATATTAGTTTTAAAATATTAAAACTTCTTTTGACGTCGAACTCGGCTGTTTAAGACGAAATACTCGTAATAAACATTGTTTATCGTATATTACTTGAGTTATTTCGATTTTTAGTTATAACTATCTTGTTATATTTCTTAAAAATAATTGAAAAAACGTTATTGGTTAGTAATCTAACTTTAAACATACTAAAAGTACAATAGGCATTATAATAGGCTGTTTTAAACAAAATACTTGTATCAAACTGTTTTTTATCGTATATTAATTTAATTATTATGATTTTGTGTATTAATATACTTAAAATATATCATATAGCTAATTAATTAAGCATCTTTTGTTAGGAATATTAAATTTAAAGTATTAAAACTCATTTCAACGTCAAATCGGCTGTTTAAGACGAAACACTTGTAATAAACATTGTTTATCGTGCATTATTAAAGTTATTTCGATTTTTGGTTATAATATTCCTGTAATATTTCGTAAAGGTAATTCAATTAACGTCCTCGGTTTAAAATATTAGTTTTAAATAATTAAAACTTCTTTTTACGTCAAAATAGGCTGTTTAAGACGAAATACTGTAGTAAACATTATTTATCGTTTATTATTGTAATTATTTAGATTTTTTGTGATAACTTTTTTTGTTATATATCATACAGCTAATTAAATAAACCTCTTCGGTAAGGAATATTAGTCTTAAAGTATTAAATCTCACTTTGGCGTCAAAATCGGCTGTTTAATACGAAATACTTGCAAAAAACATTGTTTATCGTACATAATTTAAGTTGTTTTCATTTTTGGTTATAATATTCTTGTAATATTACCTAAGGGTAATTTATAAAACTTCTTCGATTAAAAATATTGGTTGTAAAGTAATAAAACTTCGTTTCACGTCAAAATCAGCTGTTTAAGACGAAATACTCTCAATAAAAATTGTTTATCGTACATTACTTGAGTTATTTCGATTTCTAGTTATAATATTCTTGTTATATTTCTTAAAAATAATTTAATAAACGTTATTGGTTAGTAATCTAACTTTAAACATATTATAAGTACAAGAGGCATTATAATAGGCTGTTTTTAACAAAATACTTTTTTTAAACCGTTTTTGATCGCAAATTTTTTGAATTATTATGATTTTTCGTATTAATATACTTAAAATATATCATACAGCTAATTAAATAATCATATTCGGTTAAGAATATTAGCATCAAGTATTAAAACTTATTTTAACGTCAAAATCGGCTGTTTATCACAAACTACTTGCAATAAACATTATTTATCTAACATTATTTGAGTTTATTCGATTTTCGTTACAATAATCTATTTAAATTTTGAAGATAATTCAATTAACATTTTCGGTTTAAAATATTTGTTTTAAATAATTAATCTCCATTTGACGTCAAAATTGTCTGTTTAAGAGACAAATACTTGCAATAAACATTGTTTATCGTACATTACTTGAGTTATTTTAATTTTTTGTTACATTATTCTCGTAATATTTTATAAGGTAATTTAATAAACCCTTTGGTTAGAAATATTAGTTTAAAAGTATTAAAACTCCTTTTTGACGTCAAAATCGGCTATTTAAAACAAAATATTTGCAATAAACATTGTTTATCGTACATTTTTTGAGTTATTTCAATTTTTGGTTATAATATTCTTGAAATATTTCGTAAAGGTAATTCAATTAACGTCTTCGGTTATAAATATTAGTTTTATATAATTAAAACTCCATTTGACGTCATAATTGTCTGTTGAAGCAACAAAATACTTGCAATAAACATTGTTTATCGTACGTTATTTAAGTTATTTCGTGTTTGGTTATAATATTCCTGTAGTGTTTCTCAAAGGTTATTTAATAACTGTCTTCGGTTAAAAATATTAGTTTTAAAGTATTAAAACTTCTTTTGACGTCAAAATCGGCTGTTTAAGACGAAATACTGCAGTAATCATTATTTATCATACATTATTTTAGTTATTTTGATTTCTAGTGATAATTTTTTTGTTATATTTCTTATAGCTAATTAAATAATCGTTATTGGTTTGTAATCTAACTTTAGACATATCAAAAGTACAATAAGAATTATAATAGGCTGTTTTAAACAAAATACTTGTATTAAACCCTTTTTTATCGAACATTATTTAACTTATTATGATTTTTGGTATTAATATTTTTGTAATATATCATATAGCTAATTAAGTAAACTTCTTTGGTTAAGAATATTAAATTTAAAGTATTAAAAGTCTTTTTGACGTCAAAATCGGCTTTTTAAGACGAAATACTTGCAAAAAACATTGTTTATCGTACATAATTTAAGTTATTTTGATTTTTGGTTTTAATATTCTTGTAATATTACGTAAAGGTAATTTAATAAACCTCTTTGGTTATTAATATTAGTTGTAAAGTATTAAAACTTCGTTTGACGTCATAATCAGCTGTTTAAGACGAAATACTCTCAATAAAAATTAATTATCGTACATTACTTGAGTTATTACGATTTTTAGTTATAATATTCTTGTTATATTTCTTAAAAATAATTTAATAAACGTTATTGGTTAGTAATCTAACTTTAAACATATTAAAAGTACAATAGGCATTATAATAGGCTGTTTTAAACAAAATACATGTATTAAACCGTTTTTGATCCAACATTATTTGAATTATTATGATTTTTTGTATTAATATACTTGAAATATATCATACAGCTAATTAAATAAACATATTCGGTTAGGAATATTAGTTTTCAACTATTAAAACTTATTTTAACGTCAAAATCGGCTGTTTATAACAAAATACTTGTAATAAACATTATTTATCGTACATTATTCAAGTTATTTAGATTTTTGGTTAAAATATTCTTGTAATATTTCGTAAAAGTAATTCAATTAACGTCCTCGGTTAATAATATTAGTTTTAAAGAATTAAAACTTTATTTGACGTCATAATTGTCTGTTTAAGAGACGAAAAACTAACAATAAACATTGTTTACCGCACATTAGTTAAGTTATTTCGATATTTTGTTATAATATTCCTGTAGTATTTTGTAAAGGTAATATAATAAACCTCTTCGGTTAAAAATATTGGTTTTAAAGTATTAAAAGTTCTTCTGACGTCAAAATAGGCTGTTTAAAACGAAATACTGCAGTAAACATTATTTATCGTACATTATTTTAGTTATTTTGATTTTTTGTGATAATTTTTTTGTTATATTTCTTATAGCTAATTAAATAAACGTTATTGGTTTGTAATCTAACTTTAGAAATATTAAAAGTACAATAGGAATTATAATAGGCTGTTTTAAACAAAATACTTGAATCAAAACCCTTTTTTATTGTACATTATTTAAATTATAATGATTTTTGGTATTAATATTCTCGTAATATATCAAACAGCTAATTAAATAAACCTCTTCCATTAGGAATATTAGTTTTAAAGTATTAAAAGTCTTTTTGACGTCAAAATCGGCTGTTTAAGACGAAATACTTGTAATATATATTGTTTATTCTTTATTATTTGAGATATTAAATTTTTGGTTAAAATATTCTTGAAATATAAAGTAAAGGTAATTTAATAAACCTCTGCGGTTAAAAATATTAGTTTTATATAATTAAAACTTTTTTTGACGTCATTATTGTCTGTTTAAGAGACGAAATACTTGCAATAAACATTGTTTATCGTATATTATTTGACTTATTTAAAAATTTGGTTATAATATTCCTGTAGTTTTTCGTAAAGGTAATTTGATTACTGTTTTCGGTTAAAAATATTAGTTTTAAAGTATTAAAACTTCTTTTGACGTCAAAATAGGTTGTTTAAGGCAAAATACTCGCAATAAACATAGTTTATCGTACATTACTTGAGTTATTTTGATTTTTAGTTATAACTTACTTTTTTTATTTCTTACAGCTAATTTAATAACTGTTATTGGTTAGTAATCGAACTTTAAACATATTAAAAGTTCATTAGGAATTATAATAGGCTGTATTAAACGAAATACTTGTATTAAACCCTTTTTTATTGTACATTATTTGAATTATTATGATTTTTGGTAATAATATTCTTGTTATATATCATACAGCTAATTAAATAAACCTCGTCGGTTAGGAATATTAGTTTTAAAGTATTAAATCTCATTTTGACGTAAAATCGGCTGTTTAAGACGAAATACTTGCAAAAAACATTGTTTTTTCTTCATTATTTAACTTATTAAATTTTTGATTATAATATTCCTGTAGTATTTCGTAAAGATAATTAAATAACAGTTTTTGGTTAAAAATATTTTTTTTAAAGTATTAAAACTTCTTTTGACGTCTAAATAGGCTGTTTAAGACAAAATACTTGCAATAAACTATGTTTATCGTACATTACTTGAGTTATTCCGATTTTTAGCTATAATATTCTTATTAAATTTCTTAAAAATAATTTAATAAACGTTATTGTTTAGTAATCTAACTTTAAACATATTATAAGTACAATAGGCATTATAATAGGCTGTTAAAAAAAAAAAATACTTATATTAAACCGTTTTTGATCGCACATTATTCAAATTTTTATAATATTTTGTATTATTATACTTGAAATATAATATACAGCTAATTAAATAAACATCTTCGGTTATGAATATCAGTTTTCAAGTATTTAAACTTATTTTAACGTCAAAACCGGCTGTTTAAGACGAAATACTTGTAATAAACTTTATTTATTGTACATTATTCGTTATTTAGATTTTTGGTTAATATATTCTTGTAATGTTTCGTAAAGGTAATTCATTAACGTCCTCGGTTAAAAGTATTAGTTTTAAAGAATTAAAACTTCATTTGACGTCATTATTGTCTGTTTAAGAGTCAAAAAACTAGCAATAAACATTGTTTATCGTACATTATTTGAGTTATTTCGATTTTTGGTTATAATATTTTTGTAATATTTCGTAAAGGTAATTTAATAACTGTCGTCGGTTAAAAATATTAGTTTTAAGGTATTGAAACTTCTTTTAACGTCAAAATAGACTGTTTAAGACGAAATACTGCAGTAAAAATTATTTATCGTTTATTATTGTAATTATTTTGATTTTTTGTGATAATATTTTTGTTATATTTCTTTTAGCTATTTAAATAAACGTAATTGATTAGTAATCTAACTTTAGACATATTCAAAGTACAATAGGAATTATAATAGGCTAATTTATACAAAATAATTGTATATAACCCTTTTTATTAATGCATTTTTTGAATTGTTATAATTTTTGATATTAATATTCTTGTAATATAACATACAGCTAATTAAATAAACCTTTTCGGTTAGAAAATTAGTTTTAAAATATTACAACTCATTTTGACGTCAAAATCGGCTGTTTAAGACGTAATATTTGCAATAAACTTTGTTTATAGTACAAAATTTTAGTTATTTCGATTTTTAGTTTTAATAATCTTGTTTTATTTCTTATAGGTAATTAAACAAACGTTATTTGTTATTAGTCGAACTTTAAACATATTAAAAGTACAATAGGCATTATAATAGGCTCTTTTAAACAGAATACTTTTATTAAACCTTTATTTATTGTACATTATTTGAATTATTATGATTTTTAGTTATAATATTCTTGTTATATATCATACAGCTAATTCAATAAACCTCTACTGTTAGGAAAATTAGTTTTAAGTATTAAAACTCATTGTGACGTCAAAATCGTCTGTTTAAAACGAAATACCTGCCATAAACATTGTTTATTCTTCATTATTTAAGTTATTAAATTTTTGATTATAATATTTCTGTAGTATTTTGTAAAGGTAATTTTATAACTGTCTTCGGTTAAAAATATTAGTTTTAAAGTATTAAAACTTTTTCGACGTCAAAATAGGCTAGTTAAAACGAAATACTTACAATAAACTATGTTTATCGTACATTTTTTGAGTTATTGTGATTTTTGGCTATAATAATCTTGTTATAATTCTTATAGCTATTTTAATAAACGTTATTGGTTAGTAATCGAACTTTAAACATATTAAAAGTACAATAGATATTGTAATAGGCTGTTTAAAAAAAAATACTTGTATTAAACCCTTTTTTATCGTACATTATTTGAGTTATTATGATGTTTGGTGTTAATATTCTTGTGATATATCATATAGGTAAATCAATAAACTTCTTTGGTTAGAAATATTATATTTAAAGTATTAGAACTCCTTTTGACGTCAAAATCGGCTGTTAAAGACGAAATAGTTGGAATAAACTTTATTTATCGTACATTATTTGAGTTATTCCGTATTTTGGATATATTATTCTTGTTATATTTTTTACAGCGGATTTAATAAACGTTATTTGTTAGTAATCGAACTTTAAACATATAAAAGGTACAATAGGCATTAAATAGGCTGTTTTGAACAAAATATTTGTATTAACTAAATTTTATAGTATATTATTTGAATTATTATGATTTTTGGTATTAATATTCTTGTAATAGATCATACAGTTAATTAAATAAACCTCTTCGGTTAGAAATACTAGTTTTAAAGTATTAAAACTCATTTTGACGTCAAAATCAATTCTTTAAGACAAAATACTTACAATAAACATTGTTTATCCTACATTATTTGAGTTATTTCCATTTTAAATTATAATATTCTTGTAATATTTCGTAAAGGTAATTTAATAACTGACTTCGGTTAAAAATATTAGTTTTAAAGTAATAAAACTTCTTTTGACGTCAAAATCGGCTGTTTAAGACGAAATACTTGCAATAAACATTATTTATCTTACATTATTTTAGTTTTTTCGATTTTTTCTTATAATATTTTCGTTCTCTTTCTTATAGCTTATTTAATTAACGTTATTGCTTAGTAATCTAATTTTAAATATATTAAACATTTAAAAGGCATTATAATAGGCTGTTTTAAACAAAATACTTGTATTAAACCCTTTTTTATTGTACATTATTTGAATCATTATGATTTTTGGATTTAATATTCTTGTAATATATCATACAGTTAATTAAATAAACCTCATTGGTTAGAAATAATTGTTTGATTGTATTAAAACTACTTTAGACATCAAAATCAGCTGTTTTAGACGAAATACTTGCAAAAAACATAGTTTATCGTACATAATTTAAAATAATTTCGCATTTTTGTTATAATATTCATGTAATATATCGTAAAGGTAGTTTAATAAATCTCTTCGGATAAAAATATTAGTTTTAAAGTATTAAAAATTCTTTTAACTTCAAAATCGGCTGTTTAAGTCGAAATACTTGCAATAAACATTTTTTATCGTACATTATTTAAGTTATTTTCATTTTTAGCTATAATATTCTTGTTATATTTCTTACAGCTTTTTTAATAAACGTTATTGGTTAGTAATCGAACTTTAAACATATTCAAAGTACATAAGTCATTAAAATAGGCTGTTTTAAACAAATTACTTGTATTAAACGCTTTTTTATCGTACATTATTTGAGTTATTTCGACCAAATGTTATAATATTATTGTAATATATAATATAGATAATTAAATAAACCTCTTCGGTTAAAATGTCAGTTTAAAAATATTTAAACTCCTTTTGACGTCAAAATCGGCTGTTTAAGACGAAATACTTGCAAAAAACATTGTTTATTCTTCATTATTTAAGTTATTTTGATTTTTGAATTTAATTTTCTTGTAATATTACGTAAAGGTAATTTAATAAACCTCTTTGGTTAAAAATATTATATGTAAAGCATTCAAACTTCGTTTGACGTCATAATTAGCTGTTTAAGACGAAATACTCTCAATAAAAATTGTTTATCGTACATTACTTGAGTTATTTCGATTTTCGGCTATAATAATCTTGTTATATCTTTTATACCTAATTTAATAAACGTTATTGGTTAGTAATCGAACTTTAATCATATTAAAAGTACAATAGATATTGTAATAGGCTGTTTAAAAAAAAATACTTGTATAAAACCCTTTTTTAACGTACATTATTTGAGTTATTATGATGTTTAGTGTTTATTTTCTTGTAAAATATCATATAGGTTATTCAATAAACTTCTTTGGTTAGGAATATTAAATTTAAAGTATTAGAACTCCTTTTGACGTCAAAATCGGCTGTTTAAGAATAAATCTTTGGAATAAACTTTATTTATCGTACATTATTTGAGTTATTTCGTATTTTCGATAGCTTATTCTAGTTATTTTTCTTACAGCTTTTTTAATAAACGTTATTGGTTAGTAATCTAACTTTAAACATATTAAAGGTACAATAGGCATTATAATATACTGTTTTAAGCAAAATACTTGTATTAAACCCTTTTTTATCGTATATTATTAGAATTATTATGATTTTTGGTATTGATATTCTTCTAATATATCTTACTGCTAATTATATAAACCTCTTCAGTTAGAAATAATTGTTTCAATGTATTAAAACTACTTTAGACGTCAAAATCGGCTGTTTAAGACGAAATACATGCAAAAAACTTTGTTCATCGTGCATTATTTGAGTATTTTTGATTTTTTGTTATAATATTCTTGTAATATTTCGTAAAGGCTTTTTAATAAACCTCATCGGTTAAAAATATTAGTTTTAAAGTATTAAAACTCATTTTGACGTCAAAATCGGCTGTTTAAGATGAAATACTTGCAGAAAACATTGTTTATTGTACATAATTTAAGTAAATTTTGGTTTTTTGTTATAATATTCATGTAATAAATCGAAAAATTTAATACAATAAACCTCTCCGGTTAAAAATATTAGTTTTAAAGTATTAAAACTCCTTTTGACGTCAAAATCGGCTGTTTAAGACGAAATACTTGAAATAAACATTGTTTATCGTACATTATTTGAGTTATTTCGAAATTTTGTTATAATATTCATGTTATATTTCTTACAGCTAATTTAATAAATGTTATTGGTTAGTAATCGAACTTTAAACATATTATAAGGACAATAGGCATTAAAATAGGCTGTTTTAAACAAAATACTTGTATTAAACACTTTTTTATCGTACATTATTTGAGTTATTTTGACTTAAGTTTTTAATATTATTGTTACATATCATACAGCTAATTAAATAAACCTCTTCGGTTAGGAATATTAGTCTTAAAGTATTAAATCTCACTTTGACGTCAAAATCGGATGTTTAAGACGAAATACTTGCAAAAAACATTGTTTATCGTACATAATTTAAGTTGTTTTCATTTTTGGTTATAATATTCTTGTAATATTACCTAAGGGTAATTTATAAAGATTTTTTGATTAAAAATATTAGTTGTAAAGTATTAAAACTTCGTTTCACGTCAAAATCAGCTGTTTAAGACGAAATACTCTCAATAAAAATTGTTTATCGTACATTAATTGAGTTATTTCGATTTTTAGTTATAATATTCATGTTATATTTTTTTAAATAATTTAATAAACGTTATTGGTTAGTAATCTAACTTTAAACATATTATAAGTACAACGGGCATTATAATAGGCTGTTTTTAACAAAATACTTATATTAAACATATTAAAAGTACAAGAGGAGTTTTAATAGGCTGTTTTAAACTAAATACTTGTATTAAACTATTTTTATCGTATATTATTCGAATTATTATGATTTTTGGTATTAATATTCTTGTAATATATCTTACAGCTAGTTAAATAAACCTCTTTGGTTAGAAATAAAGTATTAAAACTCATTTTGACGTAAAAATCAGCTGTTTAAAACAAAATAATTGCAATAAACATTATTTATCTAACATTATTTGAGTTTATTCGATTTTCGTTATAATAATATATTTAAATTTTGTGAAGGTAATTCAATTAACGTTTTCGGTTTAAAATATTTGTTTTAAATAATTAATCTCCATTTGACGTCAAAATTGTCTGTTTAAGAGACGAAATACTTGCAATAAACATTGTTTATCGTACGTTATTTGAGTTATTTCGTGTTTGGTTATAATATTCCTGAAGTGTTTCGTAAAGGTTATTTAATAACTGTGTTCGGTTAAAAATATTAGTTTTAAAGTATTAAAACTTCTTTTGACGTCAAAATCGGCTGTTTAAGACGAAATACTCGCAATAAACATTGTTTATCGTACATTATATGAGTTATTTCGATTTTTCGTTATAATATTCTCGTTATATTTCTTACAGCTAATTTAATAACTGTTTTTGGTTATTAATCGAACTTTAAACATATTAAAAGTACATTAGGCATTATAAAAGGCTGTTTTAAACAAAATCATAGTATTAAACCCTTTTTTATCGGACATTATTAAATTTATTACGATTTTTGGTAATAATATTTTTGTAATATATCATATAGCTAATTAAGTAAACTTCTTTGGTTTAGAATATTGTATTTAAAGTATTAAAACTCCTTTTGACGTCAAAATCGGCTGTTTAAGACGAAATACTCGCAATAAACATTGTTTATCGTACATTATTTGAGTTATTTTAAAATTTGGTTATAATATTTTTGTAGTTTTTCGTAAAGGTAATTTAATTACTGTCTTCGGTTAAAAATATTAGTTTTAAAGTATTAAAACTTCTTTTGACGTCAAAATAGGTTGTTTAAGGCGAAATACTCGCAATAAACATTGTTTATCGTATATTACTTGAGTTATTTCGTTTTTTAGCTATAACTATCTTGTTATATTTCTTAAAAATAATTGAAAAAACGTTATTGGTTAGTAATTTAACTTTAAACATACTTAAAGTACTATAGGCATTATAATAGGCTGTTTTAAACAAAATACTTGTATCAAACGGTTTTTTATCGTACATTAATTTAATTATTATGATTTTGTGTATTAATATACTTAAAATATATCATATAGCTAATAAAATAAGCATCTTTGGTTAGGAATATTAAATTTAAAGTATTAAAACTCATTTCAACGTCAAATCGGCTGTTTAAAACGAAACACTTGTAATAAACATTGTTTATCGTGCATTATTAAAGTTATTTCGATTTTTGGTTATATTTTTCTTGTAATATTTCGTAAAGGTAATTCAATTAACGTCCTCGGTTTAAAATATTAGTTTTTAATAATTAAAACTTCTTTTTACGTCAAAATAGGCTGTTAAAGACGAAATACTGTAGTAAACATTATTTATCGTTTGTTATTGTAGTTATTTAGATTTTTTGTGAAATTTTTTTTGTTATATTTCTTATAGCTAATTAAATAAACGTCATTGGTTTGTAATCAAACTTTAAACATATTAAAAGTTCATTAGGAATAATAATAGGCTGTTTTAAACAAAATACTTGTATTAAACCCTTTTTATTGTACACTATTTGAATTATTATTAATTTTGGTATTAATATTCTTGTAATATATCATACAGCTGATTAAATAAACCTCTTCGGTTAGGAATATTAGTTTTAAAGTATTAAAAGTCTTTTTGACGTAAATATCGGCTTTTTAAGACGATTTTGACGTCAAAATCGGCTTTTTAAGACGAAATACTGGTAATAAATATTGTTTATCCTTTATTATTTGAGTTATTAAATTTTTGGTTTAAATATTCTTGTAATATTAAGTAAAGGTAATTTAATAAACCTCTGCGGTAAAAAATATTAGTTTTATATAATTAAAACTCTATTTGATGTCATTATTGACTGTTTAAGAGACGAGATACTTGCAATAAACATTGTTTATCGTATATTATTTGACTTATTTTAGTATTTGGTTATAATATTACTGTAGTTTTTCGTAATGGTAATTTAATAACTGTCTTCGGTTAAAAATATTAGTTTTAAAGTGTTAAAACTTCTTTTGACGTCAAAATATGCTGTTTAAGGCGAAATACTCGCAATAAACATTGTTAATCGTACATTACTTGAGTTATTTCGATTTATAGTTATAACTATCTTGTTATATTTCTTAAAAATAATTTAATAAACGTTATTGGTTAGTAATCAAACTTTAAACATATTAAAAGTACAATAGGCGTTATAATAGGCTGTTATAAACAAAATACTTGTAGTAAAATCTTTTTTATCATACATTATTTGAGTTATTATTATTTTTGGTATTAATATTCTTGTAATATATCATATAGGTGATTCAATAAATTTTTTTTGTTAGGAATTTTAATTTTAAATTATCAAAACTCCTTTGGACGTTAAATTCGGCTGTTTAAGACGAAATACTTGCAATAAACTTTGTTTATCGTACATTATTTGAGTTATTTCGTATTTTGGATAGATTATTCTAGTTATATTTATTACAGCTTTTTTAATAAACGTTATTGGAAATAATCTAACTTTAAACATATCAAAGGTATAATAGGCATTATAATATACTGTTTTAAGCAAAATACTTGTATTAAACCCTTTTTTATCGTACATTATTTGAATTATTATGATTTTTGGTATTGATATTCTTGTAATATATCTTACTGCTAATTATATAAACCTCTTCAGTTAGAAATAATTGTTTCAATGTATTAAAACTACTTTAGACGACAAAATCGGCTGTTTAAGACGAAATACATGCAAAAAACATTGTTCATCGTGCATTATTTGAGTAATTTTTATTTTTGGTTATAATATTCTTGTTATATTTCGTAAAGGCTTTTTAATAAACCTCATCGGTTAAAAATATTAGTTTTAAAGTATTAAAACTCATTTTGACGTCAAAATCGGCTGTTTAAGATGAAATACTTGCAATAAACATTGTTTATCGTACATAATTTAAGCAAATTTTGGTTTTTTGTTATAATATTCTTGTAATAAATCAAAAAATTTAATACAATAAACCTCTCCGGTTAAAAATATTAGTTTTAAAGTATTAAAACTCCTTTTGACGTCAAAATCGGCTGTTTAAGACGAAATACTTGCAATAAACATTGTTTATCGTACATTATTTGAGTTATTTCGATTTTTTGTTATAATATTCATGTTATATTTCTTACAGCTAATTTAATAAATGTTATTGGTTAGTAATCGAACTTTAAACATATTATATAACTTAATATATAATATTATAAGTACAATAGGCATTAAAATAGGCTGTTTTAAACTAAATACTTGTATTAAAGACTTTTTTATTGTACATTATTTGAGTTATTTTGACTTAAGGTTATAATATTATTGTAATATATCATATAGGTTATTATATAAAGCTCTTCGGTTAAAATGTAAGTTTTAAAATATTAAAACTTCTTTTGACGTCAAAATCGGCTGTTTAAGACGAAATACTCGCAATAAACATTGTTTATCGTATATTACTTGAGTTATTTCGATTTTTAGCTATAACTATCTTGTTATATTTCTTAAAAATAATTGAAAAAACGTTATTGGTTAGTAATCTAACTTTAAACATACTTAAAGTACAATAGGCATTATAATAGGCTGTTTTAAACAAAATACTTGTATCAAACCGTTTTTTATCGTACATTAATTTTATTATTATGATTTTGTGTATTAATATACTTAAAATATATCATATAGCTAATTAAATAAGCATCTTTGGTTAGGAATAATAAATTTAAAGTATTAAAACTCATTTCAACGCCAAATCGGCTGTTTAAGACGAAACACTTGTAATAAACATTGTTAATCGTGCATTATTAAAGTTATTTCGATTTTTGTTATAATATTCTTGTAATATTTCGTAAAGGTAATTTAATTAACGTCCTCGGTTTAAAATATTAGTTTTAAATAATTAAAACTCCTTTTACGTCAAAATAGGCTGTTTAAGACGAAATACTGAAGTAAACATTATTTATCGTTTATTATTGTAGTTATTTAAATTTTTTGTGATAATTTTTTTGTTATATTTCTTATAGCTAATTAAATAAACGTTATTGGTTTGTAATCAAACTCTAAACATATTAAAAGTTCATTAGGAATTATAATATGCTGTTTTAAACAAAATACTTGTATTAAACTCTTTTTTATTGTACATTATTTGAATTATTATGAATTTTGGTAATAATAATTTTTTTATATATCATACAGCTAATTAAATAAAGCTCTTCGGTAAAAAATATTAGTCTTAAAGTATTAAATCTCACTTTGACGTCAAAATCGGCTGTTTAAGACGAAATACTTGCAAAAAACATTGTTTATCGTACATAATTTAGGTTGTTTTCATTTTTTGTTATAATATTCTTGTAATATTACCTAAGGGTAATTTATAAAACTGCTTTGATTAAAAATATTAGTTGTAAAGTATTAAAACTTCGTTTCACGTCAAAATCAGCTGTTTAAGACAAAATAATCTCAATAAAAATTGTTTATCGTACATTACTTGAGTTATTTCGATTTTAGGTTATAATATTCTTGTTATATTTCTTAAAAATAATTTAATAAACGTTATTGGTTAGTAATCTAACTTTAAATATATTATAAGTACAACAGGCATTATAATAGGCTGTTTTTAACAAAATACTTTCATAAACCGTTTTTGATCGCTCATTATTTGAATTATTATGATTTTTTGTATTAATATACTTAAAATATATCATACAGCTAATTAAATAAACATATTCGGTTAGGAATATTAGTTTTCAAGTATTAAAACATATTTTAAAGTCAAAATCGGCTGTTTATAACAAACTACTTGTAATATACATTATTTATCGTACATTATTCAAGTTATTTAGATTTTTGGTTATAATATTCTTGGAATATTTCGTAAAGGTCATTCAATTAACGTCTTTGGTTATAAATATTAGTTTTATATAATTAAAACTCCATTTGACGTCATTATTGTCTGTTGAAGCGACGAAATACTTGCAATAATCATTGTCTATCGTACGTTATTTGAGTTATTTCGTGTTTGGTTATAATATTCCTGTAGTATTTCGTAAAGGTAATTTAGAAACTGTCTTCGGTTAAAAATATTAGTTTTAAAGTATTAAAACTTCTTTTGACGTCAAAATCGGCTGTTTAAGACGAAATACTCGCAGAAAACGTTGTTTATCGTACATTATTTGAGTTATTTCAATTTTTGGTTATAATATTCTTGTTATATTTCTTACAGCTAATTTAATAACTGTTTTTGGTTATTAATCGAACTTTAAACGTATTAAAAGTACAATAGGCATTTTAAAAGGCTGTTTTAAACAAAATACTTGTATTAAACGGTTTTTGATCGCACATTATTTGAATTATTATGACTTTTTTGTATTAATATACTTAAAATATATCATACAGCTAATTAAATAAACATCTTCGGTTAGGAATATTAGGTTTCAAGTATAAAAACTTATTTTAACGTCAAAATCGGCTGTTTATAACAAAATACTTGTAATAAACATTATTTATCGTACATTATTCAAGTTATTTAGATTTTTGGTTAAAATATTCTTGTAATATTTCGTAAAGGTATTTCAATTAACGTCTTCGGTTAATAAAATTAGTTTTAAATAATCAAAACTTTATTTGAGGTCATAATTGTCTGTTTAAGAGACGAAAAACTAGCAATAAACATTGTTTATCGTACATTAGTTAAGTTATTTCGACATTTTGTTATAATATTCCTGTAGTATTTTGTAAAGGTAATATAATAAACCTCTTCGGTTAAAAATATTGGTTTTAAAGTATTAAAAGTTTTTCTGACGTCAAAATAGGCTGTTTAAGACGAAATACTGCAGTAAACATTATTAATCGTACATTATTTTAGTTATTTTGATTTTTTGTGATAATTTTTTTGTTATATTTATTATAGCTAATTGAATAAACGTTATTGGTTTGTAATCTAATTTTAGACATATTAAAAGTACAATAGGAATTATAATAGGCTGTTTTAAACAAAATACTTGTATCAAAACCCTTTTTTATTGTACATTATTTGAATAATTATAATTTTTGGATATAATATTCTTGTAATATATCATACAGCTAATTAAATAAACCTCTTCGGTTAGGAATATTAGTTTTAAAGTATTAAAAGTCTTTTTGACGTCAAAATCGGCTTTTTAAGACGAAATACTGTTAATAAATATTGTTTATCCTTTATTATTTGAGTTATTAAACTTTTGGTTAAAATATTCTTGTAATATTAAGCAAAGGTAATTTAATAAACCTCTGTGGTTAAAAATATTAGTTTTATATAATTAAAACTCTATTTGATGTCATTATTGTCTGTTTAAGAGACGAGATACTTGCAATAAACATTGTTTATCGTATATTATTTGACTTATTATGATTTTTGGTTATAATATTACTGTAGTTTTTCGTAATGGTAATTTAATAACTGTTTTCGGTTAAAAATATTAGTTTTAAAGTGTTAAAACTTCTTTTGACGTCAAAATAGGCTGTTTAAGGCGAAATACTCGCAATAAACATTGTTAATCGTACATTACTTGAGTTATTTCGATTTATAGTTATAACTATCTTGTTATATTTCTTAAAAATAATCAAATAAACGTTATTGGTTAGTAATCGAACTTTAAACATATTAAAAGTACAATAGGCGTTATAATAGGCTGTTATAAACAAAATACTTGTAGTAAAATCTTTTTTATCGTACATTATTTGAGTTATTATTATTTTTGGTATTAATATTCTTATAATTTATCATATAGGTGATTCAATAATTTTTTTTTGTTAGGAATTTTAATTTTAAATTATTAAAACTCCTTTGGACGTTAAATTTGGCTGTTTAAGACGAAATACTTGTAATAAACTTTGTTTATCGTACATTATTTGAGTTATTTCGTATTTTCGATAGCTTATTCTAGTTATTTTTCTTACAGCTTTTTTAATAAACGTTATTGGTTAGTAATCTAACTTTAAACATATTAAAGGTACAATAGGCATTATAATATACTGTTTTAAGCAAAATACTTGTATTAAACCCTTTTTTATCGTACATTATTTGAATTATTATGATTTTTGGTATTGATATTCTTGTAATATATCTTACTGCTAATTATATAAACCTCTTCAGTTAGAAATAATTGTTTCAATGTATAAAAACTACTTTAGACGTCAAAATCGGCTGTTTAAGACGAAATACATGCAAAAAACTTTGTTCATCGTGCATTATTTGAGTATTTTTGATTTTTTGTTATAATATTCTTGTAATATTTCGTAAAGGCTTTTTAATAAACCTCATCGGTTAAAAATATTAGTTTTAAAGTATTAAAACTCATTTTGACGTCAAAATCGGCTGTTTAAGATGAAATACTTGCAGAAAACATTGTTTATTGTACATAATTTAAGTAAATTTTGGTTTTTTGTTATAATATTCTTGTAATAAATCGAAAAATTTAATACAATAAACCTCTCCGGTTAAAAATATTAGTTTTAAAGTATTAAAACTCCTTTTGACGTCAAAATCGGCTGTTAATGACGAAATATTTGCAATAAACATTGTTTATCGTACATTATTTGAGTTATTTCGATTTTTTGTTATAACATTCATGTTATATTTCTTACAGCTAATTTAATAATTGTTATTGGTTAGTAATCGAACTTTAAACATACTATATGTACAATAGGCATTAAAATAGGCTGTTTTAAACAAAATACTTGTATTAAACACTTTTTTATTGTACATTATTTGAGTTATTTTGACTTAAGGTTATAATATTATTGTAATATATCATATAGGTAATTATATAAACCTCTTATGTTAAAATTTCAGTTTTAAAGTACTAAAACTCCTTTTGACGTCAAAATCGGCTGTTTAAGACGAAATACTTGCAATAAACATTGTTTAGCGTACATTATTTGAGTTATTTCGATTTTTGGTATTAATATTCTTGTAATATTTCAAAAAGGTAATTCATTAAACAACTTCGCTTAAAAATATTAGTTTTAAAATATTAAAACTTCTTTTGACGTCGAAATCGGCTGTTTAAGACGAAATACTCGTAATAAACATTGTTTATCGTATATTACTTGAGTTATTTCGATTTTTAGTTATAACTATCTTGTTATATTTCTTAAAAATAATTGAAAAAACGTTATTGGTTAGTAATCTAACTTTAAACATACTAAAAGTACAATAGGCATTATAATAGGCTGTTTTAAACAAAATACTTGTATCAAACCGTTTTTTATCGTATATTATTAGAATTATTATGATTTTTGGTATTGATATTCTTCTAATATATCTTAGTGCTAATTATATAAACCTCTTCAGTTAGAAATAATTGTTTCAATGTATTAAAACTACTTTAGACGTCAAAATCGGCTGTTTAAGACGAAATACATGCAAAAAACTTTGTTCATCGTGCATTATTTGAGTATTTTTGATTTTTTGTTATAATATTCTTGTAATATTTCGTAAAGGCTTTTTAATAAACCTCATCGGTTAAAAATATTAGTTTTAAAGTATTAAAACTCATTTTGACGTCAAAATCGGCTGTTTAAGATGAAATACTTGCAGAAAACATTGTTTATTGTACATAATTTAAGTAAATTTTGGTTTTTTGTTATAATATTCATGTAATAAATCGAAAAATTTAATACAATAAACCTCTCCGGTTAAAAATATTAGTTTTAAAGTATTAAAACTCCTTTTGACGTCAAAATCGGCTGTTTAAGACGAAATACTTGAAATAAACATTGTTTATCGTACATTATTTGAGTTATTTCGAAATTTTGTTATAATATTCATGTTATATTTCTTACAGCTAATTTAATAAATGTTATTGGTTAGTAATCGAACTTTAAACATATTATAAGGACAATAGGCATTAAAATAGGCTGTTTTAAACAAAATACTTGTATTAAACACTTTTTTATCGTACATTATTTGAGTTATTTTGACTTAAGTTTTTAATATTATTGTTACATATCATACAGCTAATTAAATAAACCTCTTCGGTTAGGAATATTAGTCTTAAAGTATTAAATCTCACTTTGACGTCAAAATCGGATGTTTAAGACGAAATACTTGCAAAAAACATTGTTTATCGTACATAATTTAAGTTGTTTTCATTTTTGGTTATAATATTCTTGTAATATTACCTAAGGGTAATTTATAAAGATTTTTTGATTAAAAATATTAGTTGTAAAATATTAAAACTTCGTTTCACGTCAAAATCAGCTGTTTAAGACGAAATACTCTCAATAAAAATTGTTTATCGTACATTAATTGAGTTATTTCGATTTTTAGTTATAATATTCATGTTATATTTTTTTAAATAATTTAATAAACGTTATTGGTTAGTAATCTAACTTTAAACATATTATAAGTACAACGGGCATTATAATAGGCTGTTTTTAACAAAATACTTATATTAAACATATTAAAAGTACAAGAGGAGTTTTAATAGGCTGTTTTAAACTAAATACTTGTATTAAACTATTTTTATCGTATATTATTCGAATTATTATGATTTTTGGTATTAATATTCTTGTAATATATCTTAAAGCTAGTTAAATAAACCTCTTTGGTTAGAAATAAAGTATTAAAACTCATTTTGACGTAAAAATCAGCTGTTTAAAACAAAATAATTGCAATAAACATTATTTATCTAACATTATTTGAGTTTATTCGATTTTCGTTATAATAATATATTTAAATTTTGTGAAGGTAATTCAATTAACGTTTTCGGTTTAAAATATTTGTTTTAAATAATTAATCTCCATTTGACGTCAAAATTGTCTGTTTAAGAGACGAAATACTTGCAATAAACATTGTTTATCGTACGTTATTTGAGTTATTTCGTGTTTGGTTATAATATTCCTGAAGTGTTTCGTAAAGGTTATTTAATAACTGTGTTCGGTTAAAAATATTAGTTTTAAAGTATTAAAACTTCTTTTGACGTCAAAATCGGCTGTTTAAGACGAAATACTCGCAATAAACATTGTTTATCGTACATTATATGAGTTATTTCGATTTTTCGTTATAATATTCTCGTTATATTTCTTACAGCTAATTTAATAACTGTTTTTGGTTATTAATCGAACTTTAAACATATTAAAAGTACATTAGGCATTATAAAAGGCTGTTTTAAACAAAATCATAGTATTAAACCCTTTTTTATCGGACATTATTAAATTTATTACGATTTTTGGTAATAATATTTTTGTAATATATCATATAGCTAATTAAGTAAACTTCTTTGGTTTAGAATATTGTATTTAAAGTATTAAAACTCCTTTTGACGTCAAAATCGGCTGTTTAAGACGAAATACTCGCAATAAACATTGTTTATCGTACATTATTTGAGTTATTTTAAAATTTGGTTATAATATTTTTGTAGTTTTTCGTAAAGGTAATTTAATTACTGTCTTCGGTTAAAAATATTAGTTTTAAAGTATTAAAACTTCTTTTGACTTCAAAATAGGTTGTTTAAGGCGAAATACTCGCAATAAACATTGTTTATCGTATATTACTTGAGTTATTTCGTTTTTTAGCTATAACTATCTTGTTATATTTCTTAAAAATAATTGAAAAAACGTTATTGGTTAGTAATTTAACTTTAAACATACTTAAAGTACTATAGGCATTATAATAGGCTGTTTTAAACAAAATACTTGTATCAAACGGTTTTTTATCGTACATTAATTTAATTATTATGATTTTGTGTATTAATATACTTAAAATATATCATATAGCTAATAAAATAAGCATCTTTGGTTAGGAATATTAAATTTAAAGTATTAAAACTCATTTCAACGTCAAATCGGCTGTTTAAAACGAAACACTTGTAATAAACATTGTTTATCGTGCATTATTAAAGTTATTTCGATTTTTGGTTATATTTTTCTTGTAATATTTCGTAAAGGTAATTCAATTAACGTCCTCGGTTTAAAATATTAGTTTTTAATAATTAAAACTTCTTTTTACGTCAAAATAGGCTGTTAAAGACGAAATACTGTAGTAAACATTATTTATCGTTTGTTATTGTAGTTATTTAGATTTTTTGTGAAATTTTTTTTGTTATATTTCTTATAGCTAATTAAATAAACGTTATTGGTTTGTAATCAAACTTTAAACATATTAAAAGTTCATTAGGAATAATAATAGGCTGTTTTAAACAAAATACTTGTATTAAACCCTTTTTATTGTACACTATTTGAATTATTATTAATTTTGGTATTAATATTCTTGTAATATATCATACAGCTGATTAAATAAACCTCTTCGGTTAGGAATATTAGTTTTAAAGTATTAAAAGTCTTTTTGACGTAAATATCGGCTTTTTAAGACGATTTTGACGTCAAAATCGGCTTTTTAAGACGAAATACTGGTAATAAATATTGTTTATCCTTTATTATTTGAGTTATTAAATTTTTGGTTTAAATATTCTTGTAATATTAAGTAAAGGTAATTTAATAAACCTCTGCGGTAAAAAATATTAGTTTTATATAATTAAAACTCTATTTGATGTCATTATTGACTGTTTAAGAGACGAGATACTTGCAATAAACATTGTTTATCGTATATTATTTGACTTATTTTAGTATTTGGTTATAATATTACTGTAGTTTTTCGTAATGGTAATTTAATAACTGTCTTCGGTTAAAAATATTAGTTTTAAAGTGTTAAAACTTCTTTTGACGTCAAAATATGCTGTTTAAGGCGAAATACTCGCAATAAACATTGTTAATCGTACATTACTTGAGTTATTTCGATTCATAGTTATAACTATCTTGTTATATTTCTTAAAAATAATTTAATAAACGTTATTGGTTAGTAATCAAACTTTAAACGTATTAAAAGTACAATAGGCGTTATAATAGGCTGTTATAAACAAAATACTTGTAGTAAAATCTTTTTTATCGTACATTATTTGAGTTATTATTATTTTTGGTATTAATATTCTTGTAATATATCATATAGGTGATTCAATAAATTTTTTTTGTTAGGAATATTAATTTTAAATTATCAAAACTCCTTTGGACGTTAAATTCGGCTGTTTAAGACGAAATACTTGCAATAAACTTTGTTTATCGTACATTATTTGAGTTATTTCGTATTTTGGATAGATTATTCTAGTTATATTTATTACAGCTTTTTTAATAAACGTTATTGGAAATAATCTAACTTTAAACATATCAAAGGTATAATAGGCATTATAATATACTGTTTTAAGCAAAATACTTGTATTAAACCCTTTTTTATCGTACATTATTTGAATTATTATGATTTTTGGTATTGATATTCTTGTAATATATCTTACTGCTAATTATATAAACCTCTTCAGTTAGAAATAATTGTTTCAATGTATTAAAACTACTTTAGACGACAAAATCGGCTGTTTAAGACGAAATACATGCAAAAAACATTGTTCATCGTGCATTATTTGAGTAATTTTTATTTTTGGTTATAATATTCTTGTTATATTTCGTAAAGGCTTTTTAATAAACCTCATCGGTTAAAAATATTAGTTTTAAAGTATTAAAACTCATTTTGACGTCAAAATCGGCTGTTTAAGATGAAATACTTGCAGAAAACATTGTTTATCGTACATAATTTAAGCAAATTTTGGTTTTTTGTTATAATATTCTTGTAATAAATCAAAAAATTTAATACAATAAACCTCTCCGGTTAAAAATATTAGTTTTAAAGTATTAAAACTCCTTTTGACGTCAAAATCGGCTGTTTAAGACGAAATACTTGCAATAAACATTGTTTATCGTACATTATTTGAGTTATTTCGATTTTTTGTTATAATATTCATGTTATATTTCTTACATCTAATTTAATAAATGTTATTGGTTAGTAATCGAACTTTAAACATATTATATAACTTAATATATAATATTATAAGTACAATAGGCATTAAAATAGGCTGTTTTAAACTAAATACTTGTATTAAAGACTTTTTTATTGTACATTATTTGAGTTATTTTGACTTAAGGTTATAATATTATTGTAATATATCATACAGGTTATTATATAAAGCTCTTCGGTTAAAATGTAAGTTTTAAAATATTAAAACTTCTTTTGACGTCAAAATCGGCTGTTTAAGACGAAATACTCGCAATAAACATTGTTTATCGTATATTACTTGAGTTATTTCGATTTTTAGCTATAACTATCTTGTTATATTTCTTAAAAATAATTGAAAAAACGTTATTGGTTAGTAATCTAACTTTAAACATACTTAAAGTACAATAGGCATTATAATAGGCTGTTTTAAACAAAATACTTGTATCAAACCGTTTTTTATCGTACATTAATTTAATTATTATGATTTTGTGTATTAATATACTTAAAATATATCATATAGCTAATTAAATAAGCATCTTTGGTTAGGAATAATAAATTTAAAGTATTAAAACTCATTTCAACGCCAAATCGGCTGTTTAAGACGAAACACTTGTAATAAACATTGTTAATCGTGCATTATTAAAGTTATTTCGATTTTTGTTATAATATTCTTGTAATATTTCGTAAAGGTAATTTAATTAACGTCCTCGGTTTAAAATATTAGTTTTAAATAATTAAAACTCCTTTTACGTCAAAATAGGCTGTTTAAGACGAAATACTGAAGTAAACATTATTTATCGTTTATTATTGTAGTTATTTAAATTTTTTGTGATAATTTTTTTGTTATATTTCTTATAGCTAATTAAATAAACGTTATTGGTTTGTAATCAAACTCTAAACATATTAAAAGTTCATTAGGAATTATAATATGCTGTTTTAAACAAAATACTTGTATTAAACTCTTTTTTATTGTACATTATTTGAATTATTATGAATTTTGGTAATAATAATTTTTTTATATATCATACAGCTAATTAAATAAAGCTCTTCGGTAAAAAATATTAGTCTTAAAGTATTAAATCTCACTTTGACGTCAAAATCGGCTGTTTAAGACGAAATACTTGCAAAAAACATTGTTTATCGTACATAATTTAGGTTGTTTTCATTTTTTGTTATAATATTCTTGTAATATTACCTAAGGGTAATTTATAAAACTGCTTTGATTAAAAATATTAGTTGTAAAGTATTAAAACTTCGTTTCACGTCAAAATCAGCTGTTTAAGACAAAATAATCTCAATAAAAATTGTTTATCGTACATTACTTGAGTTATTTCGATTTTAGGTTATAATATTCTTGTTATATTTCTTAAAAATAATTTAATAAACGTTATTGGTTAGTAATCTAACTTTAAATATATTATAAGTACAACAGGCATTATAATAGGCTGTTTTTAACAAAATACTTTCATAAACCGTTTTTGATCGCACATTATTTGAATTATTATGATTTTTTGTATTAATATACTTAAAATATATCATACAGCTAATTAAATAAACATATTCGGTTAGGAATATTAGGTTTCAAGTATTAAAACATATTTTAAAGTCAAAATCGGCTGTTTATAACAAACTACTTGTAATATACATTATTTATCGTACATTATTCAAGTTATTTAGATTTTTGGTTATAATATTCTTGGAATATTTCGTAAAGGTCATTCAATTAACGTCTTTGGTTATAAATATTAGTTTTATATAATTAAAACTCCATTTGACGTCATTATTGTCTGTTGAAGCGACGAAATACTTGCAATAATCATTGTCTATCGTACGTTATTTGAGTTATTTCGTGTTTGGTTATAATATTCCTGTAGTATTTCGTAAAGGTAATTTAGAAACTGTCTTCGGTTAAAAATATTAGTTTTAAAGTATTAAAACTTCTTTTGACGTCAAAATCGGCTGTTTAAGACGAAATACTCGCAGAAAACGTTGTTTATCGTACATTATTTGAGTTATTTCAATTTTTGGTTATAATATTCTTGTTATATTTCTTACAGCTAATTTAATAACTGTTTTTGGTTATTAATCGAACTTTAAACGTATTAAAAGTACAATAGGCATTTTAAAAGGCTGTTTTAAACAAAATACTTGTATTAAACGGTTTTTGATCGCACATTATTTGAATTATTATGACTTTTTTGTATTAATATACTTAAAATATATCATACAGCTAATTAAATAAACATCTTCGGTTAGGAATATTAGGTTTCAAGTATAAAAACTTATTTTAACGTCAAAATCGGCTGTTTATAACAAAATACTTGTAATAAACATTATTTATCGTACATTATTCAAGTTATTTAGATTTTTGGTTAAAATATTCTTGTAATATTTCGTAAAGGTATTTCAATTAACGTCTTCGGTTAATAAAATTAGTTTTAAATAATCAAAACTTTATTTGAGGTCATAATTGTCTGTTTAAGAGACGAAAAACTAGCAATAAACATTGTTTATCGTACATTAGTTAAGTTATTTCGACATTTTGTTATAATATTCCTGTAGTATTTTGTAAAGGTAATATAATAAACCTCTTCGGTTAAAAATATTGGTTTTAAAGTATTAAAAGTTTTTCTGACGTCAAAATAGGCTGTTTAAGACGAAATACTGCAGTAAACATTATTAATCGTACATTATTTTAGTTATTTTGATTTTTTGTGATAATTTTTTTGTTATATTTATTATAGCTAATTGAATAAACGTTATTGGTTTGTAATCTAATTTTAGACATATTAAAAGTACAATAGGAATTATAATAGGCTGTTTTAAACAAAATACTTGTATCAAAACCCTTTTTTATTGTACATTATTTGAATAATTATAATTTTTGGATATAATATTCTTGTAATATATCATACAGCTAATTAAATAAACCTCTTCGGTTAGGAATATTAGTTTTAAAGTATTAAAAGTCTTTTTGACGTCAAAATCGGCTTTTTAAGACGAAATACTGTTAATAAATATTGTTTATCCTTTATTATTTGAGTTATTAAACTTTTGGTTAAAATATTCTTGTAATATTAAGCAAAGGTAATTTAATAAACCTCTGTGGTAAAAAATATTAGTTTTATATAATTAAAACTCTATTTGATGTCATTATTGTCTGTTTAAGAGACGAGATACTTGCAATAAACATTGTTTATCGTATATTATTTGACTTATTATGATTTTTGGTTATAATATTACTGTAGTTTTTCGTAATGGTAATTTAATAACTGTTTTCGGTTAAAAATATTAGTTTTAAAGTGTTAAAACTTCTTTTGACGTCAAAATAGGCTGTTTAAGGCGAAATACTCGCAATAAACATTGTTAATCGTACATTACTTGAGTTATTTCGATTTATAGTTATAACTATCTTGTTATATTTCTTAAAAATAATCAAATAAACGTTATTGGTTAGTAATCGAACTTTAAACATATTAAAAGTACAATAGGCGTTATAATAGGCTGTTATAAACAAAATACTTGTAGTAAAATCTTTTTTATCGTACATTATTTGAGTTATTATTATTTTTGGTATTAATATTCTTATAATTTATCATATAGGTGATTCAATAATTTTTTTTTGTTAGGAATTTTAATTTAAAATTATTAAAACTCCTTTGGACGTTAAATATGGCTGTTTAAGACGAAATACTTGTAATAAACTTTGTTTATCGTACATTATTTGAGTTATTTCGTATTTTCGATAGCTTATTCTAGTTATTTTTCTTACAGCTTTTTTAATAAACGTTATTGGTTAGTAATCTAACTTTAAACATATTAAAGGTACAATAGGCATTATAATATACTGTTTTAAGCAAAATACTTGTATTAAACCCTTTTTTATCGTACATTATTTGAATTATTATGATTTTTGGTATTGATATTCTTGTAATATATCTTACTGCTAATTATATAAACCTCTTCAGTTAGAAATAATTGTTTCAATGTATAAAAACTACTTTAGACGTCAAAATCGGCTGTTTAAGACGAAATACATGCAAAAAACTTTGTTCATCGTGCATTATTTGAGTATTTTTGATTTTTTGTTATAATATTCTTGTAATATTTCGTAAAGGCTTTTTAATAAACCTCATCGGTTAAAAATATTAGTTTTAAAGTATTAAAACTCATTTTGACGTCAAAATCGGCTGTTTAAGATGAAATACTTGCAGAAAACATTGTTTATTGTACATAATTTAAGTAAATTTTGGTTTTTTGTTATAATATTCTTGTAATAAATCGAAAAATTTAATACAATAAACCTCTCCGGTTAAAAATATTAGTTTTAAAGTATTAAAACTCCTTTTGACGTCAAAATCGGCTGTTAATGACGAAATATTTGCAATAAACATTGTTTATCGTACATTATTTGAGTTATTTCGATTTTTTGTTATAACATTCATGTTATATTTCTTACAGCTAATTTAATAATTGTTATTGGTTAGTAATCGAACTTTAAACATACTATATGTACAATAGGCATTAAAATAGGCTGTTTTAAACAAAATACTTGTATTAAACACTTTTTTATTGTACATTATTTGAGTTATTTTGACTTAAGGTTATAATATTATTGTAATATATCATATAGGTAATTATATAAACCTCTTCGGTTAAAATTTCAGTTTTAAAGTACTAAAACTCCTTTTGACGTCAAAATCGGCTGTTTAAGACGAAATACTTGCAATAAACATTGTTTAGCGTACATTATTTGAGTTATTTCGATTTTTGGTATTAATATTCTTGTAATATTTCAAAAAGGTAATTCATTAAACCACTTCGCTTAAAAATATTAGTTTTAAAATATTAAAACTTCTTTTGACGTCGAAATCGGCTGTTTAAGACGAAATACTCGTAATAAACATTGTTTATCGTATATTACTTGAGTTATTTCGATTTTTAGTTATAACTATCTTGTTATATTTCTTAAAAATAATTGAAAAAACGTTATTGGTTAGTAATCTAACTTTAAACATACTAAAAGTACAATAGGCATTATAATAGGCTGTTTTAAACAAAATACTTGTATCAAACCGTTTTTTATCGTATATTAATTTAATTATTATGATTTTGTGTATTAATATACTTAAAATATATCATATAGCTAATTAATTAAGCATCTTTTGTTAGGAATATTAAATTTAAAGTATTAAAACTCATTTCAACGTCAAATCGGCTGTTTAAGACGAAACACTTGTAATAAACATTGTTTATCGTGCATTATTAAAGTTATTTCGATTTTTGGTTATAATATTCCTGTAATATTTCGTAAAGGTAATTCAATTAACGTCCTCGGTTTAAAATATTAGTTTTAAATAATTAAAACTTCTTTTTACGTCAAAATAGGCTGTTTAAGACGAAATACTGTAGTAAACATTATTTATCGTTTATTATTGTAATTATTTAGATTTTTTGTGATAACTTTTTTTGTTATATATCATACAGCTAATTAAATAAACCTCTTCGGTAAGGAATATTAGTCTTAAAGTATTAAATCTCACTTTGGCGTCAAAATCGGCTGTTTAAGACGAAATACTTGCAAAAAACATTGTTTATCGTACATAATTTAAGTTGTTTTCATTTTTGGTTATAATATTCTTGTAATATTACCTAAGGGTAATTTATAAAACTTCTTCGATTAAAAATATTGGTTGTAAAGTAATAAAACTTCGTTTCACGTCAAAATCAGCTGTTTAAGACGAAATACTGTCAATAAAAATTGTTTATCGTACATTACTTGAGTTATTTCGATTTCTAGTTATAATATTCTTGTTATATTTCTTAAAAATAATTTAATAAACGTTATTGGTTAGTAATCTAACTTTAAACATATTATAAGTACAAGAGGCATTATAATAGGCTGTTTTTAACAAAATACTTTTTTTAAACCGTTTTTGATCGCAAATTTTTTGAATTATTATGATTTTTCGTATTAATATACTTAAAATATATCATACAGCTAATTAAATAATCATATTTGGTTAAGAATATTAGCATCAAGTATTAAAACTTATTTTAACGTCAAAATCGGCTGTTTATCACAAACTACTTGCAATAAACATTATTTATCTAACATTATTTGAGTTTATTCGATTTTCGTTACAATAATCTATTTAAATTTTGAAGATAATTCAATTAACATTTTCGGTTTAAAATATTTGTTTTAAATAATTAATCTCCATTTGACGTCAAAATTGTCTGTTTAAGAGACAAATACTTGCAATAAACATTGTTTATCGTACATTACTTGAGTTATTTTAATTTTTTGTTACATTATTCTCGTAATATTTTATAAGGTAATTTAATAAACCCTTTGGTTAGAAATATTAGTTTAAAAGTATTAAAACTCCTTTTTGACGTCAAAATCGGCTATTTAAAACAAAATATTTGCAATAAACATTGTTTATCGTACATTTTTTGAGTTATTTCAATTTTTGGTTATAATATTCTTGAAATATTTCGTAAAGGTAATTCAATTAACGTCTTCGGTTATAAATATTAGTTTTATATAATTAAAACTCCATTTGACGTCATAATTGTCTGTTGAAGCAACAAAATACTTGCAATAAACATTGTTTATCGTACGTTATTTAAGTTATTTCGTGTTTGGTTATAATATTCCTGTAGTGTTTCTCAAAGGTTATTTAATAACTGTCTTCGGTTAAAAATATTAGTTTTAAAGTATTAAAACTTCTTTTGACGTCAAAATCGGCTGTTTAAGACGAAATACTGCAGTAAACATTATTTATCATACATTATTTTAGTTATTTTGATTTCTAGTGATAATTTTTTTGTTATATTTCTTATAGCTAATTAAATAATCGTTATTGGTTTGTAATCTAACTTTAGACATATCAAAAGTACAATAAGAATTATAATAGGCTGTTTTAAACAAAATACTTGTATTAAACCCTTTTTTATCGGACATTATTTAACTTATTATGATTTTTGGTATTAATATTTTTGTAATATATCATATAGCTAATTAAGTAAACTTCTTTGGTTAAGAATATTAAATTTAAAGTATTAAAAGTCTTTTTGACGTCAAAATCGGCTTTTTAAGACGAAATACTTGCAAAAAACATTGTTTATCGTACATAATTTAAGTTATTTTGATTTTTGGTTTTAATATTCTTGTAATATTACGTAAAGGTAATTTAATAAACCTCTTTGGTTATTAATATTAGTTGTAAAGTATTAAAACTTCGTTTGACGTCATAATCAGCTGTTTAAGACGAAATACTCTCAATAAAAATTAATTATCGTACATTACTTGAGTTATTACGATTTTTAGTTATAATATTCTTGTTATATTTCTTAAAAATAATTTAATAAACGTTATTGGTTAGTAATCTAACTTTAAACATATTAAAAGTACAATAGGCATTATAATAGGCTGTTTTAAACAAAATACATGTATTAAACCGTTTTTGATCCAACATTATTTGAATTATTATGATTTTTTGTATTAATATACTTGAAATATATCATACAGCTAATTAAATAAACATATTCGGTTAGGAATATTAGTTTTCAACTATTAAAACTTATTTTAACGTCAAAATCGGCTGTTTATAACAAAATACTTGTAATAAACATTATTTATTGTACATTATTCAAGTTATTTAGATTTTTGGTTAAAATATTCTTGTAATATTTCGTAAAGGTAATTCAATTAACGTCCTCGGTTAATAATATTAGTTTTAAAGAATTAAAACTTTATTTGACGTCATAATTGTCTGTTTAAGAGACGAAAAACTAGCAATAAACATTGTTTACCGCACATTAGTTAAGTTATTTCGATATTTTGTTATAATATTCCTGTAGTATTTTGTAAAGGTAATATAATAAACCTCTTCGGTTAAAAATATTGGTTTTAAAGTATTAAAAGTTCTTCTGACGTCAAAATAGGCTGTTTAAAACGAAATACTGCAGTAAACATTATTTATCGTACATTATTTTAGTTATTTTGATTTTTTGTGATAATTTTTTTGTTATATTTCTTATAGCTAATTAAATAAACGTTATTGGTTTGTAATCTAACTTTAGAAATATTAAAAGTACAATAGGAATTATAATAGGCTGTTTTAAACAAAATACTTGTATCAAAACCCTTTTTTATTGTACATTATTTAAATTATAATGATTTTTGGTATTAATATTCTCGTAATATATCAAACAGCTAATTAAATAAACCTCTTCCGTTAGGAATATTAGTTTTAAAGTATTAAAAGTCTTTTTGACGTCAAAATCGGCTGTTTAAGACGAAATACTTGTAATATATATTGTTTATTCTTTATTATTTGAGATATTAAATTTTTGGTTAAAATATTCTTGAAATATAAAGTAAAGGTAATTTAATAAACCTCTGCGGTTAAAAATATTAGTTTTATATAATTAAAACTTTTTTTGACGTCATTATTGTCTGTTTAAGAGACGAAATACTTGCAATAAACATTGTTTATCGTATATTATTTGACTTATTTAAAAATTTGGTTATAATATTCCTGTAGTTTTTCGTAAAGGTAATTTGATTACTGTTTTCGGTTAAAAATATTAGTTTTAAAGTATTAAAACTTCTTTTGACGTCAAAATAGGTTGTTTAAGGCGAAATACTCGCAATTAACATAGTTTATCGTACATTACTTGAGTTATTTTGATTTTTAGTTATAACTTACTTTTTTTATTTCTTACAGCTAATTTAATAACTGTTATTGGTTAGTAATCGAACTTTAAACATATTAAAAGTTCATTAGGAATTATAATAGGCTGTATTAAACAAAATACTTGTATTAAACCCTTTTTTATTGTACATTATTTGAATTATTATGATTTTTGGTAATAATATTCTTGTTATATATCATACAGCTAATTAAATAAACCTCGTCGGTTAGGAATATTAGTTTTAAAGTATTAAATCTCATTTTGACGTAAAATCGGCTGTTTAAGACGAAATACTTGCAAAAAACATTGTTTTTTCTTCATTATTTAACTTATTAAATTTTTGATTATAATATTCCTGTAGTATTTCGTAAAGATAATTAAATAACAGTCTTTGGTTAAAAATATTTTTTTTAAAGTATTAAAACTTCTTTTGACGTCTAAATAGGCTGTTTAAGACAAAATACTTGCAATAAACTATGTTTATCGTACATTACTTGAGTTATTCCGATTTTTAGCTATAATATTCTTATTAAATTTCTTAAAAATAATTTAATAAACGTTATTGTTTAGTAATCTAACTTTAAACATATTATAAGTACAATAGGCATTATAATAGGCTGTTAAAAAAAAAAAATACTTATATTAAACCGTTTTTGATCTCACATTATTCAAATTTTTATAATATTTTGTATTATTATACTTGAAATATATCATACAGCTAATTAAATAAACATCTTCGGTTATGAATATCAGTTTTCAAGTATTTAAACTTATTTTAACGTCAAAACCGGCTGTTTAAGACGAAATACTTGTAATAAACTTTATTTATTGTACATTATTCAAGTTATTTAGATTTTTGGTTAATATATTCTTGTAATGTTTCGTGAAGGTAATTCATTAACGTCCTCGGTTAAAAGTATTAGTTTTAAAGAATTAAAACTTCATTTGACGTCATTATTGTCTGTTTAAGAGTCAAAAAACTAGCAATAAACATTGTTTATCGTACATTATTTGAGTTATTTCGATTTTTGGTTATAATATTTTTGTAATATTTCGTAAAGGTAATTTAATAACTGTCGTCGGTTAAAAATATTAGTTTTAAGGTATTGAAACTTCTTTTAACGTCAAAATAGACTGTTTAAGACGAAATACTGCAGTAAAAATTATTTATCGTTTATTATTGTAATTATTTTGATTTTTTGTGATAATATTTTTGTTATATTTCTTTTAGCTATTTAAATAAACGTAATTGATTAGTAATCTAACTTTAGACATATTCAAAGTACAATAGGAATTATAATAGGCTAATTTATACAAAATAATTGTATATAACCCTTTTTATTAATGCATTTTTTGAATTGTTATAATTTTTGATATTAATATTCTTGTAATATAACATACAGCTAATTAAATAAACCTTTTCGGTTAGAAAATTAGTTTTAAAATATTACAACTCATTTTGACGTCAAAATCGGCTGTTTAAGACGTAATATTTGCAATAAACTTTGTTTATAGTACAAAATTTTAGTTATTTCGATTTTTAGTTTTAATAATCTTGTTTTATTTCTTATAGGTAATTAAACAAACGTTATTTGTTATTAGTCGAACTTTAACATATTAAAAGTACAATAGGCATTATAATAGGCTCTTTTAAACAGAATACTTTTATTAAACCTTTATTTATTGTACATTATTTGAATTATTATGATTTTTAGTTATAATATTCTTGTTATATATCATACAGCTAATTCAATAAACCTCTACTGTTAGGAAAATTAGTTTTAAGTATTAAAACTCATTGTGACGTCAAAATCGTCTGTTTAAAACGAAATACCTGCCATAAACATTGTTTATTCTTCATTATTTAAGTTATTAAATTTTTGATTATAATATTTCTGTAGTATTTTGTAAAGGTAATTTTATAACTGTCTTCGGTTAAAAATATTAGTTTTAAAGTATTAAAACTTTTTCGACGTCAAAATAGGCTAGTTAAAACGAAATACTTACAATAAACTATGTTTATCGTACATTTTTTGAGTTATTGTGATTTTTGGCTATAATAATCTTGTTATAATTCTTATAGCTATTTTAATAAACGTTATTGGTTAGTAATCGAACTTTAAACATATTAAAAGTACAATAGATATTCTAATAGGCTGTTTAAAAAAAAATACTTGTATTAAACCCTTTTTTATCGTACATTATTTGAGTTATTATGATGTTTGGTGTTAATATTCTTGTGATATATCATATAGGTAAATCAATAAACTTCTTTGGTTAGAAATATTATATTTAAAGTATTAGAACTCCTTTTGACGTCAAAATCGGCTGTTAAAGACGAAATAGTTGGAATAAACTTTATTTATCGTACATTATTTGAGTTATTCCGTATTTTGGATATATTATTCTTGTTATATTTTTTACAGCTAATTTAATAAACGTTATTGGTTATTAATCTAACTTTAAACATATAAAAGGTACAATAGGCATTAAATAGGCTGTTTTGAACAAAATATTTGTATTAACTAAATTTTATAGTATATTATTTGAATTATTATGATTTTTGGTATTGATATTCTTGTAATAGATCATACAGTTAATTAAATAAACCTCTTCGGTTAGAAATACTAGTTTTAAAGTATTAAAACTCATTTTGACGTCAAAATCAATTCTTTATGACAAAATACTTACAATAAACATTGTTTATCCTACATTATTTGAGTTATTTCCATTTTAAATTATAATATTCTTGTAATATTTCGTAAAGGTAATTTAATAACTGACTTCGGTTAAAAATATTAGTTTTAAAGTAATAAAACTTCTTTTGACGTCAAAATCGGCTGTTTAAGACGAAATACTTGCAATAAACATTATTTATCTTACATTATTTTAGTTTTTTCGATTTTTTCTTATAATATTTTCGTTCTATTTCTTATAGCTTATTTAATTAACGTTATTGCTTAGTAATCTAATTTTAAATATATTAAACATTTAAAAGGCATTATAATAGGCTGTTTTAAACAAAATACTTGTATTAAACCCTTTTTTATTGTACATTATTTGAATCATTATGATTTTTGGATTTAATATTCCTGTAATATATCATACAGTTAATTAAATAAACCTCATTGGTTAGAAATAATTGTTTGATTGTATTAAAACTACTTTAGACATCAAAATCAGCTGTTTTAGACGAAATACTTGCAAAAAACATAGTTTATCGTACATAATTTAAGTTAATTTCGCATTTTTGTTATAATATTCATGTAATATATCGTAAAGGTAGTTTAATAAATCTCTTCGGATAAAAATATTAGTTTTAAAGTATTAAAAATTCTTTTAACTTCAAAATCGGCTGTTTAAGTCGAAATACTTGCAATAAACATTTTTTATCGTACATTATTTAAGTTATTTTCATTTTTAGCTATAATATTCTTGTTATATTTCTTACAGCTTTTTTAATAAACGTTATTGGTTAGTAATCGAACTTTAATCATATTAAAAGTACAATAGATATTGTAATAGGCTGTTTAAAAAAAAAATACTTGTATAAAACCCTTTTTTATCGTACATTATTTGAGTTATTATGATGTTTAGTGTTTATTTTCTTGTAAAATATCATATAGGTAATTCAATAAACTTCTTTTGTTAGGAATATTAAATTTAAAGTATTAGAACTCCTTTTGACGTCAAAATCGGCTGTTTAAGAATAAATCTTTGGAATAAACTTTATTTATCGTACATTATTTGAGTTATTTCGTATTTTCGATAGCTTATTCTAGTTATTATTCTTACAGCTTTTTTAATAAACGTTATTGGTTAGTAATCTAACTTTAAACATATTAAAGGTACAATAGGCATTATAATATACTGTTTTAAGCAAAATACTTGTATTAAACCCTTTTTTATCGTATATTATTTGAATTATTATGATTTTTGGTATTGATATTCTTCTAATATATCTTACTGCTAATTATATAAACCTCTTCAGTTAGAAATAATTGTTTCAATGTATTAAAACTACTTTAGACGTCAAAATCGGCTGTTTAAGACGAAATACATGCAAAAAACTTTGTTCATCGTGCATTATTTGAGTATTTTTGATTTTTTGTTATAATATTCTTGTAATATTTCGTAAAGGCTTTTTAATAAACCTCATCGGTTAAAAATATTAGTTTTAAAGTATTAAAACTCATTTTGACGTCAAAATCGGCTGTTTAAGATGAAATACTTGCAGAAAACATTGTTTATTGTACATAATTTAAGTAAATTTTGGTTTTTTGTTATAATATTCATGTAATAAATCGAAAAATTTAATACAATAAACCTCTCCGGTTAAAAATATTAGTTTTAAAGTATTAAAACTCCTTTTGACGTCAAAATCGGCGTTTAAAGACGAAATATTTGCAATAAACATTGTTTATCGTACATTATTTGAGTTATTTCGACTTTTTGTTATAACATTCATGTTATATTTCTTACAGCTAATTTAATAATTGTTATTGGTTAGTAATCGAACTTTAAACATACTATATGTACAATAGGCATTAAAATAGGCTGTTTTAAACAAAATACTTGTATTAAACACTTTTTTATTGTACATTATTTGAGTTATTTTGACTTAAGGTTATAATATTATTGTAATATATCATATAGGTAATTATATAAACCTCTTCGGTTAAAATTTCAGTTTTAAAGTACTAAAACTCCTTTTGACGTCAAAATCGGCTGTTTAAGACGAAATACTTGCAATAAACATTGTTTAGCGTACATTATTTGAGTTATTTCGATTTTTGGTATTAATATTCTTGTAATATTTCAAAAAGGTAATTCATTAAACCACTTCGCTTAAAAATATTAGTTTTAAAATATTAAAACTTCTTTTGACGTCGAAATCGGCTGTTTAAGACGAAATACTCGTAATAAACATTGTTTATCGTATATTACTTGAGTTATTTCGATTTTTAGTTATAACTATCTTGTTATATTTCTTAAAAATAATTGAAAAAACGTTATTGGTTAGTAATCTAACTTTAAACATACTAAAAGTACAATAGGCATTATAATAGGCTGTTTTAAACAAAATACTTGTATCAAACTGTTTTTTATCGTATATTAATTTAATTATTATGATTTTGTGTATTAATATACTTAAAATATATCATATAGCTAATAAATTAAGCATCTTTTGTTAGGAATATTAAATTTAAAGTATTAAAACTCATTTCAACGTCAAATCGGCTGTTTAAGACGAAACACTTGTAATAAACATTGTTTATCGTGCATTATTAAAGTTATTTCGATTTTTGGTTATAATATTCCTGTAATATTTCGTAAAGGTAATTCAATTAACGTCCTCGGTTTAAAATATTAGTTTTAAATAATTAAAACTTCTTTTTACGTCAAAATAGGCTGTTTAAGACGAAATACTGTAGTAAACATTATTTATCGTTTATTATTGTAATTATTTAGATTTTTTGCGATAATTTTTTTTGTTATATATCATACAGCTAATTAAATAAACCTCTTCGGTAAGGAATATTAGTCTTAAAGTATTAAATCTCACTTTGGTGTCAAAATCGGCTGTTTAAGACGAAATACTTGCAAAAAACATTGTTTATCGTACATAATTTAAGTTGTTTTCATTTTTGGTTATAATATTCTTGTAATATTACCTAAGGGTAATTTATAAAACTTCTTCGATTAAAAATATTGGTTGTAAAGTAATAAAACTTCGTTTCACGTCAACATCAGCTGTTTAAGACGAAATACTCTCAATAAAAATTGTTTATCATACATTACTTAAGTTATTTCGATTTCTAGTTATAATATTCTTGTTATATTTCTTAAAAATAATTTAATAAACGTTATTGGTTAGTAATCTAACTTTAAACATATTATAAGTACAAGAGGCATTATAGTAGGCTGTTTTTAACAAAATACTTTTTTTAAACCGTTTTTGATCGCAAATTTTTTGAATTATTATGATTTTTTGTATTAATATACTTAAAATATATCATACAGCTAATTAAATAAACATATTCGGTTAAGAATATTAGCATCAAGTATTAAAACTTATTTTAACGTCAAAATCGGCTGTTTATCACAAACTACTTGCAATAAACATTATTTATCTAACATTATTTGAGTTTATTCGATTTTCGTTACAATAATCTATTTAAATTTTGAAGGTAATTCAATTAACATTTTCGGTTTAAAATATTTGTTTTAAATAAATAATCTCCATTTGACGTCAAAATTGTCTGTTTAAGAGACAAATACTTGCAATAAACATTGTTTATCGTACATTACTTGAGTTATTTTAATTTTTTGTTACATTATTCTTGTAATATTTTATAAGGTAATTTAGTAAACCCTTTGGTTAGAAATATTAGTTTAAAAGTATTAAAACTCCTTTTTGACGTCAAAATCGGCTGTTTAAATCAAAATATTTGCAATAAACATTGTTTATCGTACATTTTTTGAATTATTTCAATTTTTGGTTATAATATTCTTGGAATATTTCGTAAAGGTAATTCAATTAACGTCTTCGGTTATAAATATTAGTTTTATATAATTAAAACTCCATTTGACGTCAAAATTGTCTGTTGAAGCGACGAAATACTTGCAATAAACATTGTTTATCGTACGTTATTTGAGTTATTTCGTGTTTGGTTATTATATTCCTGTAGTGTTTCTCAAAGGTTATTTAATAACTGTCTTCGGTTAAAAATATTAGTTTTAAAGTATTAAAACTTCTTTTGACGTCAAAATCGGCTGTTTAAGACGAAATACTGCAGTAAACATTATTTATCATACATTATTTTAGTTATTTTGATTTCTAGTGATAATTTTTTTGTTATATTTCTTATAGCTAATTAAATAATCGTTATTGGTTTGTAATCTAACTTTAGACATATCAAAAGTACAATAAGAATTATAATAGGCTGTTTTAAACAAAATACTTGTATTAAACCCTTTTTTATCGGACATTATTTAACTTATTATGATTTTTGGTATTAATATTTTTGTAATATATCATATAGCTAATTAAGTAAACTTCTTTGGTTAAGAATATTAAATTTAAAGTATTAAAAGTCTTTTTGACGTCAAAATCGGCTTTTTAAGACGAAATACTTGCAAAAAACATTGTTTATGGTACATAATTTAAGTTATTTTGATTTTTGGTTTTAATATTCTTGTAATATTACGTAAAGGTAATTTAATAAACCTCTATGGTTGTTAATATTAGTTGTAAAGTATTAAAACTTTGTTTGACGTCATAATCAGCTGTTTAAGACGAAATACTCTCAATAAAAATTAATTATCGTACATTACTTGAGTTATTACGATTTTTAGTTATAATATTCTTGTTATATTTCTTAAAAATAATTTAATAAACGTTATTGGTTAGTAATCTAACTTTAAACATATTAAAAGTACAATAGGCATTATAATAGGCTGTTTTAAACAAAATAAATGTATTAAACCGTTTTTGATCCAACATTATTTGAATTATTATGATTTTTTGTATTAATATACTTGAAATATATCATACAGCTAATTAAATAAACATATTCAGTTAGGAATATTAGTTTTCAACTATTAAAACTTATTTTAACGTCAAAATCGGCTGTTTATAACAAAATACTTGTAATAAACATTATTTATCGTACATTATTCAAGTTATTTAGATTTTTGGTTAAAATATTCTTGTAATATTTCGTAAAGGTAATTCAATTAACGTCCTCGGTTAATAATATTAGTTTTAAATAATTAAAACTTTATTTGACGTCATAATTGTCTGTTTAAGAGACGAAAAACTAGCAATAAACATTGTTTACCGCACATTAGTTAAGTTATTTCGATATTTTGTTATAATATTCCTGTAGTATTTTGTAAAGGTAATATAATAAACCTCTTCGGTTAAAAATATTGGTTTTAAAGTATTAAACAAGTTCTTCTGACGTCAAAATAGGCTGTTTAAAACGAAATACTGCAGTAAACATTATTTATCGTACATTATTTTAGTTATTTTGATTTTTTGTGATAATTTTTTTGTTATATTTCTTATAGCTAATTAAATAAACGTTATTGGTTTGTAATCTAACTTTAGAAATATTAAAAGTACAATAGGTATTATAATAGGCTGTTTTAAACAAAATACTTGTATCAAAACCCTTTTTTATTGTACATTATTTGAATTATAATGATTTTTGGTATTAATATTCTCGTAATATATCAAACAGCTAATTAAATAAACCTCTTCGGTTAGGAATATTAGTTTTAAAGTATTAAAAGTCTTTTTGACGTCAAAATCGGCTGTTTAAGACGAAATACTTGTAATATATATTGTTTATTCTTTAATATTTGAGATATTAAATTTTTGGTTAAAATATTCTTGAAATATTAAGTAAAGGTAATTTAATAAACCTCTGCGGTTAAAAATATTAGTTTTATATAATTAAAACTTTATTTGACGTCATTATTGTCTGTTTAAGAGACGAAATACTTGCAATAAACATTGTTTATCGTATATTATTTGACTTATTTAAAAATTTGGTTATAATATTCCTGTAGTTTTTCGTAAAGGTAATTTGATCACTGTCTTCGGTTAAAAATATTAGTTTTAAAGTATTAAAACTTCTTTTGACGTCAAAATAGGTTGTTTAAGGCGAAATACTCGCAATAAACATAGTTTATCGTACATTACTTGAGTTATTTTGATTTTTAGTTATAACTTACTTTTTTTATTTCTTACAGCTAATTTAATAACTGTTATTGGTTAGTAATCGAACTTTAAACATATTAAAAGTTCATTAGGAATTATAATAGGCTGTTATAAACAAAATACTTGTATTAAACCCTTTTTTATTGTACATAATTTGAATTATTATGATTTTTGGTAATAATATTCTTGTTATATATCATACAGCTAATTAAATAAACTTCGTCGGTTAGGAATATTAGTGTTGAAGTATTAAATCTCATTTTGACGTCAAAATCGGCTGTTTAATACGAAATACTTGCAAAAAACATTGTTTTTTCTTCATTATTTAACTTATTAAATTTTTGATTATAATATTCCTGTAGTATTTCGTAAAGATAATTAAATAACAGTCTTTGGTTAAAAATATTTGTTTTAAAGTATTAAAACTTCTTTTGACGTCTAAATAGGCTGTTTAAGACAAAATACTTGCAATAAACTATGTTTATCGTACATTACTTGAGTTATTCCGATTTTTAGCTATAATATTCTTAGTAAATTTCTTAAAAATAATTTAATAAACGTTATTGTTTAGTAATCTAACTTTAAACATATTATAAGTACAATAGGCATTATAATAGGCTGTTAAAAAAAAAAATACTTATATTAAACCGTTTTTGATCGCACATTATTCAAATTTTTATAATATTTTGTATTATTATACTTGAAATATATCATACAGCTAATTAAATAAACATCTTCGGTTATGAATATCAGTTTTCAAGTATTTAAACTTATTTTAACGTCAAAACCGGCTGTTTAAGACGAAATACTTGTAATAAACTTTTTTTATTGTACATTATTCAAGTTATTTAGATTTTTGGTTAATATATTCTTGTAATGTTTCGTAAAGGTAATTCATTAACGTCCTCGGTTAAAAGTATTAGTTTTAAAGAATTAAAACTTCATTTGACGTCATTATTGTCTGTTTAAGAGTCGAAAAACTAGCAATAAACATTGTTTATCGTACATTATTTGAGTTATTTCGATTTTTGGTTATAATATTTTTGTAATATTTCGTAAAGGTAATTTAATAACTGTCGTCGGTTAAAAATATTAGTTTTAAGGTATTGAAACTTCTTCTAACGTCAAAATAGACTGTTTAAGACGAAATACTGCAGTAAAAATTATTTATCGTTTATTATTGTAATTATTTTGATTTTTTGTGATAATATTTTTGTTATATTTCTTTTAGCTATTTAAATAAACGTAATTGATTAGTAATCTAACTTTAGACATATTCAAAGTACAATAGGAATTATAATAGGCTAATTTATACAAAATAATTGTATATAACCCTTTTTATTAATGCATTTTTTGAATTGTTATAATTTTTGATATTAATATTCTTGTAATATAACATACAGCTAATTAAATAAACCTTTTCGGTTAGAAAATTAGTTTTAAAATATTACAACTCATTTTGACGTCAAAATCGGCTGTTTAAGACGTAATATTTGCAATAAACTTTGTTTATAGTACAAAATTTTAGTTATTTCGATTTTTAGTTTTAATAATCTTGTTTTATTTCTTATAGCTAATTAAACAAACGTTATTGGTTATTAGTCGAACTTTAAACATATTAAAAGTACAATAGGCATTATAATAGGCTCTTTTAAACAGAATACTTTTATTAAACCTTTATTTATTGTACATTATTTGAATTATTATGATTTTTAGTTATAATATTCTTGTTATATATCATACAGCTAATTCAATAAACCTCTTGTGTTAGGAAAATTAGTTTTAAGTATTAAAACTCATTGTGACGTCAAAATCGTCTGTTTAAAACGAAATACCTGCCATAAACATTGTTTATTCTTCATTATTTAAGTTATTAAATTTTTGATTATAATATTTCTGTAGTCTTTTGTAAAGGTAATTTTATAACTGTCTTCGGTTAAAAATATTAGTTTTAAAGTATTAAAACTTTTTCGACGTCAAAATAGGCTAGTTAAAACGAAATACTTACAATAAACTATGTTTATCGTACATTTTTTGAGTTATTTTGATTTTTGGCTATAATAATCTTGTTATAATTCTTATAGCTATTTTAATAAACGTTATTGGTTAGTAATCGAACTTTAATCATATTAAAAGTACAATAGATATTGTAATAGGCTGTTTAAAAAAAAAATACTTGTATAAAACCCTTTTTTATCGTACATTATTTGAGTTATTATGATGTTTGGTGTTTATATTCTTGTAAAATATCATATAGGTTATTCAATAAACTTCTTTGGTTAGGAATATTAAATTTAAAGTATTAGAACTCCTTTTGACGTCAAAATCGGCTGTTTAAGAATAAATCTTTGGAATAAACTTTATTTATCGTACATTATTTGAGTTATTCCGTATTTTGGATATATTATTCTTGTTATATTTTTTACAGCTATTTTAATAAACGTTATTGGTTATTAATCTAACTTTAAACATATAAAAGGTACAATAGGCATTAAATAGGCTGTTTTGAACAAAATACTTGTATTAACTAAGTTTTAAAGTATATTATTTAAAATATTATGATTTTAGATAGTAAAATTCTTTAAATAGATCATAGAGTTAATTAAATAAACCTCTTCGGTTAGAAATACTAGTTCTAAAGTATTAAAACTCATTTTGACGTCAAAATCAACTCTTTAAGACAAAATACTTACAATAAACATTGTTTATCCTACATTATTTGAGTTATTTCCATTTTAAATTATAATATTCTTGTAATATTTCGTAAAGGTAATTTAATTAACATCTTCGGTTAAAATATTAGTTTTAAATAATTAAAACTCTAATTGACGTCATAATTGTCTGTTTAAGACACGAAAAACTTGCAATAAACATTGTTTATCGTACGTTATTGGAGTTATTCGTATTTTTGTTATAATATTCCTGTAGTATTTCGTAAAGGTAATTTAATAAATGTCTTCGGTTAAAAAAATTAGTTTTAAAGTAATAAAACTTCTTTTGACGTCAAAATCGGCTGTTTGAGACGAAATACTCGCAATAAATATTATTTATCTCACATTATTTTAGTTTTTTCGATTTTTTCTTATAATATTTTCGTTCTATTTCTTATAGCTTATTTAATTAACGTTATTGCTTAGTAATCAATTTTAAATATATTAAAAATTTAATATGCATTATAATAGGCTGTTTTAAACTAAATACTTGTATTAAACCATTTTTTATTGTACATTATTTGAATCATTATAATTTTTGGATATAATATTCTTGTAATATATCTTACAGCTAATTAAATAAACCTCATCGGTTAGAAATAACTGTTTGATTGTATTAAAACTACTTTAGACGTCAAAATCGGCTGTTTAAAACGAAATACTTGGAAAAGCATTGTTTATCGTACCTAATTTAAGTTAGTTTTGCATTTTTGTTATAATATCCATGTAATATATCGTAAAGGTAGTTTAATAAATCTCTTCGGTTAAAAATATTAGTTTTAAAGTATTAAAAATTCTTTTGACTTCAAAATCGGCTGTTTAAGTCGAAATACTTGCAATAAAGATTTTTTATCGTACATTATTTAAGTTATTTTCATTTTTAGCTATAATATTCTTGTTATATTTCTTACAGCTTTTTTAGTAAACGTTATTGGTTAGTAATCGAACTTTAAACATATTAAAAGTACATAAGGCATTAAAATAGGCTGTTTTAAACAAAATACTTGTATTAAAAGCTTTTTTATCGTACATTATTTGAGTTATTTCGACCAAATGTTATAATATTATTGTAATATATAATATAGATAATTAAATAAACCCCTTCGGTTAAAATGTCAGTTTAAAAATATTTAAACTCCTTTTGACGTCAAAATCGGCTGTTTAAAACGAAATACTTGCAAAAAACATTGTTTATTCTTCATTATTTGAGTTATTTTGATTTTTGAATTTAATATTCTTGTAATATTACGTAAAGGTAATTTAATAAACCTCTTTGGTTAAAAATATTATATGTAAAGTATTCAAACTTCGTTTGACGTCATAATCAGCTGTTTAAGACGAAATACTCTCAATAAAAATTGTTTATCGTACATTACTTGAGTTATTTCGATTTTCGGCTATAATAATCTTGTTATATCTTTTATACCTAATTTAATAAACGTTATTGGTTAGTAATCGAACTTTAATCATATTAAAAGTACAATAGATATTGTAATAGGCTGTTTAAAAAAAAATACTTGTATAAAACCCTTTTTTATCGTACATTATTTGAGTTAATATGATGTTTGGTGTTTATATTCTTGTAAAATATCATATAGGTAATTCAATCAACTTCTTTGGTTAGGAATATTAAATTTAAAGTATTAGAACTCCTTTTGACGTCAAAATCGGCTGTTTAAGACGAAATCTTTGGAATAAACTTTATTTATCGTACATTATTTGAGTTATTCCGTATTTTGGATATATTATTCTTGTTATATTTTTTACAGCTATTTTAATAAACGTTATTGGTTATTAATCTAACTTTAAACATATTAAAGGTACAATAGGCATTATAATATACTGTTTTAAGCAAAATACTTGTATTAAACCCTTTTTTATCGTATATTATTTGAATTATTATGATTTTTGGTATTGATATTCTTCTAATATATCTTACTGCTAATTATATAAACCTCTTCAGTTAGAAATAATTGTTTCAATGTATTAAAACTACTTTAGACGTCAAAATCGGCTGTTTAAGACGAAATACATGCAAAAAACTTTGTTCATCGTGCATTATTTGAGTATTTTTGATTTTTTGTTATAATATTCTTGTAATATTTCGTAAAGGCTTTTTAATAAACCTCATCGGTTAAAAATATTAGTTTTAAAGTATTAAAACTCATTTTGACGTCAAAATCGGCTGTTTAAGATGAAATACTTGCAGAAAACATTGTTTATTGTACATTATTTAAGTAAATTTTGGTTTTTTGTTATAATATTCTTGTAATAAATCGAAAAATTTAATACAATAAACCTCTCCGGTTAAAAATATTAGTTTTAAAGTTCTAAAACTCCTTTTGACGTCAAAATCGGCTGTTAAAGACGAAATATTTGCAATAAACATTGTTTATCGTACATTATTTGAGTTATTTCGACTTTTTGTTATAACATTCATGTTATATTTCTTACAGCTAATTTAATAATTGTTATTGGTTAGTAATCGAACTTTAAACATACTATATGTACAATAGGCATTAAAATAGGCTGTTTTAAACAAAATACTTGTATTAAACACTTTTTTATTGTACATTATTTGAGTTATTTTGACTTAAGGTTATAATATTATTGTAATATATCATATAGGTAATTATATAAACCTCTTCGGTTAAAATTTCAGTTTTAAAGTACTAAAACTCCTTTTGACGTCAAAATCGGCTGTTTAAGATGAAATACTTGCAATAAACATTGTTTAGCGTACATTATTTGAGTTATTTCGATTTTTGGTATTAATATTCTTGTAATATTTCAAAAAGGTAATTCATTAAACCACTTCGCTTAAAAATATTAGTTTTAAAATATTAAAACTTCTTTTGACGTCGAAATCGGCTGTTTAAGACGAAATACTCGTAATAAACATTGTTTATCGTATATTACTTGAGTTATTTCGATTTTTAGTTATAACTATCTTGTTATATTTCTTAAAAATAATTGAAAAAACGTTATTGGTTAGTAATCTAACTTTAAACATACTAAAAGTACAATAGGCATTATAATAGGCTGTTTTAAACAAAATACTTGTATCAAACCGTTTTTTATCGTATATTAATTTAATTATTATGATTTTGTGTATTAATATACTTAAAATATATCATATAGCTAATTAATTAAGCATCTTTTGTTAGGAATATTAAATTTAAAGTATTAAAACTCATTTCAACGTCAAATCGGCTGTTTAAGACGAAACACTTGTAATAAACATTGTTTATTGTGCATTATTAAAGTTATTTCGATTTTTGGTTATAATATTCCTGTAATATTTCGTAAAGGTAATTCAATTAACGTCCTCGGTTTAAAATATTAGTTTTAAATAATTAAAACTTCTTTTTACGTCAAAATAGGCTGTTTAAGACGAAATACTGTAGTAAACATTATTTATCGTTTATTATTGTAATTATTTAGATTTTTTGTGATAATTTTTTTTGTTATATATCATACAGCTAATTAAATAAACCTCTTCGGTTAGGAATATTAGTCTTAAAGTATTAAATCTCACTTTGGTGTCAAAATCGGCTGTTTAAGACGAAATACTTGCAAAAAACATTGTTTATCGTACATAATTTAAGTTGTTTTCATTTTTGGTTATAATATTCTTGTAATATTACCTAAGGGTAATTTATAAAACTTCTTCGATTAAAAATATTGGTTGTAAAGTAATAAAACTTCGTTTCACGTCAAAATCAGCTGTTTAAGACGAAATACTCTCAATAAAAATTGTTTATCATACATTACTTAAGTTATTTCGATTTCTAGTTATAATATTCTTGTTATATTTCTTAAAAATAATTTAATAAACGTTATTGGTTAGTAATCTAATTTTAAACATATTATAAGTACAAGAGGCATTATAATAGGCTGTTTTTAACAAAATACTTTTTTTAAACCGTTTTTGATCGCAAATTTTTTGAATTATTATGATTTTTCGTATTAATATACTTAAAATATATCATACAGCTAATTAAATAAACATATTCGATTAAGAATATTAGCATCAAGTATTAAAACTTATTTTAACGTCAAAATCGGCTGTTTATCACAAACTACTTGCAATAAACATTATTTATTTAACATTATTTGAGTTTATTCGATTTTCGTTACAATAATCTATTTAAATTTTGAAGGTAATTCAATTAACATTTTCGGTTTAAAATATTTGTTTTAAATAATTAATCTCCATTTGACGTCAAAATTGTCTGTTTAAGAGACAAATACTTGCAATAAACATTGTTTATCGTACATTACTTGAGTTATTTTAACTTTTTGTTACATTATTCTTGTAATATTTTATAAAGTAATTTAGTAAACCCTTTGGTTAGAAATATTAGTTTAAAAGTATTAAAACTCCTTTTTGACGTCAATATCGGCTGTTTAAATCAAAATATTTGCAATAAACATTGTTTATCGTACATTTTTTGAATTATTTCAATTTTTGGTTATAATATTCTTGGAATATTTCGTAAAGGTAATTCAATTAACGTCTTCGGTTATAAATATTAGTTTTATATAATTAAAACTCCATTTGACGTCAAAATTGTCTGTTGAAGCGACGAAATACTTGCAATAAACATTGTTTATCGTACGTTATTTGAGTTATTTCGTGTTTGGTTATTATATTCCTGTAGTGTTTCTCAAAGGTTATTTAATAACTGTCTTCGGTTAAAAATATTAGTTTTAAAGTATTAAAACTTCTTTTGACGTCAAAATCGGCTGTTTAAGACGAAATACTGCAGTAAACATTATTTATTATACATTATTTTAGTTATTTTGATTTCTAGTGATAATTTTTTTGTTATATTTCTTATAGCTAATTAAATAATCGTTATTGGTTTGTAATCTAACTTTAGACATATCAAAAGTACAATAAGAATTATAATAGGCTGTTTTAAACAAAATACTTGTATTAAACCCTTTTTTATCGGACATTATTTAACTTATTATGATTTTTGGTATTAATATTTTTGTAATATATCATATAGCTAATTAAGTAAACTTCTTTGGTTAAGAATATTAAATTTAAAGTATTAAAAGTCTTTTTGACGTCAAAATCGGCTTTTTAAGACGAAATACTTGCAAAAAACATTGTTTATGGTACATAATTTAAGTTATTTTGATTTTTGGTTTTAATATTCTTGTAATATTACGTAAAGGTAATTTAATAAACCTCTTTGGTTATTAATATTAGTTGTAAAGTATTAAAACTTTGTTTGACGTCATAATCAGCTGTTTAAGACGAAATACTCTCAATAAAAATTAATTATCGTACATTACTTGAGTTATTACGATTTTTAGTTATAATATTCTTGTTATATTTCTTAAAAATAATTTAATAAACGTTATTGGTTAGTAATCTAACTTTAAACATATTAAAAGTACAATAGGCATTATAATAGGCTGTTTTAAACAAAATACATGTATTAAACCGTTTTTGATCCAACATTATTTGAATTATTATGATTTTTTGTATTAATATACTTGAAATATATCATACAGCTAATTAAATAAACATATTCGGTTAGGAATATTAGTTTTCAACTATTAAAACTTATTTTAACGTCAAAATCGGCTGTTTATAACAAAATACTTGTAATAAACATTACTTATCGTACATTATTCAAGTTATTTAGATTTTTGGTTAAAATATTCTTGTAATATTTCTTAAAGGTAATTAAATTAACGTCCTCGGTTTTAAATATTAGTTTTAAATAATTAAAACTTAATTTGACGTCATAATTGTCTGTTTAAGAGACGAAAAACTAGCAATAAACATTGTTTATCGCACATTAGTTAAGTTATTTCGACATTTTGTTTTAATATTTCTGTAGTTTTTCGTAAAGGTAATTTAATAAAACTCTTCGGTTAAAAATATTGGTTTTAAAGTACTAAAAGTTCTTCTGACGTCAAAATAGGCTGTTTAAGACGAAATACTGCAGTAAACATTATTTATCATACATTATTTTAGTTATTTTGATTTCTAGTGATAATTTTTTTGTTATATTTCTTATAGCTAATTAAATAAACGTTATTGGTTTGTAATCTAACTTTAGACATATCAAAAGTACAATAAGAATTATAATAGGCTGTTTTAAACAAAATACTTGTATCAAAACCCTTTTTTATTGTACATTTTTTGAATTATTATAATTTTTGGTATTAATATTCTTGTAATATATCATACAGCTAATCAAATAAACCTCTTCGGTTAGGAATATTAGTTTTAAAGTATTAAAAGTCTTTTTGACGTCAAAATCGGCTTTTTAAGACGAAATACTGGTAATAAATATTGTTTATCCTTTATTATTTGAGTTTGTAAATTTTTGGTTAAAATATTCTTGTAATATTAAGTAAAGGTAATTTAATAAACCTCTGTGGTTAAAAATATTAGTTTTATATAATTAAAACTCTATTTGATGTCATTATTGTCTGTTTAAGAGACTAGATACTTGCAATAAACATTGTTTATCGTATAATATTTGACTTATTTTAATATTTGGTTATAATATTACTGTAGTTTTTCGTAATGGTAATTTAATAACTGTCTTCGGTTAAAAATATTTGTTTTAAAGTATTAAAACTTCTTTTGACGTCCAAATAGGCTGTTTAAGGCGAAATACTCGCAATAAACATTGTTAATCGTACATTACTTGAGTTATTTCGATTTATAGTTATAACTATCTTGTTATATTTCTTAAAAATAATTTAATAAATGTTATTGGTTAGTAATCTAACTTTAGACATATTAAAAGTACAATAGGCATTATAATAGGCTGTTTTGTACAAAATACTTGTATTAAACCGTTTTTGATCCCACATTATTTAAATTATTATGTTTTTTTGTATTAATATACTTAAAATATATCATACAGCTAATTAAATAAACATATTCGGTTAGGAATATTAGTTTTCAAGTATTAAAACTTATTTTAACGTCAAAATCGGCTGTTTATAACAAAATACTTGTAGTAAACATTATTTATCGTACATTATTAAAGTTATTTCGATTTTTGGTTAAAATATTCTTGTAATATTTCGTAAAGGTAATTAAATTAACGTCCTCGGTTTTAAATATTAGTTTTAAATAATTAAAACTTAATTTGACGTCATAATTGTCTGTTTAAGAGACGAAAAACTAGCAAAAATCATTGTATATCGTACATTAGTTAAGTTATTTCGACATTTTGTTATAATATTCCTGTAGTATTTTGTAAAGGTAATATAATAAACCTCTTCGGTTAAGAATATTGGTTTTAAAGTATTAAAAGTTCTTCTGACGTCAAAATAGGCTGTTTAAAACGAAATACTGCAGTAAACATTATTTATCGTACATTATTTTAGTTATTTTGATTTTTTGTGATAATTTTTTTGTTATATTTCTTATAGCTAATTAAATAAACGTTATTGGTTTGTAATCTAACTTTAGAAATATTAAAAGTACAATAGGTATTATAATAGGCTGTTTTAAACAAAATACTTGTATCAAAACCCTTTTTTATTGTACATTATTTGAATTATAATGATTTTTGGTATTAATATTCTCCTAATATATCAAACAGCTAATTAAATAAACCTCTTCGGTTAGGAATATTAGTTTTAAAGTATTAAAAGTCTTTTTGACGTCAAAATCGGCTGTTTAAGACGAAATACTTGTAATATATATTGTTTATTCTTTAATATTTGAGATATTAAATTTTTGGTTAAAATATTCTTGAAATATTAAGTAAAGGTAATTTAATAAACCTCTGCGGTTAAAAATATTAGTTTTATATAATTAAAACTTTATTTGACGTCATTATTGTCTGTTTAAGAGACGAAATACTTGCAATAAACATTGTTTATCGTATATTATTTGACTTATTTGAAAATTTGGTTATAATATTCCTGTAGTTTTTCGTAAAGGTAATTTGATCACTGTCTTCGGTTAAAAATATTAGTTTTAAAGTATTAAAACTTCTTTTGACGTCAAAATAGGTTGTTTAAGGCGAAATACTTGCAATAAACATAGTTTATCGTACATTACTTGAGTTATTTTGATTTTTAGTTATAACTTACTTTTTTTATTTCTTACAGCTAATTTAATAACTGTTATTGGTTAGTAATCGAACTTTAAACATATTAAAAGTTCATTAGGAATTATAATAGGCTGTATTAAACAAAATACTTGTATTAAACCCTTTTTTATTGTACATTATTTGAATTATTATGATTTTTGGTAATAATATTCTTGTTATATATCATACAGCTAATTAAATAAACCTCGTCGGTTAGGAATATTAGTTTTAAAGTATTAAATCTCATTTTGACGTAAAATCGGCTGTTTAAGACGAAATACTTGCAAAAAACATTGTTTTTTCTTCATTATTTAACTTATTAAATTTTTGATTATAATATTCCTGTAGTATTTCGTAAAGATAATTAAATAACAGTCTTTGGTTAAAAATATTTGTTTTAAAGTATTAAAACTTCTTTTGACGTCTAAATAGGCTGTTTAAGACAAAATACTTGCAATAAACTATGTTTATCGTACATTACTTGAGTTATTCCGATTTTTAGCTATAATATTCTTATTAAATTTCTTAAAAATAATTTAATAAACGTTATTGTTTAGTAATCTAACTTTAAACATATTATAAGTACAATAGGCATTATAATAGGCTGTTAAAAAAAAAAAATACTTATATTAAACCGTTTTTGATCGCACATTATTCAAATTTTTATAATATTTTGTATTATTATACTTGAAATATATCATACAGCTAATTAAATAAACATCTTTGGTTATGAATATCAGTTTTCAAGTATTTAAACTTATTTTAACGTCAAAACCGGCTGTTTAAGACGAAATACTTTTAATAAACTTTTTTTATTGTACATTATTCAAGTTATTTAGATTTTTGGTTAATATATTCTTGTAATGTTTCGTAAAGATAATTTATTAACGTCCTCGGTTAAAAGTATTAGTTTTAAAGAATTAAAACTTCATTTGACGTCATTATTGTATGTTTAAGAGTCGAAAAACTAGCAATAAACATTGTTTATCGTACATTATTTGAGTTATTTCGATTTTTGGTTATAATATTTTTGTAATATTTCGTAAAGGTAATTTAATAACTGTCGTCGGTTAAAAATATTAGTTTTAAGGTATTGAAACTTCTTTTAACGTCAAAATAGACTGTTTAAGACGAAATACTGCAGTAAAAATTATTTATCGTTTATTATTGTAATTATTTTGATTTTTTGTGATAATATTTTTGTTATATTTCTTTTAGCTATTTAAATAAACGTAATTGATTAGTAATCTAACTTTAGACATATTCAAAGTACAATAGGAATTATAATAGGCTAATTTATACAAAATAATTGTATATAACCCTTTTTATTAATGCATTTTTTGAATTGTTATAATTTTTGATATTAATATTCTTGTAATATAACATACAGCTAATTAAATAAACCTTTTCGGTTAAAAAATTAGTTTTAAAATATTACAACTCATTTTGACGTCAAAATCGGCTGTTTAAGACGTAATATTTGCAATAAACTTTGTTTATAGTACAAAATTTTAGTTATTTCGATTTTTAGTTTTAATAATCTTGTTTTATTTCTTATAGCTAATTAAACAAACGTTATTGGTTATTAGTCGAACTTTAAACATATTAAAAGTACAATAGGCATTATAATAGGCTCTTTTAAACAGAATACTTTTATTAAACCTTTATTTATTGTACATTATTTGAATTATTATGATTTTTAGTTATAATATTCTTGTTATATATCATACAGCTAATTCAATAAACCTCTTGTGTTAGGAAAATTAGTTTTAAGTATTAAAACTCATTGTGACGTCAAAATCGTCTGTTTAAAACGAAATACCTGCCATAAACATTGTTTATTCTTCATTATTTAAGTTATTAAATTTTTGATTATAATATTTCTGTAGTCTTTTGTAAAGGTAATTTTATAACTGTCTTCGGTTAAAAATATTAGTTTTAAAGTATTAAAACTTTTTCGACGTCAAAATAGGCTAGTTAAAACGAAATACTTACAATAAACTATGTTTATCGTACATTTTTTGAGTTATTTTGATTTTTGGCTATAATAATCTTGTTATAATTCTTATAGCTATTTTAATAAACGTTATTGGTTAGTAATCGAACTTTAATCATATTAAAAGTACAATAGATATTGTAATAGGCTGTTTAAAAAAAAAATACTTGTATAAAACCCTTTTTTATCGTACATTATTTGAGTTATTATGATGTTTGGTGTTTATATTCTTGTAAAATATCATATAGGTTATTCAATAAACTTCTTTGGTTAGGAATATTAAATTTAAAGTATTAGAACTCCTTTTGACGTCAAAATCGGCTGTTTAAGAATAAATCTTTGGAATAAACTTTATTTATCGTACATTATTTGAGTTATTCCGTATTTTGGATATATTATTCTTGTTATATTTTTTACAGCTATTTTAATAAACGTTATTGGTTATTAATCTAACTTTAAACATATAAAAGGTACAATAGGCATTAAATAGGCTGTTTTGAACAAAATACTTGTATTAACTAAGTTTTAAAGTATATTATTTAAAATATTATGATTTTTGATAGTAAAATTCTTGAAATAGATCATAGAGTTAATTAAATAAACCTCTTCGGTTAGAAATACTAGTTCTAAAGTATTAAAACTCATTTTGACGTCAAAATCAACTCTTTAAGACAAAATACTTACAATAAACATTGTTTATCCTACATTATTTGAGTTATTTCCATTTTAAATTATAATATTCTTGTAATATTTCGTAAAAGTAATTTAATTAACATCTTCGGTTAAAATATTAGTTTTAAATAATTAAAACTCTAATTGACGTCATAATTGTCTGTTTAAGACACGAAAAACTTGCAATAAACATTGTTTATCGTACGTTATTGGAGTTATTCGTATTTTTGTTATAATATTCCTGTAGTATTTCGTAAAGGTAATTTAATAAATGTCTTCGGTTAAAAAAATTAGTTTTAAAGTAATAAAACTTCTTTTGACGTCAAAATCGGCTGTTTGAGACGAAATACTCGCAATAAATATTATTTATCTCACATTATTTTAGTTTTTTCGATTTTTTCTTATAATATTTTCGTTCTATTTCTTATAGCTTATTTAATTAACGTTATTGCTTAGTAATCAATTTTAAATATATTAAAAATTTAATATGCATTATAATAGGCTGTTTTAAACTAAATACTTGTATTAAACCATTTTTTATTGTACATTATTTGAATCATTATAATTTTTGGATATAATATTCTTGTAATATATCATACAGCTAATTAAATAAACCTCATCGGTTAGAAATAACTGTTTGATTGTATTAAAACTACTTTAGACGTCAAAATCGGCTGTTTAAAACGAAATACTTGGAAAAGCATTGTTTATCGTACCTAATTTAAGTTAGTTTTGCATTTTTGTTATAATATCCATGTAATATATCGTAAAGGTAGTTAATAAATCTCTTCGGTTAAAAATATTAGTTTTAAAGTATTAAAAATTCTTTTGACTTCAAAATCGGCTGTTTAAGTCGAAATACTTGCAATAAACGTTTTTTATCGTACATTATTTAAGTTATTTTCATTTTTAGCTATAATATTCTTGTTATATTTCTTACAGCTTTTTTAATAAACGTTATTGGTTAGTAATCGAACTTTAAACATATTAAAAGTACATAAGGCATTAAAATAGGCTGTTTTAAACAAAATACTTGTATTAAACGCTTTTTTATCGTACATTATTTGAGTTATTTCGACCAAATGTTATAATATTATTGTAATATATAATATAGATAATTAAATAAACCTCTTCGGTTAAAATGTCAGTTTAAAAATATTTAAACTCCTTTTGACGTCAAAATCGGCTGTTTAAAACGAAATACTTGCAAAAAACATTGTTTATTCTTCATTATTTAAGTTATTTTGATTTTTGAATTTAATATTCTTGTAATATTACGTAAAGGTAATTTAATAAACCTCTTTGGTTAAAAATATTATATGTAAAGTATTCAAACTTCGTTTGACGTCATAATCAGCTGTTTAAGACGAAATACTCTCAATAAAAATTGTTTATCGTACATTACTTGAGTTATTTCGATTTTCGGCTATAATAATCTTGTTATATCTTTTATACCTAATTTAATAAACGTTATTGGTTAGTAATCGAACTTTAATCATATTAAAAGTACAATAGATATTGTAATAGGCTGTTTACAAAAAAAATACTTGTATAAAACCCTTTTTTATCGTACATTATTTGAGTTATTATGATGTTTGGTGTTTATATTCTTGTAAAATATCATATAGGTAATTCAATAAACTTCTTTGGTTAGGAATATTAAATTTAAAGTATTAGAACTCCTTTTGACGTCAAAATCGGCTGTTTAAGACGAAATCTTTGGAATAAACTTTATTTATCGTACATTATTTGAGTTATTCCGTATTTTGGATATATTATTCTTGTTATATTTTTTACAGCTATTTTAATAAACGTTATTGGTTATTAATCTAACTTTAAACATATAAAAGGTACAATAGGCATTAAATAGGCTGTTTTGAACAAAATACTTGTACTAACTAAATTTTAAAGTATATTATTTAAAATATTATGATTTTTGATAGTAAAATTCTTGAAATAGATCATAGAGTTAATTAAATAAACCTCTTCGGTTAGAAATACTAGTTCTAAAGTATTAAAACTCATTTTGACGTCAAAATCAACTCTTTAAGACAAAATACTTACAATAAACATTGTTTATCCTACATTATTTGAGTTATTTCCATTTTAAATTATAATATTCTTGTAATATTTCGTAAAGGTAATTTAATTAACATCATCGGTTAAAATATTAGTTTTAAATAATTAAAACTCTAATTGACGTCATAATTGTCTGTTTAAGACACGAAAAACTTGCAATAAACATTGTTTATCGTACGTTATTGGAGTTATTCGTATTTTTGTTATAATATTCCTGTAGTATTTCGTAAAAGTAATTTAATAACTGTCTTCGGTTAAAAATATTAGTTTTAAAGTAATAAAACTTCTTTTGACGTCAAAATCGGCTGTTTGAGACGAAATACTCGCAATAAATATTATTTATCTCACATTATTTTAGTTTTTTCGATTTTTTCTTATAATATTTTCGTTCTATTTCTTATAGCTTATTTAATTAACGTTATTGCTTAGTAATCAATTTTAAATATATTAAAAATTTAATATGCATTATAATAGGCTGTTTTAAACTAGTGATGTACCGGACTCACTATCCGGGTCCGGGTCCGGCCGGATATTGCCATTTTTGTCTGATATCCGGATCCGGCCGGACTCTAATTTGAAAAAAAAGTCCGGATCCGGTTCCGGCCGGATTCTAATTTGAAAAAAAAAGTCCGGGTCCGGTTCCGGCCGGATTCTAATTTGAAAAAAAAGTCCGGATCCGGGTCCGGCCGGATCCTAACAGAGATCCGGCCGGACCCGGATCTAGTTAGTAAAAAAGAGCATACTGAAAAGTATTTTTTTCAAAAAGAAACCCTGTGAAAATTAATAAGAGTCATTTTCGTCAGTTAAAATTAAACAACTACCGTGATTGGCTCATTTTGTACACGTGACTAATTTACATTTGTTTACATTTAAACTATAAATAAACATTTCATGAAATGCAACTCTTTACATATGTTGTAAAATTGAAAACTTTTGAATGAATACTTGCATTATTTATTGTTTAAAGTTGAGCTCAGAGAAAATTTAGAGTTAATATGTACGAGTCAATGAGAATCATATGACGAAATGTTTCAAACTAAATACTTATGCAACAAAACATCAGAATATGACAGGCAGTTTATTTGTAAGCAGTTAGTTAGTTTGGTTTGTAGCTTGAAGCAACAAAATATCTTGAACGTTTTTGTGAATGCTTATTGTAAGTAGTGTTTTGTTTTAAAAGTGAATATTTCAACTGGTGTTTAATTGTTAAATATTTAAGACAGGTTTATAGTTTATTAAAAATTTTACAGTTTCTTGCTTACTAAAAATTTTATTTAATTTTGAGTTTTTTGTTTTATGTATTTTGATATAGATTTAAATAGCTTCCAGTTTTTAAAGTGTTACCAAAGTAATTAATAATTTTGTATATGCTAGTATTTCTTGTTGTGTTTTATGTAAAAGATTCATCACTCAAAACTGTCGTGTCTGATTATAGAAAGTAGTCTCAGTTAGAATTTAGTATTTGTTAGATATTAATTAAATAAGGTAGGATTTAATTATGATGGGTAGTACTAATAAGTTAAGTGTACCACAATCAGTCCACAACTTTACTACCAAATTGTCAACCTTTGCTAGCTGTTCTACTGATTATTAGATTAAAGTAATTTTTTCAGTTTTTAAAAACCTCATTCTGACTCAGGCTTGTTTATACTCACTCTAGCTAGTTTTATTGACTTAAACAGTGGCAACCCTGCTAGTTTCAAAATTTTTGGGAATTTTAGAAAATCTTGGACTGCCTCAGGCTAGTTTAGTTTTTTATAAAAACTCAGGCTAGTTTTCTTTTAGATTTTGAATGAGTTTAAGCTGATCCAGTTTTCAATATTTTGTAATTTTCTAGTGTATTTTGTTCAAGAACTTGATTTCAGATTTTTAATTGTAAACAACACCTAAACATTGTAAACTTTGTGGCTAGCTGTTCTACTTATCATTAGATTAAAGTTCTTTTTTTTTCAGTTTTTAAAAACCTCATTCTGACTCAGGCTAGTTTATTCTAGTTATGTACCGGACTCACTATCCGGGTCCGGCCGGATATTGCCATTTTTGTCTGATATCCGGATCCGGCCGGATTCTAATTTGAAAAAAAAGTCCGGATCCGGTTCCGGCCGGACTCTAATTTGAAAAAAAAGTCCGGGTCCGGTTCCGGCCGGATTCTAATTTGAAAAAAAAGTCCGGATCCGGTTCCGGCCGGATTCTAGTTTGAAAAAAAAGTCCGGATCCGGGTCCGGCCGGACCCAAAATTGTGGGTCCGATACATCACTATTTTAAACTAAATACTTGTATTAAACCATTTTTTATTGTACATTATTTGAATCATTATAATTTTTGGATATAATATTCTTGTAATATATCATACAGCTAATTAAATAAACCTCATCGGTTAGAAATAACTGTTTGATTGTATTAAAACTACTTTAGACGTCAAAATCGGCTGTTTAAAACGAAATACTTGCAAAAGCATTGTTTATCGTACCTAATTTAAGTTAGTTTTGCATTTTTGTTATAATATCCATGTAATATATCGTAAAGGTAGTTTAATAATATCTTCGGTTAAAAATATTAGTTTCAAAGTATTAAAAATTCTTTTGACTTCAAAATCGGCTGTTTAAGTCGAAATACTTGCAATAAATATTGTTTATCGTACATTATTTAAGTTATTTTCATTTTTGGCTATAAAATTTTTGTTATATTTCTTATAGGTTTTTTAATTAACGTTATTGGTTAGTAATCGAACTTTAAACATATTAAAAGTACATAAGGCATTAAAATAGGCTGTTTTAAACAAAATACTTGTATTAAACGCTTTTTTATGGTACATTATTTGAGTTATTTCGACCTAATGTTATAATATTATTGTAATATATAATATAGATAATTAAATAAACCTCTTCGGTTAAAATGTCAGTTTTAAAGTATTAAAACTCCTTTTGACGTCAAAATCGGCTGTTTAATACTTGCATAAAACATTGTTTTTCAGACATAATTTAAGTTATTTTGATTTTTAATTTTAATATTCTTGTAATATTACGTAAAGGTAATTTAATAAACCTCTTTGGTTAAAAATATATAATATGTAAAGTATTAAAACTTCGTTTGACGTCATAATCAGCTGTTTAAGACGAAATACTCTCAATAAAAATTCTTTATCGTACATTACTTGAGTGATTTCGATTTTTAGTTATAATATTCTCGTGATATTTCTTAAAAATAATTTAATAAACGTTATTGGTTAGTAATCTAACTTTAGACATATTAAAAGTACAATAGGCATTATAATAGGCTATTTTAAACAAAATACTTGTATTAAACCGTTTTTGATCGCACATTATTTGAATTATTATGATTTTATGTATTAATATACTTAAAATATATCATACAGCTAATTAAATAAACATATTCGATTAGGAATATTAGTTTTCAAGTATTAATACTTATTTTAACGTCAAAATCGGCTTTTTAAGACGAAATACTGGTAATAAACATTTTTTATCGTACATTATTCAAGTTATTTAGATTTTTAATTAAAAAATTCTTGTAATATTTCGTAAAGGTATTTCAATTAACGTCCTCGGTTAATAATATTAGTTTTAAATAATTAAAACTTTATTTGACGTCATAATTGTCTGTTTAAGAGACGAAAAACTAGCAATAAACAATTTTTGTCGCACAATAGTTAATTTATTTCGACATTTTGTTATAATATTTCTGTAGTTTTTCGTAAAGGTAATTTAATAAACCTCATCGGTTAAAAATATTGTTTTTAAAGTATTAAAAGTTCTTCTGACGTCAAAATAGGCTGTTTAAGACGAAATACTGCAGTAAACAGTATTTATCATACATTATTTTAGTTATTTTGATTTCTAGTGATAATTATTTTGTTATATTTCTTATAGCTAATTAAATAAACGTTATTGGTTTGTAATAAAACTTTATACATATCAAAAGTACAGTAAGAATTATAATAGGCTGTTTTAAACAAAATACTTGTATCAAAACCCTTTTTTATTGTACATTATTTGAATTATTATGATTTTTGGTATTAATATTCTTGTAATATATCATATAGGTGATTCAATAAATTTTTTTTGTTAGGAATATTAATTTTAAATTATTAAAACTCCTTTGGACATTAAATTCGGCTGTTTAACACGAAATACTTGCGATAAACTTTGTTTATCGTACATTATTTGAGTTATTTCGTATTTTGGATAGATTATTCTAGTTATATTTCTTACAGCTTTTTTAATAAACGTTATTGGTTAGTAATCTAACTTTAAACATATCAAAGGTACAATAGGCATTATAATATACTGTTTTAAGCAAAATACTTGTATTAATCCCTTTTTTATCGTACATTATTTGAATTATTATGATTTTTGGTATTGATATTCTTGTAATATATCTTACTGCTAATTATATAAACCTCTTCAGTTAGAAATAATTGTTTCAATGTATTAAAACTACTTTAGACGTCAAAATCGGCTGTTTAAGACGAAATACATGCAAAAAACATTGTTCATCGTGCATTATTTGAGTAATTTTGATTTTTGGTTATAATGTTCTTGTAATATTTCGTTAAGGCTTTTTAATAAACCTCATCGGTTAAAAATATTAGTTTTAAAGTATTAAAACTTATTTTGACGTCAAAATCGGCTGTTTAAGACGAAATACTTGCAAAAAACATTGTTTATCGTACATAATTTAAGTTGTTTTCATTTTTGGTTATAATATTCTTGTAATATTACCTAAGGGTAATTTATAAAACTTTTTTGATTAAAAATGTTAGTTGTAAAGTATTAAAACTTCGTTTCACGTCAAAATCAGCTGTTTAAGACGAAATACTCTCAATAAAAATTGTTTATCGTACATTACTTGAGTTATTTCGATTTCTAGTTATAATATTCTTGTTATATTTCTTAAAAATAATTTAATAAACGTTATTGGTTAGTAATCTAACTTTAAACATATTATAAGTACAACAGGCATTATAATAGGGTGTTTTTAACAAAATACTTGTTTTAAACCGTTTTTGATCGCACATTTTTTGAATTATTATGATTTTTTGTATTAATATACTTAAAATATATCATACAGCTAATTAAATAAACATAACCGGTTAGGAATATTAGTTTTCAAGTATTAAAACTTTTTTAAACGTCAAAATCGGCTGTTTATCTCAAACTACTTGTAATAAACATTATTTATCGTACATTATTCAAGTTATTTAGATTTTTGGTTAAAATATTCTTGTAATATTATATAAAGGTATTTCAATTAACGTCCTCGGTTAATAATATTAGTTTAAATAATTAAAACTTTATTTGACGTCATAATTGTCTGTTTAAGAGACGAAAAACTAGCAATAAACATTGTTTATCGCACATTAGTTAAGTTATTTCGACATTTTGTTATAATATTTCTGTAGTTTTTCGTAAAGGTAATTTAATAAACCTCTTCGGTTAAAAATATCAGTTTTAAACTTATAAAACTTCTTTTGACCTCAAAATAAGCTGTTTGAGACGAAATACTTGCAGTAAACATTGTTTATCGTACATTATTTTAGTTATTTTGATTTCTAGTGATAATTTTTTGTTATATTTCTTATAGCTAATTAAATAAACGTTATTGGTTAGTAATCGAACTTTAAACATATTAAAAGTTCATTAGGAATTATAATAGGCTGTATTAAACAAAATACTTGTATTAAACCCTTTTTTATTGTACATTATTTGAATTATTATGATTTTTGGTATTAATATTTTTGTAATATATCATACAGCTAATTAAATAAACCTCTTCGGTTAGGAATATTAGTTTCAAAGTATTAAAAGTCTTTTTGACGTCAAAATCGGCTTTTTAAGACGAAATACAGGTAATTAATATTGTTTATCCTCTAATATTTGAGTTATTAAATTTTTAGGTTAAAATATTCTTGTAATATTAAGTAAAGGAAATTTAATAAACTTCTGCGGTTAAAAATATTAGTTTCGTATAATTAAAACTCTATTTGATGTCATTATTGTCTGTTTTAAAAGACGAGATACTTGCAATAAACATTATTTATCGTATATTATTTGACTTATTTTAATATTTGGTTATAATATTACTGTAGTTTTTCGTAATGGTAATTTAATAACTGTCTTCGGTTAAAAATATTAGTATTAAAGTATTAAAACTTCTTTTGACGTCAAAATAGGCTGTTTAAGACGAAATACATGCAAAAAACATTGTTCATTGTGCATTATTTAAGTAATTTTGATTTTTGGTTATAATGTTCTTGTAATATTTCGTAAAGGCTTTTTAAAAAACCTCATCGGTTAAAAATATTAGTTTTAAAGTATTAAAACTCATTTTGACGTCAAAATCGGCTGTTTAAGATGAAATACTTGCAGAAAAAATTGTTTATCGTACATAATTTAAGTAAATTTTGGTTTTTTGTTATAAAATTCTTGTAATAAATCAAAAAATTTAATACAATAAACCTCTCCGGTTTAAAATATTAGTTTTAAAGTATTAAAACTACTTTAGACGTCAAAATCGGCTGTTTAAGACGAAATACTTGCAAAAAACATTGTTTATCGTACATTATTTGAGTTATTTCGATTTTTTGTTATAATATTCATGTTATATTTCTCACAGCTAATTTAATAAATGTTATTGGTGAGTAATCGAACTTTAAACATCTTATAAGTACAATAGGCATTAAAATAGGCTGTTTTAAACAAAATACTTCTATTAAACACTTTTTTATTGTACATTATTTGAGTTATTTTGACTTAAGGTTATAATATTATTGCTATATATCATACAGCTAATTAAATAAACCTCTTCGGTTAGGAATATTAGTCTTAAAGAATTAAATCTCACTTTGACGTCAAAATCGGCTGTTTAAGACGATATACTTGTATTAAATATTGTTTATTCTTTATTATTTAAGTTATTAAAATTTTGGTTAAAATATTCTTAAAATATTAAGTAAAGGTATTTTAATAAACCTCTGCGGTTAAAAAAATTAGTTTTATATAATTAAAACTCTATTTGACGTCATTATTGTCTGTTTAAGAGACGAAATACTTGCAATAAACATTGTTTATCGTATATTATATGACTTATTTTAAAATTTGGTTATAATATTCCTGTAGTTTTTCGTAATGGTAATTTAATTACTGTTTTCGGTTAAAAATATTAGTTTTAAAGTATTAAAACTTCTTTTGACGTCAAAATAGGTTGTTTAAGGCGAAATACTCGCAATAAACATTGTTTATCGTACATTACTTGAGTTATTTGGATTTTTAGTTATAACTTACTTTTATATTTCTTACAGCTAATTTAATAACTGTTATTGGTTAGTAATCGAACTTTAAACATATTAAAAGTTCATTAGGAATTACAATAGGCTGTATTAAACAAAATACTTGTATTAAACCCTTTTTTATTGTACATTATTTGAATTATTATGATTTTTGGTAATAATATTCTTGTTATATATCATACAGCTAATTAGATAAACCACGTCGGTTAGGAATATTAGTGTTGAAGTATTAAATCTCATTTTGACGTCAAAATCGGCTGTTTAAGACAAAATACTTGCAAAAAACATTGTTTTTTCTTCATTATTTAAGTTATTAAATTTCTGATTATAATATTCCTGTAGTATTTCGTAAAGGTAATTAAATAACTGACTTTGGTTAAAAATATTTGTTTTAAAGTATTAAAACTTCTTTTGACGTCTAAATAGGATGTTTAAGACGAAATACTTGCAATAAACTATGTTTATCGTACATTACTTGAGTTATTTCGATTAGTTATTTCGATTTTTAGTTATAATATTCTTGTTAAATTTCTTAAAAACAATTTAATAAACGTTATTGGTTAGTTATCTAACTTTAAACATATTATAAGTAAAATAGGCATTATAATAGGCTGTTTTAAAAAAAATCTGTATATTAAACCGTTTTTATCGCACATTATTTAAATTTTTATAATATTTTGTATTAATATACTTGAAATATATCATACAGCTTATTAAATAAACATCTTCGGTTATGAATATCAGTTTTCAAGTATTAAAACTTATTTTAACGTCAAAATCGGCAGTTTAAGACGAAATACTTGTAATAAACATTATTTATCGTACATTATTCAAGTTATTTAGATTTTTGGTTAAAATATTCTTGTAATATTTCGTAAAGGTAATTCATTAACGTCCTCGGTTAAAAGTATTATTTTTAAATAATTAAAACTTCATTTGACGTCATAATTGTCTGTTTAAGAGTCGAAAAACTAGCAATAAACATTGTTTATCGTACATTATTTGAGTTATTTCGATTTTTGGTTATAATATTCTTGTAATATTTCGTAAAAGTAATTAAATAACTGTCGTCGGTTAAAAATATTAGTTTTAAGGTATTTAAACTTCTTTTAACGTCAAAATAGACTGTTCAAGAAGAAATACTGTAGTAAACATTATTTATTGTTTATTATTGTAATTAAATTGATTTTTTATGATAATATTTTTGTTATATTTCTTTTAGCTATTTAAATAAACGTAATTGATTAGTAATCTAACTTTAAACATATTAAAAGTACAATAGGAATATTATAGGCTAATTTATACAAAATAATTGTATATAATCCTTTTTATTAATACATTTTTTGAATTGTTATGATTTTTGATATTAATATTCTTGTAATATAACATACAGCTAATTAAATAAACTTTTTCGGTTAGAAAATTAGTTTTAAAATATTTCAACTCATTTTGACGTCAAAATCGGCTGTTTAAGACGTAATGTTTGCAATAAACTTTGTTTATAGTACAAAATTTTAGTTATTTCGATTTTTAGTTATAATAATCATGTTATATTTCTTATAGCTAATTAAACAAACGTTATTGGTTATTAATCGAACTTTAAACATATTAAAAGTACAATAGGCATTATAATAGGCTCTTTTCAACAGAATACTTGTATTAAACCCTTTTTTATTGTAAATTTTTTGAATTATTATGATTTTTAGTTATAATATTCTTGTTATATATCATACAGCTAATTCAATAAACCTCTTCGGTGAGGAAATTTAGTTTTAAGTATTAAAACTCATTGTGACGTCAAAATCGTCTGTTTAAAACGAAATACCTGCAATAAACATTGTTTATTCTTCATTATTTAAGTTATTAATTTTTTGATTATAATATTTCTGTAGTATTTCGTATAGGTAATTTAATAACTGTCTTCGGTTAAAAATATTAGTTTTAAAGTATTAAAACTTCTTTTGACGTCAAAATAGGCTATTTAAAACGAAATAGTTGCAATAAACTATGTTTATCGTACATTTTTTTAGTTATTTTGATTTTTGGCTATAATAATCTTGTTATATTTCTTATAGCTAATTTAATAAACGTTATTGGTTAGTAATCGAACTTTAAACATATTAAAAGTACAATAGATATTGTAATAGGCTGTTTAAAAAAAAATACTTGTATTAAACCCTTTTTTATTGTACATTATTTATGTTATTATGATGTTTGGTGTTAATATTCTTGTAATATATCATATAGATAATTTAATAAACTTTTTTGGTTAGGAATATTATATTTAAAGTATTAGAACTCCTTTTGACGTCAGAATCGGCTGTTTAAGACGAAATACTTGCAATAAACTTTATTTATCGTACATTATTTGAGTTATTTCGTATTTTGAATTTATTATTCTTGTTATATTTTTTAAAGCTAATTTAATAAACGTTATTGGTAATTAATCTAACTTTAAACATATAAAAGGTATAATAGGCATTTAATAGGCTGTTTTGAACAAAATACTTGTATTAACTAAATTTTTTAGTATATTATTTGAATTATTATGATTTTTGGTATTAATATTCTTGTAATAGATCATACAGTTAATTAAATAAACCTCTTCGGTTAGAAATACTAGTTTTAAAGTATTAAAACTCATTTTGACGTCAAAATCAACTCTTTAAGACGAATTACTCGCAATAAACATTGTTTATCGTATATTACTTGAGTTATTTCGATTTTTAGTTATAACTATCTTGTTATATTTCTTAAAAATAATTGAAAAAACGTTATTGTTTAGTAATCTAACTTTAATCATACTAAAAGTACAATAGGCATTATAATAGGCTGTTTTAAACAAAATACTTGTATCAAACCGTTTTTTATCGTACCATAATTTAATTATTATGATTTTGTGTCTTAATATACTTAAAATATATCATATAGCTAATTAAATAAGCATCTTTGGTTAAGAATATTAAATTTAAAGTATTAAAACTCATTTCAACGTCAAATCGGCTGTTTAAGACGAAATACTTGTAATAAACATTGTTTATCGTGCATTATTAAAGTTATTTCAATTTTTGGTTATAATATTTTGTAATATTTCGTAAAGGTAATTCAATTAACGTCCTCGGTTTAAAATATTAGTTTTAAATAATTAAAACTTCTTTTTACGTCAAAATAGGCTGTTTAAGACGAAATACTGTAGTAAACATTATTTATCGTTTATTATTGTAGTTATTTAGATTTTATGTGATAATTTTTTTGTTATATTTCTTATAGCTAATTAAATAAACGTTATTGGTTTGTAATCAAACTCTGAACATTTAAAAAGTTCATTAGGAATTATAATATGCTGTTTTAAACAAAATACTTGTATTAAACGCTTTTTTATTGTACATTATTTGAATTATTATGAATTTTGGTAATAATATTCTTGTTATATATCATACAGCTAATTAAATAAACCTCTTCGGTAAGGAATATTAGTCTTAAAGTATTAAATCTCACTTTGACGTCAAAATCAGCTGTTTAAGACGAAAGACTTGCAAAAAACATTGTTTATCGTACATAATTTAAGTTGTTTTCATTTTTGGTTATAATATTCTTGTAATATTACCTAAGGGTAATTTATAAAACTTTTTTGATTAAAAATATTAGTTGTAAAATATTAAAACTTCGTTTCACGTCAAAATCAGCTGTTTAAGACGAAATACTCTCAATAAAAATTGTTTATCGTACATTACTTGAGTTATTTCGATTTTTAGTTATAATATTATTTTTATAAATCTTAAAAATAATTTAATAGACGTTATTGGTTAGTAATCTAACTTTAGACATATTAAAAGTACAATAGGCATTATAATAGGCTGTTTTAAACAAAATACTTGTATTAAACCGTTTTTGATCGCACATTATTTGAATTACTATGATTTTTTGTATTAATAGACTTAAAATATATCATACAGCTAATTAAATAAACATATTCGGTTAGGAATATTAGTTTTCAAGTATTAAAACTTATTTTAACGTCAAAATCGGCTGTTTATAACAAACTACTTGTAATAAACATTATTTATCGTACATTATTCAAGTTATTTAGATTTTTGGTTAAAATATTCTTGTAATATTTCGTAAAGGTATTTCAATTAACGTCCTCGGTTAATAAAATTAGTTTTGAATAATTAAAACTTTATTTGACGACATAATTGTCTGTTTAAGAGACGAAAAACTAGCAATAAACATTGTTTATCGCACATTAGTTAAGTTATTTCGACATTTTGTTTTAATATTTCTGTAGTTTTTCGTAAAGGTAATTTAATAAAACTCTTCGGTTAAAAATATTGGTTTTAAAGTACTAAAAGTTCTTCTGACGTCAAAATAGGCTGTTTAAGACGAAATACTGCAGTAAATATTATTTATCATACATTATTTTAGTTATTTTGATTTCTAGTGATAATTTTTTTGTTATATTTCTTATAGCTAATTAAATAAACGTTATTGGTTTGTAATCTAACTTTAGACATATCAAAAGTACAATAAGAATTATAATAGGCTGTTTTAAACAAAATACTTGTATCAAAACCCTTTTTTATTGTACATTTTTTGAATTATTATAATTTTTGGTATTAATATTCTTGTAATATATCATACAGCTAATCAAATAAACCTCTTCGGTTAGGAATATTAGTTTTAAAGTATTAAAAGTCTTTTTGACGTCAAAATCGGCTTTTTAAGACGAAATACTGGTAATAAAAATTGTTTATCCTTTATTATTTGAGTTTGTAAATTTTTGGTTAAAATATTCTTGTAATATTAAGTAAAGGTAATTTAATAAACCTCTGTGGTTAAAAATATTAGTTTTATATAATTAAAACTCTATTTGATGTCATTATTGTCTGTTTAAGAGACGAGATACTTGCAATAAACATTGTTTATCGTATAATATTTGACTTATTTTAATATTTGGTTATAATATTACTGTAGTTTTTCGTAATGGTAATTTAATAACTGTCTTCGGTTAAAAATATTAGTTTTAAAGTATTAAAACTTCTTTTGACGTCCAAATAGGCTGTTTAAGGCGAAATACTCGCAATAAACATTGTTAATCGTACATTACTTGAGTTATTTCGATTTATAGTTATAACTATCTTGTTATATTTCTTAAAAATAATTTAATAAATGTTATTGGTTAGTAATCGAACTTTAAACATATTAAAAGTACAATAGGCGTTATAACAGGCTGTTATAAACAAAATACTTTTAGTAAATCTTTTTTATCGTACAATATTTGAGTTATTATTATTTTTGGTATTAATATTCTTGTAATATTTCATATAGGTGATTCAATAATTTTTTTTTGTTAGGAATTTTAATTTTAAATTATTAAAACTCCTTTGGACATTAAATTCGGCTGTTTAAGACGAAATACTTGCAATAAACTTTGTTTTTCGTACATTACTTGAGTTATTTCGTATTTAGGATAGATTATTCTAGTTATATTTATTACAGCTTTTTTAATAAACGTTATTGGTTAGTAATCTAACTTTAAACATATCAAAGGTACAATAGGCATTATAATATACTGTTTTAAGCTAATTACTTGTATTAAACCCTTTTTTATCATACATTATTTGAATTATTATGATTTTTGGTATTGTTATTCTTGTAATATATCTTACTGGCAATTATATAAACCTCTTCAGTTAGAAATAATTGTTTCAATGTATTAAAACTACTTTAGACGACAAAATCGGCTGTTTAAGACGAAATACATGCAAAAAACATTGTTCATCGTGCATTATTTGAGTAATTTTGATTTTTGGTTATAATATTCTTGAATATTTCGTAAAGGCTTTTTAATAAACCTCATCGGTTAAAAATATTAGTTTTAAAGTATTAAAACTCATTTTGACGTCAAAATCGGCTGTTTAAGATGAAATACTTGCAGAAAACATTGTTTATCGTACATAATTTAAGTAAATTTTGGTTTTTTGTTATAATATTCTTGTAATAAATCGAAAAATTTAATACAATAAACCTCTCCGGTTAAAAATATTAGTTTTAAAGTATTGAAACTCCTGTTGACGTCAAAATCGGCTGTTTAAGACGAAATACTTGCAATAAAAATTGTTTATCGTACATTATTTGAGTTATTTCGATTTTTTGTTATAATATTCATGTTATATTTCTTACAGCTAATTTAATAAATGTACGATAGTTAGTAATCGAACTTAGTAATCGAACTTTAAACATATTATAAGGACAATAGGCATTAAAATAGGCTGTTTTAAACAAAATACTTGTATTAAACACTTTTTTATTGTACATTATTTGAGTTATTTTGACTTAAGTTTTTAATATTATTGTTATATATCATACAGCTAATTAAATAAACCTCTTCGGTTAGGAATATTAGTCTTAAAGTATTAAATCTCACTTTGACGTCAAAATCGGATGTTTAAGACGAAATACTTGCAAAAAACATTGTTTATCGTACATAATTTAAGTTGTTTTCATTTTTGGTTATAATATTCTTGTAATATTACCTAAGGGTAGTTTATAAAATTTCTTTGATTAAAAATATTAGTTGTAAAGTATTAAAACTTCGTTTCACGTCAAAATCAGCTGTTTAAGATGAAATACTCTCAATAAAAATTGTTTATCGTACATTACTTGAGTTATTTCGATTTTTAGTTATAATATTCTTGTTATATTTCTTAATATAATTTAATAAACGTTATTGGTTAGTAATCTAACTTTAAACATATTATAAGTACAACGGGCATTATAATAGGCTGTTTTTAACAAAATACTTATATTAAACATATTAAAAGTACAAGAGGAGTTTTAACAGGCTGTTTTAAACTAAATACTTGTATTAAACTATTTTTGTCGTATATTATTCGAATTATTATGATTTTTGGTATTAATATTGTTGTAATATATCTTACAGCTAGTTAAATAAACCCCTTTGGTTAGAAATAAAGTATTAAAACTCATTTTGACGTCAAAATCAGCTGTTTAAAACAAAATACTTGCAATAAACATTATTTATCTAACATTATTTGAGTTTATTCGATTTTCGTTATAATAATCTATTTAAATTTTGTGAAGGTAATTCAATTAACGTTTTCGGTTTAAAATATTTGTTTTAAATAATTAATCTCCATTTGACGTCAAAATTGTCTGTTTAAGAGACAAATACTTGCAATAAACATTGTTTATCGTACATTACTTGAGTTATTTTAATTTTTTGTTACGTTATTCTTGTAATATTTTATAAGGTAATATAATAAACCCTTTGGTTAGAAATATTAGTTTAAAAGTATTAAAACTCCTTTTTGACGTCAAAATTGGCTATTTAAAACAAAATATTTGCAATAAACATTGTTTATCGTACATTTTTTTAGTTATTTCAATTTTTGGTTATCATATTCTTAAAATATTTCGTAAAGGTAATTCAATTAACGTCTTCGGTTATAAATATTAGTTTTATATAATTAAAACTCCATTTGACGTCATAATTGTCTGTTGAAGCAACAAAATACTTGCAATAAACATTGTTTATCGTACGTTATTTAAGTTATTTCGTGTTTGGTTATAATATTCCTGTAGTGTTTCGTAAAGGTTATTTAATAACCGTCTTCGGTTAAAAATATTAGTTTTAAAGTATTAAAACTTCTTTTGACGTCAAAATCGGCTGTTTAGGACGAAATACTTGCAATAAACATTGTTTATCGTACCTTATTTGAGTTATTTCGATTTTTCATTATAAAATTCTCGTTATATTTCTTACAGCTAATTTAATAACTGTTTTAGGTTATTAATCGAACTTTAAACATATTAAAAGTACATTAAGCATTATAAAAGGCTGTTTTAAACAAAATACTTGTATTAAACCCTTTTTTATCGGACATTATTTAAGTTATTATGATTTCTAGTATTAATATTTTTGAAATATATCATATAGCTAATTAAGTAAACTTTTTTGGTTAAGAATATTAAATTTAAATAAACTAAAACTCCTTTTGACGTCAAAATCGGCTGTTTAAGACGAAATACTTGCAATAAACATAGTTTATCGTCCATTATTCGAGTTATTTCGACCTTTGGTTTTTATATTCCTGTAGTATTTCGTAAAGAATGAACTTTACTGCAAAATCAACATGAACAGCGTCCGAGACAATCCTACGACCGGTTTCGTCCTTATTAGGACTTATCAGGCAGGAATAGTCGCGAGAAACCGCTATTGTGATTTTAAACAAGCGGGCTGAAGTTTGAAGGCAAAATAGAAAAAATGACAAGCTTCATTACTTCGTACTTAAGCCCGCTCGTTTAAAATCACAATCGCGGTTTCTCGCAACTATTCCTGCCTGATGAGTCCTAATAAGGACGAAACCGGTCGTAGGATTGTCCTGGATGCTGTTGTTGTTGATCTTGCGGTAAAGTTCATTGTTTATTATCGATTGCATAAAACACCTCAACTTTGTTGATGATGGCCGAAATAAACACTGGCTAAAACTTATCAAACAAGCGCAGACTATAATCTCACAACAAGCTAACATTGTCTAAGACGTTGGGCTGTGAATGATTTAGCTATGTAATTTTGTCAACTTTGCCCACAAACGGTCGCTTCAGTACTTCGTACTTAAGCCCGCTTGTTTAAAATCACAATTGCGGTTTCTCGCGACTATTCCTGCCTGATGAGTCTAATAAGGACGAAACCAGTCGTAAGATTGTCTTGGATGCTGTTGTTTTGATCTTCCGGTAAAATTCATTGTTTATTATCGATTGCATAAAACATTTCAATTTCGTTGATGATGGCCAAATTAAATACTGGTATTTCGTAAAGGCAATTTATTTACTGTTTTCGGTTAAAAATAATAGTTTTAAAGTATTAAAACTTTTTTCGACGTCAAAGTCGGCTGTATAAGATGAAATACTTGCAATAAACATTGTTTATCGAAATTATCGAATGAACATTATTCGAGTTATTTCGATTTTAAGTTATAATATTCTTTTTATATTTCTTACAGGTAATTTAATAACTGTTATTGGTTAGTAATCAAACTTTAAACATATTAAAAGTAGAATAGGCATTATAAAAGGCTATTTTAATCAAAATACTTGTTTTAAACCCTTTTTTATCAGACATTATTTGAGTTTCTATGGTTTGTGGAATTAATATTCTTATAATATATCATATAGCTAATTAAGTAAACTTCTTTGGTTAGGAATATTAAATTTAAATAAACTAAAACTCCTTTTGACGTCAAAATCGGCTGTTTAAGACGAAATAGTTGCAATAAACATTGTTTATCGTACATTATTTGAGTTATTTCGACATTTGGTTATTATATTCCTGTAGTATTTCGTAAAGAATAAACTTTACGTAAAAACAACATGAACAGCATCCAAAATAATCCTACGATTGGTTTCGTCCTTATTAGGACTTATCAGGCAGGAATAGTCGTGAGAAACTGCTTTTGTGATTTTAAACGAGCCGGGTCAAGTACGAAGTACTGAAGCGACCGTTTGTGGGCAGTTGAAAAAATGACAAGCTTCAGTACTTCGTACTTAAGCCCGCTCGTTTAAAATCACAATAGCGGTTTATGAAAACATTATTTGATTAAATTCAATTTTTAATTATAATATTCTTGTTATATTACTAACAGCTAATTTAATAAGCGTTATTGGTTAGTAATCTAACTTTAAACATATTAAAAGTACAATAGGCATTATAATCGGCTGTTTAAGCCGAAATACATGCAAAAAACATTGTTTATCGTGCCTTATTTGAGTTGTTTTGATTTTTGGTTATATTATTTTTGTAATATTTTGTAAATGTTATTCAATAAACCTCTTCGGTTAAAATTAGTTTTAAATTAAGAAAACTTATTTTGACGTCAAAATCGACTGTTTAAGACGAAATTCTTGCATTAAACATTGTTTATTCTTCATAATTTGATTATTACATTTTTTGTTTAAATATTCTTGTAATATTTCGTAGAAGTAATTCTATAAACCTCTTCGGTTAAAAATATTAGTTTTAGATAATTAAAACTCCATTTGACGTCATTATTGTCAGTTTAAGAGACGAAATACTTGCATTAAACATTCTTTATTGTAAATTATTTGAGTTTTTTCGGTTGTTGGTTATAATATTCTTGTTATATTTCTTACAGCTAGTTTAATAACTGTTATTGGTTAGTATTCGAACTTTAAACATATTAAAAGTACAATAGGCATTATAAAAGGCTGTTTTAAACAAAATACCTGTATTAAACCCTTTTTTATCGGACATTAATCTTGTTTTTATGATTTGTGGTATTAATATTCTTGTAATATATAATATAGCTAATTTAGTAAACTTTTTTAGTTAGGAATAGTAAATTTAAAGAATTAAAACTCCTTTTGACGTCGAAATCGGCTGTTTAAGACGAAATACTTGCAAAAAACATTGTTATTCGTCCATTATTTGAGTTATTATGATTTTTAGTTATAGTATTCCTGTAATATTTTCTTAAAGATAATTTAATAAACATTTTCGGTTAAAAATATGAGATTTAAAGTATAAAAACTCCTTTGGAATTCAATATTGGCTGTTTAAGAGATAATACTTGCAATAAATATTTTTTATCGTACATTATTTGAGTTATTTCGATTTTTAGTTACAATATTCTTGTAGTATTTCGTAAAGGTAATTTAATAACTGTCTTCGGTTAAAAATATAAGTTTTAAAGTTATAAAACTTCTTTTGACGTCAAAATCGGCTGTTTAAGACAAAATACATGCAATAAAAATTATTTATCGTACATTATTTTAGTTATTTCAGTTTTTTATTCTAATATTTTTGTTATATTTCTTATAGCTAATTTAATAAAAGTTATTGGTTAGTAATCTAACTTTAATTATATTAAAAGTTTAGAAGGCATTATAATAGGCTGTTTTAAACAAAATACTTGTATTAAAACCTTTTTTATTGTTCATTATTTGAATTATTATGATTTTTGGTATTAATATTCTTATAATATATCATACAGCTTATTAAATAAACCTTCTGGTTAGAAATATGAGCTTTAAAGTATTAAAACTACTTTAGACGTCAAAATCGGCTGTTTAAGACGAAATACTTGCAAAAAATATTGTTTATCGTACATAATTTAAGATAATTTTAATTTTTCTTATAATATTTTTGTAATATATAGTAAAGGTAGTTAAATAAACCTCTTCGATTAAAAATATTAGTTTTAAATAATTAAAACTTTATTTGACGTCAGAATTGTCTGTTTAAGACGAAATACTTGCAAGAAACATTGTTTATCTTACATTATTTGTGTTATTTCGATTTTTGTTAAAATATTCTTGTTATATTTCGTAAAGGTTATTCAATTAACGTTCTTGTTTTAAAAAAATAGTTTTAAATAATTAAAACTCTATTTGACGTCATAATTGTCTGTTAAAGAGACGAAAAACTAGGAATAAACATTGTTTTTTGTGGACTGTTTTAGTTATTTCGACATTTGGTTATAATATTCTTGTAGTATTTCGTAAAGGTAATTTAATAAACCTCTTCGGTTAAAAATATCAGTTTTAAACTTATAAAACTTCTTTTGACCTCAAAATAAGCTGTTTGAGACGAAATACTTACAGTAAACAATATTTATCGTACAGTATTATAGTTATTTAGATTTTTTGTGAAATTTTTTTTGTTATATTTCTTATTGCTAAGTAGTTAAACGTTATTAGTAAGTTATCTAACTTTAAACATACTAAAAGTACAATAGGAATTATTATAGGCTATTTTAAACAAAATACTTGTATTAAACCCTTTTTTATTGTACATTAATTGAATTATTATGAATTTTGATATTAACATTCTTGTAATATATCATAAAACTAATTAAATAAACCCTTTAATTAGGAATTTTAGTTTTAAAGTATTAAAAATTCTTTTGACCTTAAAATCAGCTGTTTAAGTCGAAATACTTGCAATAAACATTGTTTATCGTACATTATTTAAGTTATTTTCATTTTTGGCTATAATATTCTTGTTATATTTCTTACAGCGGATTTAATAAACGTTATTTGTTAGTAATCGAACTTTAAACATATTAAAAGTACAATAAGCATTAAATAGGCTTTTTTAAATAAAATACTTGTTTTAAACGCTTTTTTATCGTACACTATTTGAGTTATTTCGACCTAATGTTATATTATTATTGTAATATATCATATAGATTATTAAATAAACCTCTTCGGTAAAAATGTCAGTTTTAAAGTATTAAAACTCCTTTTGACGTCAAAATAAGCTGTTTAAGACGAAATACTGCAGTAAACATTATTTATCTTACATTATTTTAGTTATTTAGATTTTTTTTGATAATTTTTTTGTTATATTTCTTATAGCTAATTAAATAAACGTTATTGGTTTGTAACCAAACTTTAAACATAATAAAAGTTCATTAGGAATTATAATAGGCTGTATTAAACTAAATACTTGTATTAAACCCTTTTTTATTGTACATTATTTGAATTATTATGAATATTTGTAATAATATTTTTGTTATATATCATACAGCTAATTAAATAAACCTCTTCGGTTAGGAATATTATTCTTAAAGAATTAAATCTCACTTTGACGTCAAAATCGGCTGTTTAAGTTGAAATACTTGCAAAAAACATTGTTTATCGTACATAATTTAAGTTGTTTTCATTTTTAGTTATAATATTCTTGTAATTTTTACAAAGGGTAATTTATAAAACTTCTTTGATTAAAAATATTAGTTGTAAAGTATTAAAACTTCGTTTCACGTCAAAATCAGCTGTTTAAGACGAAATACTCTCAATAAAAATTGTTTATCGTACATTACTTGAGTTATTTCGATTTTTAGTTATAATATTCTTGTTATATTTCTTAAAAATAATTTAATAAACGTTATTGGTTAGTAATCTAACTTTAAACATATTATAAGTACAACAGGCATTATAATAGGCTGTTTTTAACAAAATACTTCTATTAAACCGTTTTTGATCGCACATTATTTGAATTATTATGATTTTTGTATTAATATACTCAAAATATATCATACAGCTAATTAAATAAACATATTCGGTTAGGAATATTAGTTTTCAACTATTAAAACTTATTTTAACCTCAAAATCGGCTGTTTATAACAAACTACTTGTAATAAACATTATTTATCGTACATTATTCAAGTTATTTAGATTTTTGGTTAAAATATTCTTGTAATATTTCGTAAAGGTATTTCAATTAACGTCCTCGGTTAATAATATTAGTTTTAAATAATTAAAACTTTATTTGACGTCATAATTGTCTGTTAAAGAGACGAAAAACTAGCAATAAACATTGTTTATCGCACAATAGTTAAGTTATTTCGACATTTTGTTATAATATTTCTGTAGTTTTTCGTAAAAGTAATTTAATAAACCTCATCGGTTAAAAATATTGTTTTTAAAGTATTAAAAGTTCTTCTGACGTCAAAATAGGCTGTTTAAGACGAAATACTGCAGTAAACAGTATTTATCATACATTATTTTAGTTATTTTGATTTCTAGTGATAATTTTTTTGTTATATTTGTTATAGCTAATTAAATAAACGTTATTGGTTTGTAATCAACCTTTAGACATATCAAAAGTACAGTAAGAATTATAATAGGCTGTTTTAAACAAAATACTTGTATCAAAACCCTTTTTTATTGTACATTATTTGAATTATTATGATTTTTGGTATTAATATTTTGTAATAATTAGATATTTAGTTATAACTTTCTTTTTATATTTCTTAAAAATAATTTAACAAACGTTATTGGTTAGTAATCGAACTTTAAACATATTAAAAGTACAATAGGCTGTTATAAACAAAATACTTGTAGTAAAATCTTTTTTATCGTACATTATTTGAGTTATTATTATTTTTGGTATTAATATTCTTGTAATATATCATATAGGTGATTCAATAAATTTTTTTTGTTAGGAATATTAATTTTAAATTATTAAAACTCCTTTGGACATTAAATTCGGCTGTTTAAGACGAAATACTTGCAATAAACTTTGTTTATCGTACATTATTTGAGTTATTTCGTATTTTGGATAGATTATTCTAGTTATATTTCTTACAGCTTTTTTAATAAACGTTATTGGTTAGTAATCTAACTTTAAACATTTCAAAGGTACAATAGGCATTATAATATACTGTTTTAAGCAAAATACTTGTATTAAACCCTTTTTTATCGTACATTATTTGAATTATTATGATTTTTGGTATTGATATTCTTGTAATATATCTTACTGGTAATTATATAAACCTCTTCAGTTAGAAATAATTGTTTCAATGTATTAAAACTACTTTAGACGTCAAAATCGGCTGTTTAAGACGAAATACATGCAAAAAACATTGTTAATCGTGCATTATTTGACTAATTTTGATTTTTGGTTATAATGTTCTTGTAATATTTCGTAAAGGCTTTTTAATAAACCTCATCGGTTAAAAATATTAGTTTTAAAGTATTAAAACTCATTTTGACGTCAAAATCGGCTGTTTAAGATGAAATACTTGCAGAAAACATTGTTTATCGTACATAATTTAAGTAAATTTTGGTTTTTTGTTATAATATTCTTGTAATAAATCGAAAAATTTAATACAATAAACCTCTCCGGTTAAAAATATTAGTTTTAAAGTATTAAAACTCCTTTTGACGTCAAATCGGCTGTTTAAGACGAAATACTTGCAATAAACATTGTTTATCGTACGTTATTTGAGTTATTTCGATTTTTGTTATAATATTCATGTTATATTTCTTACAGTTAATTTAATAAATGTTATTGGTTAGTAATCGAACTTTAAACATATTATAAGTACAATAGGCATTAAAATAGGCTGTTTTAAACAAAATACTTGAATTAAAAACTTTTTTATTGTACATTATTTGAGTTATTTTGACTTAAGGTTATAATATCATTCTAATATATCATATAGGTAATTATATAAACCTCTTCGGTTAAAATGTCAGTTTTAAAGTATTAAAACTACTTTAAACGTCAAAATCAGCTGTTTAAGACGAAATACTTGCAATAAACATTGTTTAGCGTACATTATTTGAGTTATTTCGATTTTTGGTATTAATTTTCTTGTAATATTTCAAAAAGGTAATTTATTAAACCACTTCGGTTAAAAGTATTAGTTTTAAAATATTAAAACTTCTTTTGACGTCAAAATCGGCTGTTTAAGACGAAATACTCGCAATAAACATTGTTTATCGTATATTGCTTGAGTTATTTCGATTTTTAGTTATAACTATCTTGTTATATTTCTTAAAAATAATTGAAAAAACTTTATTGGTTAGTAATCTAACTTTAAACATACTAAAAGTACAATAGGCATTATAATAGGCTGTTTAAAACAAAATACTTGTATCAAACCGTTTTTTATCGTACATTAATTTAATTATTATGATTTTGTGTATTAATACACTTAAAATATATCATATAGCTAATTAAATAAGCATCTTTGGTTAGGAATATTAAATTTAAAGTATTAAAACTCATTTCAACGTCAAATCGGCTGTTTAAGACGTGTAATAAACATTGTTTATCGTGCATTATTAAAGTTATTTCGATTTTTGGTTATAATATTCTTGTAATATTTCGTAAAGGTAATTTAATTAACGTCCTCGGTTTAAAATATTAGTTTTAAATAATTAAAACTTCTTTTTACGTCAAAATAGGCTGTTTAAGACAAAATACTGTAGTAAACATTATTTATCGTTTATTATTGTAGATATTTTGATTTTTTGTGATAATTTTTTTGTTATATTTCTTATAGCTAATTAAATAAACGTTATTGGTTTGTAATCAAACTTTAAACATATTAAAAGTTCATTAGGAATTATAATAGGCTATTTTAAACAAAATACTTGTATTAAACCCTTTTTTATTGTACATTATTTGATTTATGATGAATTTTAATAATAATATTCTTGTTATATATCATACAGCTAATTAAATAAACCTCTTCAGTTAGGAATATTAGTCTTAAAGTATTAAATCTCACTTTGACGTCAAAATCGGCTGTTTAAGACGTAATACTTGCAAAAAACATTGTTTATCGTACATAATTTAAGTTGTTTTCATTTTTGGTTATAATATTCTTGTAATATTACCTAAGGGTAATTTATAAAACTTCTTTGATTAAAAATATTAGTTGTAAAGTATTAAAACTTTGTTTCACGTCAAAATCAGCTGTTTAAGACGAAATAATCTCAATAAAAATTGTTTATCGTACATTACTTGAGTTATTTCGATTTCTTGTTATAATATTCTTGTTATATTTCTGAAAAATAATTTAATAAACGTTATTGGTTAGTAATCTAACTTTAAACATATTATAAGTACAACAGGCATTATAATAGGCTGTTTTTAACAAAATACTTTTATTAAACCGTTTTTGATCGCACATTTTTTGAATTATTATGATTTTTTGTATTAATATACTTAAAATATATCATACAGCTAATTAAATAAACATATTCGGTTAGGAATATTAGTTTTCAAGTATTAAAACTTATTTAAATGTCAAAATCGGCTGTTTATCTCAAACTACTTGTAATAAACATTATTTATCGTACATTATTCAAGTTATTTAGATTTTTGGTTAAAAAATTCTTGTAATATTTCGTAAAGGTATTTCAATTAACGTCCTAAGTTATTAAAATTAGTTTTAAATAATTAAAACTTTATTTGACGTCATAATTGTCTGTTTAAGAGACGAAAAACTAGCAATAAACATTGTTTATCGCACATTAGTTAAGTTATTTCGACATTTTGTTATAATATTTCTGTAATTTTTCGTAAAGGTAATTTTATAAACCTCTTCGGTTAAAAATATCAGTTTTAAACTTATAAAACTTCTTTTGACCTCAAAATAAGCTGTTTGCGACGAAATACTTGCAGTAAACATTGTTTATCGTACATTATTTTAGTTATTTTGATTTCTAGTGATAATTTTTTTGTTATATTTCTTATAGCTAATTAAATAAACGTTATTGGTTAGTAATCGAACTTTAAACATATTAAAAGTTCATTAGGAATTATAATAGGCTGTATTAAACAAAATACTTGTATTAAACCCTTTTTTATTGTACATTATTTGAATTATTATGATTTTTGGTAAAAATATTTTTGTAATTTATCATACAGCTAATTAAATAAACCTCTTCGAATAGGAATATTAGTTTCAAAGTATTAAAAGTCTTTTTGACGTCAAAATCGGCTTTTTAAGACGAAATACTGGTAATAAATATTGTTTATCCTTTAATATTTGAGTTATTAGATTTTAAGGTTAAAATATTCTTGTAATATTAAGTAAAGGTAATTTAATAAACCTCTGCGGTTAAAAATATTAGTTTTATATAATTAAAACTCTATTTGATGTCATTATTGTCTGTTTTAAGAGACGAGATACTTGCAATAAACATTGTTTATCGTATATTATTTGACTTATTTTAATATTTGGTTATAATATTACTGTAGTTTTTCATAATGGTAATTTAATAACTGTCTTCGATTAAAAATATTAGTATTAAAGTATTAAAACTTCTTTTGACGTCAAAATAGGCTGTTTAAGGCGAAATACTCGCAATAAACATTCTTAATCGTACATTACTTGAGTTATTTCGAATTATAGTTATAACTATCTTGTTATATTTCTTAAAAATAATTTAATAAACGTTATTGGTTAGTAATCGAACTTTAAACATATTAAAAGTACAATAAGCGTTATAATAGGCTGTTATAAACAAAATACTTGTAGTAAAATCTTTTTTAACGTACATTATTTGAGTTATTATTATTTTTGGTTTTAATATTCTTGTCATAATATCATATAGGTGATTCAATAAATTTTTTTTGTTAGGAATATTAATTTTAAATTATTAAAACTCCTTTGGATATTAAATTCGGCTGTTTAAGACAAAATACTTGCAATAAACTTTGTTTATCGTACATTATTTGAGTTATTTCGTATTTTGGATAGATTATTCTAGTTATATTTCTTACAGCTTTTTTAATAAACGTTATTGGTTAGTAATCTAACTTTAAACATATCAAAGGTACAATAGGCATTATAATATACTGTTTTAAGCAAAATACTTGTATTAAACCCTTTTTTATCGTACATTATTTGAATTATTATGATTTTTGGTATTGATATTCTTGTAATATATCTTACTGGTAATTATATAAACCTCTTCAGTTAGAAATAATTGTTTCAATGTATTAAAACTACTTTAGACGTCAAAATCGGCTGTTTAAGACGAAATACATGCAAAAAACATTGTTCATCGTGCATTATTTGAGTAATTTTGATTTTTGGTTATAATGTTTTTGTAATATTTCGTAAAGGCTTTTTAAAAAACCTCATCGGTTAAAAATATTAGTTTTAAAGTATTAAAACTCATTTTGACGTCAAAATCGGCTGTTTAAGATGAAATACTTGCAGAAAACATTGTTTATCGTACATAATTTAAGTAAATTTTGGTTTTTTGTTATAATATTCTTGTAATAAATCAAAAAATTTAATACAATAAACCTCTCCGGTTAAAAATATTAGTTTTAAAGTATTAAAACTCCTTTAGACGTCAAAATCAGCTGTTTAAGACGAAATACTCGCAATAAACATTGTTTATCGTACATTATTTGAGTTATTTCGATTTTTTGTTATAATATTCATGTTATATTTCTCACAGCTAATTTAATAAATGTTATTGGTTAGTAATCGAACTTTAAACATATTATAAGTACAATAGGCATTTAAATAGGCTGTTTTAAACAAAATACTTGTATTAAACACTTTTTTATTGTACATTATTTGAGTTATTTTGACTTAAGGTTATAATATTATTGTTATATATCATACAGCTAATTAAATAAACCTCTTCTGTTAGGAATATTAGTCTTAAAGAATTAAATCTCACTTTGACGTCAAAATCGGCTGTTTAAGACGAAATACTTGCAAAAAACATTGTTTATCGTACATAATTTAAGTTGTTTTTTCTTTTGGTTATAATATTCTTGTAATATTACCTAAGGTTAATTTATAAAACTTCTTAGATTGAAAATATTAGTTGTAAGGTATTAAAACTTCGTTTCACGTCAAAATCAGCTGTTCTAGACGAAATACACTCAATAAAAATTGTTTATTGTACATTACTTGAGTTATTTCGATTTTTAGTTATAATATTCTTGTTATATTTCTTAAAAATAATTTAATAAACGTTATTGGTTAGTAATCTAACTTTAAACATATTATAAGTACAACGGGCATTATAATAGGCTGTTTTTAACAAAATACTTATATTAAACATATTAAAAGTACAAGAGGAGTTTTAATAGGGTGTTTTAAACTAAATACTTGTATTAAACTACTTTTATCATATATTATTTGAATTATTATGATTTTTGGTATTAATATTCTTGTAATATATCTTACAGCTAGTTAAAAAATTCTCTTTGGTTAGAAATAAAGTATTAAAACTCATTTTGACGTCAAAATCAGCTGTTTAAAACAAAATAATTGCAATAAACATTATTTATCTAACATTATTTGAGTTTATTCGATTTTCGTTATAATAATCTATTTAAATTTCGTGAAGGTAATTCAATTATCGTTTTCGGTTTAAAATATTTGTTTTAAATAATTAATCTCCATTTGACGTCAAAATTGTCTGTTTAAGAGACAAATACTTGCAATAAACATTGTTTATCGTACATTATTTGAGTTATATGATTTTTTATTCTAATATTTTTGTTATATTTCTTATAGCTAATTTAATAAAAGTTATTGGTTAGTAATCTTACTTTAAATATATTAAAAGTACAATAGTAATTATAATAGGCTGTTTTAAACAAAATACTTGTATTTAACCCATTTTTATTGTACTTTTTTTGAATTATTATGATTTTTGGTATTATTATTCTTGTAATATATATATAATATAATTTCACTCAGTTAAATACACCTCTTTGGTTAGGAATATTAGTTCTAAAGTATTAAAACTTCTTTTGACGTCAAAATCGGCTGTTTAAGACGAAATACTCGCAATAAACATTGTTTATCGCACATTATATGAGTTATTTCGATATTTCGTTATAATATTCTCGTTATATTTCTTACAGCTAATTTAATAACTGTTTTTGTTATTAATCGAACTTTAAACATATTAAAAGTACATTAGGCATTATAAAAGGCTGTTTTAAACAAAATACTTGTATTAAACCCTTTTTTATCGGACATTATTTAACTTATTACGATTTTTGGTAATAATATTTTTGTAATATATCATATAGCTAATTAAGTAAACTTCTTTGGTTTAGAATATTAAATTTAAAGTATTAAAACTCCTTTTGACGTCAAAATCGGCTGTTTAAGACGAAATACTCGCAATAAACATTGTTTATCGTACATTATTTGAGTTATTTCGATTTTTAGTTATAATATTCTTGTTATATTTCTTACAGGTAATTTAATAACTGTTATTGGTTAGTAATCAAACTTTAAACATATTAAAAGTACAATAGGCATTATAAAAGGCTATTTTAATCGAAATACTTGTATTAAACCCTTTTTTATCGGACATTATTTGAGTTTTTATGATTTGTTGAATTAATATTCTTATAATATATCATATAGCTAATTAAGTAAACTTCTTTGGTTAGGAATAGTAAATTTAAAGAATTAAAACTCCTTTTGACGTCAAAATCGGCTGTTTAAGACGAAATACATGCAATAAACATTGTTATTCGTCCATTATTCGAGTTATTATGATTTTTAGTTATAGTATTCCTGTAATATTTTCGTAAAGATAATTTAATAAACATTTTCGGTTAAAAATATGAGTTTTAAAGTATAAAAACTCCTTTGGAATTCAATATTGGCTGTTTAAGAGATAATAATTGCAATAAATATTGTTTATCGTACATTATTTGAGTTATTTCGATTTTTAGTTAAATATTCCTGTAGTTTTTCGTAAAGGTAATTTAATAACTGTCTTCGGTTAAGAATATAAGTTTTAAAGTTATAAAACTTCTTTTGACGTCAAAATCGGCTGTTTAAGACAAAATACATGCAATAAACATTATTTATCGTACATTATTTTAGTTATATGATTTTTTATTCTTATATTTTTGTTATATTTCTTATAGCTAATTTAATAAAAGTTATTGGTTAGTAATCTTACTTTAAATATATTAAAAGTTTAATAGGCATTATAATAGGCTGTTTCAAACAAAATACTTGTATTAAACCCTTTTTTATTGTACATTATTTGAATTATTATGATTTTTGGTATTAATATTCTTACAATATATCATACAGCTTATTAAATAAACCTTCTGGTTAGAAATATGAGTTTTAAAGTATTTAAACTACTTTAGACGTCAAAATCGGCTGTTTAAGACGAAATACTTGAAAAAACATTGTTTATCGTACATAATCTAAGATAATTTTAATTTTTGTTATAATATTCTTGTAATATATAATAAAGGTAGTTAATCAAACCTCTTCGATTAAAAATATTAGTTTTAAATAATTAAAACTTTATTTGACGTCAGAATTGTCTGTTTAAGACGAAATACTTGCAAGAAACATTGTTTATCGTACATTATTTGTGTTATTTCGATTTTTGTTAAAATATTCTTGTTATATTTCGTAAAGGTTATTCAATTAACGTTCTCGTTTAAAAAAATTAGTTTTAAATAATTAAAACTCTATTTGACGTCATAATTGTCTGTTAAAGAGACGAAAAACTAGCAATAAACATTGTTTATCGTGGACTATTTGAGTTATTTCGACATTTGGTTATAATATTCTTGTAGTATTTCGTAAAGGTAATTTAATTAACCTCTTCGATTAAAAGTATCAGTTTTAAACTTATTAAACTTCTTTTGAGCTCAAAATAAGCTTTTTAAGACGAAATACTTGCAGTAAACAATATTTATCGTACATTATATTAGTTTTTTGATTTTTTGTTAAATTTTTTTTGTTATATTTCTTATTGCTAATTAGTTAAACGTTATTAGTAAGTTATCTAACTTTAAACATACTAAAAGTACAATAAGAATTATAATAGGCTGTTTGAAACAAAATACTTGTATTAAACCCTTTTTTATTGTACACTATTTGAATTATTATAAATTTTGATATTAATATTCTTGTAATATATCATACAGCTAATTAAATAAACCCTATTGTTAGGAATATTAGTTTTAAAGTATTAAAAATTCTTTTGACTTAAAAATCGGCTGTTTAAGTCGAAATACTTGCAAAAAACATTGTTTATCGTACATTATTTAAGTTATTTTCATTTTTGGCTATAATATTCTTGTTATATTTCTTACAGCGGATTTAATAAACGTTATTTGTTAGTAATCGAACTTTAAACATATTAAAAGTACAATAGGCATTAAAATAGGCTATTTTAAATAAAACACTTGTATTCAACGCTTTTTTATCGTACATTTTTTGAGTTATTTCGACCTAATGTTATATTATTATTGTAATATATCATATAGATTATTAAATAAACGTCTTCGGTAAAAATGTCAGTTTTAAAGTATTAAAACTCCTTTTGACGTCAAAATAAGCTGTTTAAGACGAAATACTGCAGTAAACATTATTTATCGTACATTATTTAAGTTATTTAGATTTTTTGTGACAATTTTTTTGTTATATTTCTTATAGCTAATTAAATAAACGTTATTGGTTTGTAATCAAACTTTTGACATAATAAAAGTTCATTAGGAATTATAATAGGCTGTTTTAAACAAAATACTTGTATTAAACCCTTTTTTATTGTACATTATTTGAATTATTATGAATTTTGGTAATAATATTCTTGTTATATATCATACAGCTAATTAAATAAACCTCTTAGGAATATTAGTCTTAAAGAATTAAATCTCACTTTGACGTCAAAATCGGCTGTTTAAGACGAAATACTTGCAAAAAACATTGTTTATCGTACATAATTTAAGTTGTTTTCATTTTTGGTTATAATATTCTTGTAATATTACCTATGGGTAATTTATAAAACTTCTTTGATTAAAAATATTAGTTGTAAAGTATTAAAACTTCGTTTCACGTCAAAATCAGCTGTTTAGTCGAAATACTCTCAATAAAAATTGTTTACATTACATTACTTGAGTTATTTCGATTTTTAGTTATAATATTCTTGTTATATATCTTAAAAATAATTTAATAAACGTTATTGGTTAGTAATCTAACTTTAAACATATTATAAGTACAACAGGCATTATAATAGGCTGTTTTTAACTAAATACTTTCATTAAAGCGTTTTTGATCGCATATTATTTGAATTATTATGATTTTTGTATTAATATACTTAAAGTATATCATACAGCTAATTAAATAAACATATTCGGTTAGGAATATTAGTTTTCAACTATTAAAACTTATTTTAACCTCAAAATCGGCTGTTTATAACAAACTAATTGTAATAAACATTATTTATCGTACATTATTCAAGTTATTTAGATTTTTAATTAAAAAATTCTTGTAATATTTCGTAAAGGTATTTCAATTAACGTCCTCGGTTAATAAAATTAGTTTTAAATAATTAAAACTTTATTTGACGTCATAATTGTCTGTTTAAGAGACGAAAAACTAACAATAAACATTGTTTATCGCACATTAGTTAAGTTATTTCGACATTTTGTTATAATATTTCTGTAGTCTTTCGTAAAGGTAATTTAATAAACCTCTTCGGTTAAAAATATCAGTTTTAAACTTATAAAACTTCTTTTGACTTCAAAATAAGCTGTTTGAGACGAAATACTTGCAGTAAACATTGTTTATCGTACATTATTTTAGTTATTTTGATTTCTAGTGATAATTTTTTGTTATATTTCTTATAGCTAATTAAATAAACGTTATTGGTTAGTAATCGAACTTTAAACATATTAAAAGTTCATTAGGAATTATAATAGGCTGTATTAAACAAAATACTTGTATTAAAACCCTTTTTTATTGTACATTATTTGAATTATTATGATTTTTGGTATTAATATTCTTGTTATATATCATACAGCTAATTAAATAAACCTCTTCGGTTAGGAATATTAGTTTCAAAGTATTAAAAGTCTTTTTGACGTCAAAATCGGCTTTTTAAGACGAAATACTGGTAATAAATATTGTTTATCCTTTAATATTTGAGTTATTAAATTTTTAGGTTAAAATATTCTTGTAATATTAAGTAAAGGAAATTTAATAAACTTCTGCGGTTAAAAATATTAGTTTTATATAATTAAAACTCTATTTGATGTCATTATTGTCTGTTTTAAGAGACGAGATACTTGCAATAAACATTGTTTATCGTATATTATTTGACTTATTTTAATATTTGGTTATAATATTACTGTAGTTTTTCGTAATGGTAATTGAATAACTGTCTTCGGTTAAAAATACTAGTTTTAAAGTATTAAAACTCATTTTGACGTCAAAATCAATTCTTTAAGACAAAATACTTACAATAAACATTGTTTATCCTACATTATTTGAGTTATTTCCATTTTAAATTATAATATTCTTGTAATATTTCGTAAAGGTAATTTAATTAACATCTTCGGTTAAAATATTAGTTTTAAAAAATTAAAACTCTAATTGACGTAATAATTGTCTGTTTAAGAGACGAAATACTTGCAATAAACATTGTTTATCGTACGTTATTTGAGTTATTCGTATTTTTGTTATAATATTCCTGTAGTATTTCTTAAAGGTAATTTAATAACTGTCTTCGGTTAAAAATATTAGTTTTAAAGTAATAAAACTTCTTTTGACGTCAAAATCGGCTGTTTAAGACGAAATACTTGCAATAAACATTATTTATCTTACATTATTTTAGTTTTTTCGATTTTTTTCTTATAATATTTTCGTTCTATTTCTTATAGCTTATTTAATTAACGTTATTGCTTAGTAATCTAATTTTAAATATATTAAAAATTTGATAGGCATTATAATAGGCTGTTTTAAACAAAATACTTTTATTAAACCCTTTTTTATTGTACATTATTTGAATCATTATGATTTTTGGATATAATATTCTTGTAATATATCATACAGTTAATTAAATAAACCTCATTGGTTAGAAATAAGTGTTTGATTGTATTAAAACTACTTTAGACATTAAAATCGGCTGTTTAAGACGAAATACTTGCTAAAAACATAGTTTATTGTACATAATTTAAGTTAATTTTGCATTTTTGTTATACTATTCATGTAATATATCGTAAAGGTAGTTTAATAAATATCTTCGGATAAAAATATTAGTTTTAAAGTATTAAAAATTCTTTTGACTTCAAAATCGGCTGTTTAAGTCGAAATACTTGCAATAAACATTGTTTATCGTACATTATTTAAGTTATTTTCATTTTTGGCTATAATATTTTTGTTATATTTCTTACAGCTTTTTTAATAAACGTAATTGGTTAGTAATCGAACTTTAAACATATTTAAAGTACAATAGGCATTAAAATAGGCTGTTTTAAACAAAATACTTGTATTAAACGCTTTTTTATTGTACATTATTTGAGTTATTTCGACCTAATGTTATACTATTATTGTAATATATAATATAATAATTAAATAAACCTCTTCGGTTAAAATGTCAGTTTTAAAGTATTAAAACTTCTTTTGACGTCAAAATCGGCTGTTTAAGACGAAATACTTGCAAAATACATTGTTTATCGGACATAATTTAAGTTATTTTGATTTTTGGTTTTAATATTCTTGTAATATTACGTAAAGATAATTTAATAAACCTCTTCGGTTAAAAATGTTATATGTAAAGTATTAAAACTTCGTTTGACGTCATAATCAGCTGTTTAAGTCTAAATACTCTCAATAAAAATTGTTTATCGTACATTACTTGAGTTATCTCGATTTTTAGTTATAATATTCTTGTTATATTTCTTAAAAATAATTTAATAAACGTTATTGGTTAGTAATCTAACTTTAAATATATTATAAGTACAACAGGCATTATAATAGGCTGTTTTTAACAAAATACTTTCATAAACCGTTTTAGATCGCACATTATTTGAATTACTATGATTTTTTGTATTAATATACTTAAAATATATCATACAGCTAATTAAATAAACATATTCGATTAGGAATATTAGTTTTCAAGTATTAAAACTTAATTTAACGTCAAAATCGGCTGTTTATGACAAACTACTTGTAATAAACATTATTTTTCGTACATTATTCAAGTTATTTAGATTTTTGGTTAAAATATTCTTGTAATATTTCGTAAAGGTATTTCAATTAACTTCCTCGGTTAATAAAATTAGTTTTAAATAATTAAAACTTTATTTGACGTCTTAATTGTCTGTTTAAGAGACGAAAAACTAGCAATAAACATTGTTTATCGCACATTATTTAAGTTATTTCGACATTTTGTTTTAATATTTCTGTAGTTTTTCGTAAAGGTAATTTAATAAACCTCTTCGGTTAAAAATATTGGTTTTAAAGTATTAAAAGTTCTTCTGACGTCAAAATAGGCTGTTTAAGACGAAATACTGCAGTAAACATTATTTATCATACATTATTTTAGTTATTTTGATTTTTTGTGATAATTTTTATGTTATATTTGTTATAGTCAATTAAATAAACGTTATTGGTTTTTAATCTAACTTTAGACATATCAAAAGTACAATAAGAATTATAATAGGCTGTTTTAAACAAAATACTTGTATCAAAACCCTTTTTTATTGTACATTATTTGAATTATTATGATTTTTGGTATTAATATTCTTGTAATATATCATACAGCTAATTAAATAAACTTCTTCGGTTAGGAATATTAGTTTTAAAGTATTAAAAGTCTTTTTGACGTCAAAATCGGCTTTTTAAGACGAAATACTGGTAATAAATATTGTTTATCCTTTATTATTTGAGTTATTAAATTTTTGGTTAAAATATTCTTGAAATATTAAGTAAAGGTAATTTAATAAACCTCTGCGGTAAAAAATATTAGTTTTGTATAATTAAAACTCTATTTGATGTCATTATTGACTGTTTTAAGAGACGAGATACTTGCAATAAACATTGTTTATCCTATATTATTAGACTTATTTTAGTATTTGGTTATAATATTACTGTAGTTTTTCGTAATGGTAATTTAATAACTGTCTTCGGTTAAAAATATTAGTTTTAAAGTATTAAAACTTCTTTTGACGTCAAAATAGGCTGTTTAAGGCGAAATACTCGCAATAAACATTGTTAATCGTACATTACTTGAGTTATTTCGATTTATAGTTATAACTATCTTGTTATATTTCTTAAAAATAATTTAATAAACGTTATTGATTAGTAATCGAACTTTAAACATATTAAAAGTACAATAGGCGATATAATAGGCTGTTATAAACAAAATACTTGTAGTAAAATCTTTTTTATCGTACATTATTTGAGTTATTATTATTTTTGTTATTAATATTCTTGTAATATATCATATAGGTGATTCAATAAATTTTTTTTGTTAGGAATATTAATTTTAAATTATTAAAACTCCTTTGGACATTAAATTCGGCTGTTTAAGACGAAATACTTGCAATAAACTTTGTTTATCGTACATTACTTGAGTTATTTCGTATTTTGGATAGATTATTCTAGTTATATTATTACAGCTTTTTTAATAAACGTTATTGGTTAGTAATCTAACTTTAAACATATCAAAGGTAGAATAGGCATTATAATATACTGTTTTATGCAAAATACTTGTATTAAACCCTTTTTTATCGTACATTATTTGAATTATTATGATTTTTAGTATTGATATTCTTGTAATATATCTTATTGCTAATTATATAAACCTTTTCAGTTAGAAATAATTATTTCAATGTATTAAAACTACTTTAGACGACAAAATCGGCTTTTTAAGACGAAATACATGCAAAAAACATTGTTCATCGTGCATTATTTGAGTAATTTTGATTTTTGGTTATAATATTCTTGTTATATTTCGTGAAGACTTTTTAATAAACCTCATCGGTTAAAAATATTAGTTTTAAAGTATTAAAACTCATTTTGACGTCAAAATCGGCTGTTTAAGATGAAATACTTGCTGAAAACATTGTTTATCGTACATAATTTAAGTAAATTTTGGTTTTTTGTTATAATATTCTTGTAATAAATCGAAAAATTTAATACAATAAACCTCTCCGGTTAAAAATATTAGATTTAAAGTATTAAAACTCCTTTTGACGTCAAAATCGGCTGTTTAAGACGAAATACTTGCAATAAACATTGTTTATCGTACATTATTTGAGTTATTTCGATTTTTTATTATAATATTCATGTTATATTTCTTACAGCTAATTTAATAATTGTTATTGGTTAGTAATCGAACTTTAAAGATATTATAAGTACAATAGGCATTAAAATAGGCTGTTTTAAACAAAATACTTATATTAAAGACTTTTTTATTGTACATTATTTGAGTTATTTTGACTTAAGGTTATAATATTATTGTAATATATCATATAGGTTATTATATAAAGCTGTTCGGTTAAAATGTAAGTTTTAAAATATTAAAACTTCTTTTGACGTCAAAATCGGCTGTTTAAGACGAAATACTCGCAATAAACATTGTTAGCGTACATTATTTGAGTTATTTAAATTTTTGATATTAATATGCTTGTAATATTTCAAAAAGGTAATTTATTAAACCTCTTCGGTTAAAAATATTAGTTTTAAATTATTAAAACTTCTTTTGACGTCAAAATCGGCTGTTTTAGACGAAATACTTGCAAATAACATTGTTTATCGTATATTACTTGAGTTATTTCGATTTTTAGTTATATCTATCTTGTTATATTTCTTAAAAAAAATTTATAAAACGTTATTGGTTCGTAATCTAACTTTAAACATACTTAAAGTACAATAGGCATTATAATAGGCTGTTTTAAACAAAATACTTGTATCAAACCGTTTTTTATCGTACATTAATTTAATTATTATGATTTTGTGTATTAATATACTTAAAATATATCATATAGCTAATTAAATAAGCATCTTTGGTTAGGAATATTAAATTTAAAGTATTAAAACTCATTTCAACGTCAAATCGGCTGTTTAAAACGAAAAACTTGTAATAAACATTGTTTATCGTGCATTATTAAAGTTATTTCGATTTTTGGTTATATTTTTCTTGTAATATTTCGTAAAGGTAATTCAATTAACGTCCTCGGTTTAAAATATTAGTTTTAAATAATTAAAACTTCTTTTTACGTCAAAATAGGCTGTTTAAGACGAAATACTGTAGTAAACATTATTTATCGTTTGTTATTGTAGTTATTTAGATTTTTTGTGAAATTTTTTTTGTTATATTTCTTATAGCTAATTAAATAAACGTTATTGGTTTGTAATCAAACTTTAAACATATTAAAAGTTCATTAAGAATAATAATAGGCTGTTTTAAACAAAATACTTGTATTAAACCCTTTTTTATTGTACATTATTTGAATTATTATGAATTTTGGTAATAATAATTTTTTTATATATCATACAGCTAATTAAATAAACCTCTTCGGTAAGGAATTATAGTCTTAAAGTATTAAATCTCACTTTGACGTCAAAATCGGCTGTTTAAGACGAAATACTTGCAAAAAACATTGTTTATCGGACATAATTTAAGTTATTTTGATTTTTGGTTTTAATATTATTGTAATATTACGTTAAGGTAATTTAATAAACCTCTTTGGTTTAAAATATTATATGTAAAGTATAAAAACTTCGTTTGACGTCATAATCAGCTGTTTAAAACGAAATACTCCCAATAAAAATTGTTTATCGTACATTACTTGAGTTATTTCGATTTTTAGTTATAATATTCTTGTTATATTTCTGAAAAATAATTTAATAAACGTTATTGGTTAGTAATCTAACTTTAAATATATTATAAGTACATCAGGCATTATAATAGGCTGTTTTTAACAAAATACTTTCATAAACCGTTTTTGATCGCACATTATTTGAAAAATTATGATTTTTTGTATTAATATACTTAAAATATATCATACAGCTAATTAAATAAACATATTCGGTTAGGAATATTAGTTTTCAAGTATTAAAACATATTTCAACGTCACAATCGGCTGTTTATAACAAACTACTTGTAATAAACATTATTTATCGTACATTATTCAAGTTATTTAGATTTTTGGTTAAAATATTCTTGTAATATTTCGTAAAGGTATTTCAATTAACGTCCTCGGTTAATAATATTAGTTTTAAATAATTAAAACTTTATTTGAAATCATAATTGTCTGTTTAAGAGACGAAAAACTAGCAATAAACATTACTTGAGTTATTTCGATTTTTAGTTATAATATTCTTGTTATATTTCTGAAAAATAATTTAATAAACGTTATTGGTTAGTAATCTAACTTTAAAGATATTATAAGTAAAACAGGCATTATAATAGGCTGTTTTTAACAAAATACTTTCATAAACCGTTTTTGATCGCACATTATTTGAAATATTATGATTTTTTGTATTAATATAATTAAAATATATCATACAGCTAATTAAATAAACATATTCGGTTAGAAATATTAGTTTTCAAGTATTAAAACAAATTTCAACGTCACAATCGGCTGTTTATAACAAACTACTTGTAATAAACATTATTTATCGTACATTATTCAAGTTATTTAGATTTTTGGTTAAAATATTCTTGTAATATTTCGTAAAGGTATTTCAATTAACGTCCTCGGTTAATAATATTAGTTTTAAATAATTAAAACTTTATTTGACGTCATAATTGTCTGTTTAAGAGACGAAAAACTAGCAATAAACATTGTTTATCGCATATTAGTTAAGTTATTTCGACATTTTGTTATAATATTTCTGTAGTTTTTCGTAAAGGTAATTTAATAAACCTCTTCGGTTAAAAATATTGGTTTTAAAGTATTAAAAGTTCTTCTGACGTCAAAATAGGCTGTTTAAGACGAAATACTGTAGTAAACATTATTTATCATACATTATTTTAGTTATTTTGATTTCTTGTGATAATTTATTTGTTATATTTCTTATAGCTAATTAAATAATCGTTATTGGTTTGTAATCCAACTTTAGACATATCAAAAGTACAATAAGAATTATAATAGGTTGTTTTAAACAAAATACTTGTATCAAAACCCTTTTTTATTGTACATTATTTGAATTATTATGATTTTAGGGTATTAATATTCTTGTAATATATCCTACAGCTAATTAAATAAACCTTTTCGGTTAGGAATATTAGTTTTAAAGTATTAAAAGTCTTTTTGACGTCAAAATCGGCTTTTTAAGACGAAATACTGGTAATAAATATTGTTTATCCTTTATTATTTGAGTTATTAAGTTTTTGGTTAAAATATTCTTGTAATATTAAGTAAAGGTAATTTAATAAACCTAATCGGTTAAAAATATTAGTTTTATATAATTAAAACTCTATTTAATGTCATTATTGTTTGTTTAAGAGACGAGATACTTGCAATAAACATTGTTTATCCTATATTATTAGACTTATTTTAAAATTTGGTTATAATATTACTGTAGTTTTTGGTAATGGTAATTTAATAACTGTTTCGGCTAAAAATATTAGTTTTAAAGTGTTAAAACTTCTTTTGACGTCAAAATAGGCTGTTTAAAGCGAAATACTCGCAATAAACATTTTTAATCGTACATTACTTGAGTTATTTCGATTTATAGTTATAACTATCTTGTTATATTTCTTAAAAATAATTTAATATACGTTATTGGTTAGTAATCGAACTTTGTACATATTAAAAGTACAATAGGCGTTATAATAGGCTGTTATAAACAAAATACTTGTTGTAAAATCTTTTTTATCGTACATTATTTGAGTTATTATTATTTTTGGTATTAATATTCTTGTAATTTATCATATAGGTGATTCAATAAATTTTTTTTGTTAGGAATATTAATTATGAATTATTAAAACTCCTTTGGACATTAAATTCGGCTGTTTAAGACGAAATACTTGCAATAAACTTTGTTTATCGTACATTATTTGAGTTATTTCGTATTTTGGATAGATTATTCTAGTTATATTTCTTACAGCTATTTTAATAAACGTTATTGGTTAGTAATCTAATTTAAACATATCAAAGGTACAATAGGCATTATAATATACTGTTTTAAGCAAAATACTTGTATTAAACCCTTTTTTATCGTACATTATTTGAATTATTATTATTTTTGGTATTGATATTCTTGTAAAATATCATACTGCTAATTATATAAACCTCTTCAGTTAGGAACAATTGTTTCAAAGTATTAAAACTACTTTAGACGTCAAAAGCGGCTGTTTAAGACGAAATACATGCAAAAAACATTGTTTATCGTGCATTATTTGAGTAATTTTAATTTTTGGTTATAATATTCTTGTAATATTTCGTAAAGGTAATTTAATAAACCTCATCGGTTAAAAATATTACTTTAAAAGTAATAAAACTCCTTTTGACGTCAAAATCGGCTGTTTAAGATGAAATACTTGCAAAAAACCTCGTTTATCGTACATAATTTAAGTAAATCTTTGTTTTTTGTTATAATATTCTTGTAATAAATCGAAAAATTATTTCAATAAACCTCTTCGGTTAAAAATATTAGTTTTAAAGTATTAAAACTCCATTTGACGTCAAAATCGGCTGTTTAAGACGAAATATATGCAATAAACATTGTTTATCGTACATTATTTGAGTTATTTCGATTTTTTGTTATAATATTCATGTTATATTTTTTACAGCTAATTTAATAAATGTTTTTGGTTAGTAATCAAACTTTAAAAATATTAAAAATGCAATAGGCATTAAAATAGGCTGTTTTAAATAAAATACTTGTATCAAACACTTTTTTATTGTACATTGTTTGAGTTATTTCGACTTAAGCTTATAATATTATTTCATATATCATATAGGTAATTATATAAACCTCTTCAGTTAAAATGTCAGCTTTAAAGTATTAAAACTTCTTTTGACGTCAAAATCGGCTGTTGAAGACTAAATACTTGCAATAAACATTGTTTAGCGTATATTATTTGAGTTATTTCGATTTTTGGTATTAATATTCTTGTAATATTTCGTAAAGGTAATTGATAAACCTCTTCGGTTGGAAATATTAGTTTTAAAGTTTTTAAACTTTGCTTGACGTCAAAATCGGCTGTTTAAGACGAAATATTTGCAATAAACATTGTTTATCGTACATTATTTATGTTATTTCGATTTTTAGTTATAATAATCTTGTTATATTTCTTAAAAATAATTTAATAAACGTTATTGGTTAGTAATCTAACTTTAAACATATTAAAAGTACAATAGGCATTATAATAGGCTGTTTTAAACAAAATACTTGTATTAAACCGTTTTTGATCGCACATTATTTGAATTATTATGATTTTTTGTATTAATATACTTAAAATATATCATACAGCTAATTAAATAAACATCTTTGGTTAGGAATATTAGTTTTCAAGTATTAAAACTTATTTTAACGTTAAAATCGGCTGTTTATAACAAAATACTTGTAATAAACATTATTTATTGTACATCATCAAGTTATTTAGATTTTTGGTTAAAATATTCTTGTAATATTTCGTAAAGGTAATTCAATTAACGTCCTCGATTAATAATATTAGTTTTAAAAAATTAAAACTTTATTTGACGTCATAATTGTCTGTTTAAGAGACGAAAAAGTAGCAATAAACATTGTTTATCGTACATTAGTTAAGTTATTTCGACATTTTGTTATAATATTCCTGTAGTATTTTGTAAAGGTAATTTAATAAACCTTTCGGTTAAAAATATTGATTATAAAGTATTAAAATTTCTTCTGACGTCAAAATAGGCTGTTTAAAACAAAATACTGCAGTAAACATTATTAATCGTACATTATTTTAGTTATTTTGATTTTTTGTGATAATTTTTTTGTTATATTTCTTATAGCTAATTAAATAAACGTTATTGGTTTGTAATCTAACTTTAGACATATTAAAAGTACAATAGGAATTATAATAGGCTGTTTTAAACAAAATACTTGTATCAAAACCCTTTTTTATTGTACATTATTTGAATTATAATGATTTTTGGTATTAATATTCTTGTAATATATCAAACAGCTAATTAAATAAACCTCTTTGGTTAGGATTATTATTTTTAAAGTATTAAAAGTTTTTTTGACGTCAAAATCGGCTGTTTAAGACGATATACTTGTAATAAATATTGTTTATTTTTTATTATTTGAGTTATTAAAATTTTGGTTAAAATATTCTTGAAATATTAAGTAAAGGTAATTTAATAAACCTCTGCGATTATAAATATTAGTTTTATATAATTAAAACTCTATTTGATGTCATTATTGTCTGTTTAAGAGACGAAATACTTGCAATAAACATTGTTTATCGTGAATTATTTGAGTTATTTTAGTATTTGATTATAATATTTCTATAGTTTTTCGTAAAGGTAATTTAATTACTGTCTTCGGCTAAAAATATTAGTTTTAAAGTATTAAAACTTCTTTTGACGTCAAAATAGGTTGTTTAAGGCGAAATACTCGCAATAAACATTGTTTATCGTACATTATTTGAATTATTTTAGTTTATAGTTATAACTTACTTTTTATATTTCTTACAGCTAATTTAATAACTGTTATTGGTTAGTAATCGAACTTTAAAGATATTAAAAGTTCATTAGGAATTACAATAGGCTGTATTAAACAAAATACTTGTATTAAACCCTTTTTTATTGTACATTATTTGAATTATTATGATTTTTGGTAATAATATTCTTGTTATATATCATACAGCTAATTAAATAAACCTCGTCGGTTAGGAATATTAGTGTTAAAGTATTAAATCTCATTTTGACGTCAAAATCGGCTGTTTAAGACGAAATACTTGCAAAAAACATTGTTTTTTCTTCATTATTTGAGTTATTAAATTTCTGATTATAATATCCATGTAGTATTTCGTAAATGTAATTAAATAACTGTCTTTGGTTAAAAATGTTTGTTTTAAAGTATTAAAAATTCTTTTGACTTCAAAATCGGCTTTTTAAGTCGAAATACTTGCAATAAACATTGTTTATCGTACATTATTTAAGTTATTTTCATTTTTGGCTATAATATTCTTGTTATATTTCTTACAGCGGATTTAATAAACGTTATTTGTTAGTAATCGAACTTTAAACATATTAAAAGTACAATAGGCATTAAAATAGGCTATTTTAAATAAAATACTTGTATTCAACGCTTTTTTATCGTACATTTTTTGAGTTATTTCGACCTAATGTTATATTATTATTGTAATATATCATATAGATTATTAAATAAACGTCTTCGGTAAAAATGTCAGTTTTAAAGTATTAAAACTCCTTTTGACGTCAAAATAAGCTGTTTAAGACGAAATACTGCAGTAAACATTATTTATCGTACATTATTTAAGTTATTTAGATTTTTTGTGACAATTTTTTTGTTATATTTCTTATAGCTAATTAAATAAACGTTATTGGTTTGTAATCAAACTTTTGACATAATAAAAGTTCATTAGGAATTATAATAGGCTGTTTTAAACAAAATACTTGTATTAAACCCTTTTTTATTGTACATTATTTGAATTATTATGAATTTTGGTAATAATATTCTTGTTATATATCATACAGCTAATTAAATAAACCTCTTAGGAATATTAGTCTTAAAGAATTAAATCTCACTTTGACGTCAAAATCGGCTGTTTAAGACGAAATACTTGCAAAAAACATTGTTTATCGTACATAATTTAAGTTGTTTTCATTTTTGGTTATAATATTCTTGTAATATTACCTATGGGTAATTTATAAAACTTCTTTAATTAAAAATATTAGTTGTAAAGTATTAAAACTTCGTTTCACGTCAAAATCAGCTGTTTAGTCGAAATACTCTCAATAAAAATTGTTTACATTACATTACTTGAGTTATTTCGATTTTTAGTTATAATATTCTTGTTATATATCTTAAAAATAATTTAATAAACGTTATTGGTTAGTAATCTAACTTTAAACATATTAAAAGTACAACAGGCATTATAATAGGCTGTTTTTAACTAAATACTTTCATTAAAGCGTTTTTGATCGCACATTATTTGAATTATTATGATTTTTGTATTAATATACTTAAAGTATATCATACAGCTAATTAAATAAACATATTCGGTTAGGAATATTAGTTTTCAACTATTAAAACTTATTTTAACCTCAAAATCGGCTGTTTATAACAAACTACTTGTAATAAACATTATTTATCGTACATTATTCAAGTTATTTAGATTTTTAATTAAAAAATTCTTGTAATATTTCGTAAAGGTATTTCAATTAACGTCCTCGGTTAATAATGTTAGTTTTAAATAATTAAAACTTTATTTGACGTCTTAATTGTCTGTTTAAGAGACGAAAAACTAACAATAAACATTGTTTATCGCACATTAGTTAAGTTATTTCGACATTTTGTTATAATATTTCTGTAGTTTTTCGTAAAGGTAATTTAATAAACCTCTTCGGTTAAAAATATCAGTTTTAAACTTATAAAACTTCTTTTGACTTCAAAATAAGCTGTTTGAGACGAAATACTTGCAGTAAACATTGTTTATCGTACATTATTTTAGTTATTTTGATTTCTAGTGATAATTTTTTGTTATATTTCTTATAGCTAATTAAATAAACGTTATTGGTTAGTAATCGAACTTTAAACATATTAAAAGTTCATTAGGAATTATAATAGGCTGTATTAAACAAAATACTTGTATTAAAACCCTTTTTTATTGTACATTATTCGAATTATTATGATTTTTGGTATTAATATTCTTGTTATATATCATACAGCTAATTAAATAAACCTCTTCGGTTAGGAATATTAGTTTCAAAGTATTAAAAGTCTTTTTGACGTCAAAATCGGCTTTTTAAGACGAAATACTGGTAATAAATATTGTTTATCCTTTAATATTTGAGTTATTAAATTTTTAGGTTATAATATTCTTGTAATATTAAGTAAAGAAAATTTAATAAACTTCTGCGGTTAAAAATATTAGTTTTATATAATTAAAACTCTATTTGATGTCATTATTGTCTGTTTTAAGAGACGAGATACTTGCAATAAACATTGTTTATCGTATATTATTTGACTTATTTTAATATTTGGTTATAATATTACTGTAGTATTTCGTAATGGTAATTGAATAACTGTCTTCGGTTAAAAATACTAGTTTTAAAGTATTAAAACTCATTTTGACGTCAAAATCAATTCTTTAACACAAAATACTTACAATAAACATTGTTTATCCTACATTATTTGAGTTATTTCCATTTTAAATTATAATATTCTTGTAATATTTCGTAAAGGTAATTTAATTAACATCTTCGGTTAAAATATTAGTTTTAAAAAATTAAAACTCTAATTGACGTAATAATTGTCTGTTTAAGAGACGAAATACTTGCAATAAACATTGTTTATCGTACGTTATTTGAGTTATTCGTATTTTTGTTATAATATTCCTGTAGTATTTCTTAAAGGTAATTTAATAACTGTCTTCGGTTAAAAATATTAGTTTTAAAGTAATAAAACTTCTTTTGACGTCAAAATCGGCTGTTTAAGACGAAATACTTGCAATAAACATTATTTATCTTACATTATTTTAGTTTTTTCGATTTTTTTCTTATAATATTTTCGTTCTATTTCTTATAGCTTATTTAATTAACGTTATTGCTTAGTAATCTAATTTTAAATATATTAAAAATTTGATAGGCATTATAATAGGCTGTTTTAAACAAAATACTTTTATTAAACCCTTTTTTATTGTACATTATTTGAATCATTATGATTTTTGGATATAATATTCTTGTAATATATCATACAGTTAATTAAATAAACCTCATTGGTTAGAAATAAGTGTTTGATTGTATTAAAACTACTTTAGACATTAAAATCGGCTGTTTAAGACTAAATACTTGCTAAAAACATAGTTTATTGTACATAATTTAAGTTAATTTTGCATTTTTGTTATACTATTCATGTAATATATCGTAAAGGTAGTTTAATAAATATCTTCGGATAAAAATATTAGTTTTAAAGTATTAAAAATTCTTTTGACTTCAAAATCGGCTGTTTAAGTCGAAATACTTGCAATAAACATTGTTTATCGTACATTATTTAAGTTATTTTCATTTTTGGCTATAATATTTTTGTTATATTTCTTACAGCTTTTTTAATAAACGTAATTGGTTAGTAATCGAACTTTAAACATATTTAAAGTACAATAGGCATTAAAATAGGCTGTTTTAAACAAAATACTTGTATTAAACGCTTTTTTATTGTACATTGTTTGAGTTATTTCGACCTAATGTTATACTATTATTGTAATATATAATATAATAATTAAATAAACCTCTTCGGTTAAAATGTCAGTTTTAAAGTATTAAAACTTCTTTTGACGTCAAAATCGGCTGTTTAAGACGAAATACTTGCAAAATACATTGTTTATCGGACATAATTTAAGTTATTTTGATTTTTGGTTTTAATATTCTTGTAATATTACGTAAAGATAATTTAATAAACCTCTTCGGTTAAAAATGTTATATGTAAAGTATTAAAACTTCGTTTGACGTCATAATCAGCTGTTTAAGACTAAATACTCTCAATAAAAATTGTTTATCGTACATTACTTGAGTTATCTCGATTTTTAGTTATAATATTCTTGTTATATTTCTTAAAAATAATTTAATAAACGTTATTGGTTAGTAATCTAACTTTAAATATATTATAAGTACAACAGGCATTATAATAGGCTGTTTTTAACAAAATACTTTCATAAACCGTTTTAGATCGCACATTATTTGAATTACTATGATTTTTTGTATTAATATACTTAAAATATATCATACAGCTAATTAAATAAACATATTCGGTTAGGAATATTAGTTTTCAAGTATTAAAACTTATTTTAACGTCAAAATCGGCTGTTTATGACAAACTACTTGTAATAAACATTATTTTTCGCACATTATTCAAGTTATTTAGATTTTTGGTTAAAATATTCTTGTAATATTTCGTAAAGGTATTTCAATTAACTTCCTCGGTTAATAAAATTAGTTTTAAATAATTAAAACTTTATTTGACGTCTTAATTGTCTGTTTAAGAGACGAAAAACTAGCAATAAACATTGTTTATCGCACATTATTTAAGTTATTTCGACATTTTGTTTTAATATTTCTGTAGTTTTTCGTAAAGGTAATTTAATAAACCTCTTCGGTTAAAAATATTGGTTTTAAAGTACTAAAAGTTCTTCTGACGTCAAAATAGGCTGTTTAAGACGAAATACTGCAGTAAACATTATTTATCATACATTATTTTAGTTATTTTGATTTTTTGTGATAATTTTTTTGTTATATTTGTTATAGTCAATTAAATAAACGTTATTGGTTTTTAATCTAACTTTAGACATATCAAAAGTACAATAAGAATTATAATAGGCTGTTTTAAACAAAATACTTGTATCAAAACCCTTTTTTATTGTACATTATTTGAATTATTATGATTTTTGGTATTAATATTCTTGTAATATATCATACAGCTAATTAAATAAACTTCTTCGGTTAGGAATATTAGTTTTAAAGTATTAAAAGTCTTTTTGACGTCAAAATCGGCTGTTTAAGACGAAATACTGGTAATAAATATTGTTTATCCTTTATTATTTGAGTTATTAAATTTTTGGTTAAAATATTCTTGAAATATTAAGTAAAGGTAATTTAATAAACCTCTGCGGTAAAAAATATTAGTTTTGTATAATTAAAACTCTATTTGATGTCATTATTGACTGTTTTAAGAGACGAGATACTTGCAATAAACATTGTTTATCCTATATTATTAGACTTATTTTAGTATTTGGTTATAATATTACTGTAGTTTTTCGTAATGGTAATTTAATAACTGTCTTCGGTTAAAAATATTAGTTTTAAAGTATTAAAACTTCTTTTGACGTCAAAATAGGCTGTTTAAGGCGAAATACTCGCAATAAACATTGTTAATCGTACATTACTTGAGTTATTTCGATTTATAGTTATAACTATCTTGTTATATTTCTTAAAAATAATTTAATAAACGTTATTGATTAGTAATCGAACTTTAAACATATTAAAAGTACAATAGGCGATATAATAGGCTGTTATAAACAAAATACTTGTAGTAAAATCTTTTTTATCGTACATTATTTGAGTTATTATTATTTTTGGTATTAATATTCTTGTAATATATCATATAGGTGATTTAATAAATTTTTTTTGTTAGGAATATTAATTTTAAATTATTATAACTCCTTTGGACATTAAATTCGGCTGTTTAAGACGAAATACTTGCAATAAACTTTGTTTATCGTACATTACTTGAGTTATTTCGTATTTTGGATAGATTATTCTAGTTATATTATTACAGCTTTTTTAATAAACGTTATTGATTAGTAATCTAACTTTAAACATATCAAAGGTAGAATAGGCATTATAATATACTGTTTTATGCAAAATACTTGTATTAAACCCTTTTTTATCGTACATTATTTGAATTATTATGATTTTTAGTATTGATATTCTTGTAATATATCTTATTGCTAATTATATAAACCTTTTCAGTTAGAAATAATTGTTTCAATGTATTAAAACTACTTTAGACGACAAAATCGGCTTTTTAAGACGAAATACATGCAAAAAACATTGTTCATCGTGCATTATTTGAGTAATTTTGATTTTTGGTTATAATATTCTTGTTATATTTCGTAAAGACTTTTTAATAAACCTCATCGGTTAAAAATATTAGTTTTAAAGTATTAAAACTCATTTTGACGTCAAAATCGGCTGTTTAAGATGAAATACTTGCTGAAAACATTGTTTATCGTACATAATTTAAGTAAATTTTGGTTTTTTGTTATAATATTCTTGTAATAAATCGAAAAATTTAATACAATAAACCTCTCCGGTTAAAAATATTAGATTTAAAGTATTAAAACTCCTTTTGACGTCAAAATCGGCTGTTTAAGACGAAATACTTGCAATAAACATTGTTTATCGTACATTATTTGAGTTATTTCGATTTTTTATTATAATATTCATGTTATATTTCTTACAGCTAATTTAATAAATGTTATTGGTTAGTAATCGAACTTTAAACATATTATAAGTACAATAGGCATTAAAATAGGCTGTTTTAAACAAAATACTTATATTAAAGACTTTTTTATTGTACATTATTTGAGTTATTTTGACTTAAGGTTATAATATTATTGTAATATATCATATAGGTTATTATATAAAGCTGTTCGGTTAAAATGTAAGTTTTAAAATATTAAAACTTCTTTTGACGTCAAAATCGGCTGTTTAAGACGAAATACTCGCAATAAACATTGTTAGCGTACATTATTTGAGTTATTTAAATTTTTGATATTAATATGCTTGTAATATTTCAAAAAGGTAATTTATTAAACCTCTTCGGTTAAAAATATTAGTTTTAAATTATTAAAACTTCTTTTGACGTCAAAATCGGCTGTTTTAGACGAAATACTTGCAAATAACATTGTTTATCGTATATTACTTGAGTTATTTCGATTTTTAGTTATAACTATCTTGTTATATTTCTTAAAAAAAATTTATAAAACGTTATTGGTTCGTAATCTAACTTTAAACATACTTAAAGTACAATAGGCATTATAATAGGCTGTTTTATACAAAATACTTGTATCAAACCGTTTTTTATCGTACATTAATTTAACTATTATGATTTTGTGTATTAATATACTTAAAATATATCATATAGTTAATTAAATAAGCATCTTTGGTTAGGAATATTAAATTTAAAGTATTAAAACTCATTTCAACGTCAAATCGGCTGTTTAAAACGAAACACTTGTAATAAACATTGTTTATCGTGCATTATTAAAGTTATTTCGATTTTTGGTTATATTTTTCTTGTAATATTTCGTAAAGGTAATTCAATTAACGTCCTCGGTTTAAAATATTAGTTTTAAATAATTAAAACTTCTTTTTACGTCAAAATAAGCTGTTTAAGACGAAATACTGTAGTAAACATTATTTATCGTTTGTTATTGTAGTTATTTAGATTTTTTGTGAAATTTTTTTTGTTATATTTCTTATAGCTAATTAAATAAACGTTATTGGTTTGTAATCAAACTTTAAACATATTAAAAGTTCATTAGGAATAATAATAGGCTGTTTTAAACAAAATACTTGTATTAAACCCTTTTTTATTGTACATTATTTGAATTATTATGAATTTTGGTAATAATAATTTTTTTATATATCATACAGCTAATTAAATAAACCTCTTCGGTAAGGAATTATAGTCTTAAAGTATTAAATCTCACTTTGACGTCAAAATCGGCTGTTTAAGACGAAATACTTGCAAAAAACATTGTTTATCGGACATAATTTAAGTTATTTTGATTTTTGGTTTTAATATTATTGTAATATTACGTTAAGGTAATTTAATAAACCTCTTTGGTTTAAAATATTATATGTAAAGTATTAAAACTTCGTTTGACGTCATAATCAGCTGTTTAAAACGAAATACTCTCAATAAAAATTGTTTATCGTACATTACTTGAGTTATTTCGATTTTTAGTTATAATATTCTTGTTATATTTCTGAAAAATAATTTAATAAACGTTATTGGTTAGTAATCTAACTTTAAATATATTATAAGTACAACAGGCATTATAATAGGCTCTTTTTAACAAAATACTTTCATAAACCGTTTTTGATCGCACATTATTTGAAAAATTATGATTTTTTGTATTAATATACTTAAAATATAACATACAGCTAATTAAATAAACATATTCGGTTAGGAATATTAGTTTTCAAGTATTAAAACATATTTCAACGTCACAATCGGCTGTTTATAACAAACTACTTGTAATAAACATTATTTATCGTACATTATTCAAGTTATTTAGATTTTTGGTTAAAATATTCTTGTAATATTTCGTAAAGGTATTTCAATTAACGTCCTCGGTTAATAATATTAGTTTTAAATAATTAAAACTTTACTTGAAATCATAATTGTCTGTTTAAGAGACGAAAAACTAGCAATAAACATTACTTGAGTTATTTCGATTTTTAGTTATAATATTCTTGTTATATTTCTGAAAAATAATTTAATAAACGTTATTGGTTAGTAATCTAACTTTAAATATATTATAAGTACAACAGGCATTATAATAGGCTGTTTTTAACAAAATACTTTCATAAACCGTTTTTGATCGCACATTATTTGAAATATTATGATTTTTTGTATTAATATACTTAAAATATATCATACAGCTAATTAAATAAACATATTCGGTTAGGAATATTAGTTTTCAAGTATTAAAACAAATTTCAACGTCACAATCGGCTGTTTATAACAAACTACTTGTAATAAACATTATTTATCGTACATTATTCAAGTTATTTAGATTTTTGGTTAAAATATTCTTGTAATATTTCGTAAAGGTATTTCAATTAACGTCCTCGGTTAATAATATTAGTTTTAAATAATTAAAACTTTATTTGACGTCATAATTGTCTGTTTAAGAGACGAAAAACTAGCAATAAACATTGTTTATCGCATATTAGTTAAGTTATTTCGACATTTTGTTATAATATTTCTGTAGTTTTTCGTAAAGGTAATTTAATAAACCTCTTCGGTTAAAAATATTGGTTTTAAAGTATTAAAAGTTTTTCTGACGTCAAAATAGGCTGTTTAAGACGAAATACTGTAGTAAACATTATTTATCATACATTATTTTAGTTATTTTGATTTCTTGTGATAATTTATTTGTTATATTTCTTATAGCTAATTAAATAATCGTTATTGGTTTGTAATCTAACTTTAGACATATCAAAAGTACAATAAGAATTATAATAGGTTGTTTTAAACAAAATACTTGTATCAAAACCCTTTTTTATTGTACATTATTTGAATTATTATGATTTTAGGGTATTAATATTCTTGTAATATATCCTACAGCTAATTAAATAAACCTTTTCGGTTAGGAATATTAGTTTTAAAGTATTAAAAGTCTTTTTGACGTCAAAATCGGCTTTTTAAGACGAAATACTGGTAATAAATATTGTTTATCCTTTATTATTTGAGTTATTAAATTTTTGGTTAAAATATTCTTGTAATATTAAGTAAAGGTAATTTAATAAACCTAATCGGTTAAAAATATTAGTTTTATATAATTAAAACTCTATTTAACGTCATTATTGTTTGTTTAAGAGACGAGATACTTGCAATAAACATTGTTTATCCTATATTATTAGACTTATTTTAAAATTTGGTTATAATATTACTGTAGTTTTTCGTAATGGTAATTTAATAACTGTTTCGGCTAAAAATATTAGTTTTAAAGTGTTAAAACTTCTTTTGACGTCAAAATAGGCTGTTTAAAGCGAAATACTCGCAATAAACATTTTTAATCGTACATTACTTGAGTTATTTCGATTTATAGTTATAACTATCTTGTTATATTTCTTAAAAATAATTTAATATACGTTATTGGTTAGTAATCGAACTTTAAACATATTAAAAGTACAATAGGCGTTATAATAGGCTGTTATAAACAAAATACTTGTTGTAAAATCTTTTTTATCGTACATTATTTGAGTTATTATTATTTTTGGTATTAATATTCTTGTAATTTATCATATAGGTGATTCAATAAATTTTTTTTGTTAGGAATATTAATTATGAATTATTAAAACTCCTTTGGACATTAAATTCGGCTGTTTAAGACGAAATACTTGCAATAAACTTTGTTTATCGTACATTATTTGAGTTATTTCGTATTTTGGATAGATTATTCTAGTTATATTTCTTACAGCTATTTTAATAAACGTTATTGGTTAGTAATCTAACTTTAAACATATCAAAGGTACAATAGGCATTATAATATACTGTTTTAAGCAAAATACTTGTATTAAACCCTTTTTTATCGTACATTATTTGAATTATTATGATTTTTGGTATTGATATTCTTGTAAAATATCATACTGCTAATTATTTAAATCTCTTCAGTTAGGAACAATTGTTTCAATGTATTAAAACTACTTTAGACGTCAAAAGCGGCTGTTTAAGACGAAATACATGCAAAAAACATTGTTTATCGTGCATTATTTGAGTAATTTTAATTTTTGGTTATAATATTCTTGTAATATTTCGTAAAGGTAATTTAATAAACCTCATCGGTTAAAAATATTACTTTAAAAGTAATAAAACTCCTTTTGACGTCAAAATCGGCTGTTTAAGATGAAATACTTGCAAAAAACCTCGTTTATCGTACATAATTTAAGTAAATCTTTGTTTTTTGTTATAATATTCTTGTAATAAATCGAAAAATTATTTCAATAAACCTCTTCGGTTAAAAATATTAGTTTTAAAGTATTAAAACTCCATTTGACGTCAAAATCGACTGTTTAAGACGAAATATATGCAATAAACATTGTTTATCGTACATTATTTGAGTTATTTCGATTTTTTGTTATATTATTCATGTTATATTTTTTACAGCTAATTTAATAAATGTTTTTGGTTAGTAATCAAACTTTAAAAATATTAAAAGTGCAATAGGCATTAAAATAGTCTGTTTTAAATAAAATACTTGTATCAAACACTTTTTTATTGTACATTGTTTGAGTTATTTCGACTTAAGCTTATAATATTATTTTAATATATCATATAGGTAATTATATAAACCTCTTCAGTTAAAATGTCAGCTTTAAAGTATTAAAACTTCTTTTGACGTCAAAATCGGCTGTTGAAGACTAAATACTTGCAATAAACATTGTTTAGCGTATATTATTTGAGTTATTTCGATTTTTGGTATTAATATTCTTGTAATATTTCGTAAAGGTAATTGATAAACCTCTTCGGTTGGAAATATTAGTTTTAAAGTTTTTAAACTTTGCTTGACGTCAAAATCGGCTGTTTAAGACGAAATATTTGCAATAAAAATTGTTTATCGTACATTATTTAAGTTATTTCGATTTTTAGTTATAATAATCTTGTTATATTTCTTAAAAATAATTTAATAAACGTTATTGGTTAGTAATCTAACTTTAAACATATTAAAAGTACAATAGGCATTATAATAGGCTGTTTTAAACAAAATACTTGTATTAAACCGTTTTTGATCGCACATTATTTGAATTATTATGATTTTTTGTATTAATATACTTAAAATATATCATACAGCTAATTAAATAAACATCTTCGGTTAGGAATATTAGTTTTCAAGTATTAAAACTTATTTTAACGTTAAAATCGGCTGTTTATAACAAAATACTTGTAATAAACATTATTTATTGTACATCATCAAGTTATTTAGATTTTTGGTTAAAATATTCTTGTAATATTTCGTAAAGGTAATTCAATTAACGTCCTCGATTAATAATATTAGTTTTAAAAAATTAAAACTTTATTTGACGTCATAATTGTCTGTTTAAGAGACGAAAAAGTAGCAATAAACATTGTTTATCGTACATTAGTTAAGTTATTTCGACATTTTGTTATAATATTCCTGTAGTATTTTGTAAAGGTAATATAATAAACCTCTTCGGTTAAAATATTGGTTTAAAAGTATTAAAAGTTCTTCTGACGTCAAAATAGGCTGTTTAAGACGAAATACTGCAGTAAACATTATTAATCGTACATTATTTTAGTTATTTTGTTTTTTTGTGATAATTTTTTTGTTATATTTCTTATAGCTAATTAAATAAACGTTATTGGTTTTTAATCTAACTTTAGACATATTAAAAGTACAATAGGAATTATAATAGGCTGTTTTAAACAAAATACTTGTATCAAAACCCTTTTTTATTGTACATTATTTGAATTTTAATGATTTTTGGTATTAATATTCTTGTAATATATCAAACAGCTAATTAAATAAACCTCTTTGGTTAGGATTATTATTTTTAAAGTATTAAAAGTCTTTTTGACGTCAAAATCGGCTGTTTAAGACGGTATACTTGTAATAAATATTGTTTATTTTTTATTATTTGAGTTATTAAAATTTTGGTTAAAATATTCTTGAAATATTAAGTAAAGGTAATTTAATAAACCTCTGCGATTAAAAATATTAGTTTTATATAATTAAAACTCTATTTGATGTCATTATTGTCTGTTTAAGAGACGAAATACTTGCAATAAACATTGTTTATCGTATATTATTTGAGTTATTTTAAAATTTGATTATAATATTTCTGTAGTTTTTCGTAAAGGTAATTTAATTACTGTCTTCGGCTAAAAATATTAGTTTTAAAGTATTAAAACTTCTTTTGACGTCAAAATAGGTTGTTTAAGGCGAAATACTCGCAATAAACATTGTTTATCGTACATTATTTGAATTATTTTAGTTTATAGTTATAACTTACTTTTTATATTTCTTACAGCTAATTTAATAACTGTTATTGGTTAGTAATCGAACTTTAAAGATATTAAAAGTTCATTAGGAATTACAATAGGCTGTATTAAACAAAATACTTGTATTAAACCCTTTTTTATTGTACATTATTTGAATTATTATGATTTTTGGTAATAATATTCTTGTTATATATCATACAGCTAATTAAATAAACCTCGTCGGTTAGGAATATTAGTGTTAAAGTATTAAATCTCATTTTGACGTCAAAATCGGCTGTTTAAGACGAAATACTTGCAAAAAACATTGTATTTTCTTCATTATTTGAGTTATTAAATTTCTGATTATAATATCCATGTAGTATTTCGTAAATGTAATTAAATAACTGTCTTTGGTTAAAAATGTTTGTTTTAAAGTATTAAAACTTCTTTTGACGTCAAAATCGGCTGTTTAAGACGAGATACTCTCAATAAAAATTGTTTATCGTACATTACTTGAGTTATTTCGAATTTTAGTTATAATAATCTTGTTATATTTCTTAAAAATAATTTAATAAACGTTATTGGTTAGTAATCTAACTTTAGACATATTAAAAGTACAAGGCATTATAATAGGCTGTTTTAAATAAAATACTTGTATTAAACCGTTTTTGATCGCACATTATTTGATTTACTATGATTTTTTGTATTAATATACTTAAAATATATCATACAGCTAATTAAATAAACATATTCGGTTAGGAATATTAGTTTTCAACTATTAAAACTTATTTTAACGTCAAAATCGGCTGTTTATAACAAATTACTTGTAATAAACATTATTTATCGTACATTATTCAAGTTATTTAGATTTTTGGTTAAAATATTCTTGTAATATTTCGTAAAGGTATTTCAATTAACGTCCTAGGTTAATAAAATTAGTTTTAAATAATTAAAACTTTATTTGACGTAGTAATTGTCTGTTTAAGAGACGAAAAACTAGCAATAAACATTGTTTATCGCACATTAGTTAAGTTATTTCGACATTTTGTTTAAATATTTCTGTAGTTTTTCGTAAAGGTAATTTAATAAAACTCTTCGGTTAAAAATATTGGTTTTAAAGTATTAAAAGTTCTTCTGACGTCAAAATAGGCTGTTTAAGACGAAATACTGCAGTAAACATTATTTATCATACATTATTTTAGTTATTTTGATTTCTAGTGATAATTTTTTTGTTATATTTCTTATAGCTAATTAAATAAACGTTATTGGTTTGTAATCTAACTTTAGACATATCAAAAGTACAATAAGAATTATAATAGGCTGTTTTAAACAAAATACTTGTATCAAAACCCTTTTTTATTGTACATTTTTTGAATTATAATGATTTTTGGTATTAATATTCTTGTAATATATCATACAGCTAATCAAATAAACCTCTTCGGTTAGGAATATTAGTTTTAAAGTATTAAAAGTCTTTTTGACGTCAAAATCGGCTTTTTAAGACGAAATACTGGTAATAAATATTGTTTATCCTTTATTATTTGAGTTATTAAATTTTTGGTTAAAATATTCTTGTAATATTAAGTAAAGGTAATTTAATAAACCTCTGCGGTTAAAAATATTAGTTTTATATAATTAAAACTCTACTTGATGTCATTATTGTCTGTTTAAGAGACGAAATACTTGCAATAAACATTGTTTATCGTATATTATTTGACTTATTTTAATATTTGGTTATAGTATTACTGTAGTTTTTCGTAATGGTAATTTAATAACTGTCTTCGGTTAAAAATATTAGTTTTAAAGTATTAAAACTTCTTTTGACGTCAAAATAGGCTGTTTAAGGCGAAATACTCGCAATAAACATTGTTAATCGTACATTACTTGAGTTATTTCGATTTATAGTTATAACTATCTTGTTATATTTCTTAAAAATAATTTAATAAACGTTATTGGTTAGTAATCGAACTTTAAACATATTAAAAGTACAATAGGCGTTATAATAGGCTGTTATAAACAAAATACTTGTAGTAAAATCTTTTTTATCGTACATTATTTGAGTTATTATTATTTTTGGTATTAATATTCTTGAAATATATCATATAGGTGATTCAATATATTATTTTTGTTAGGAATTTTAATTTTAAATTATTAAAACTCCTTTGGACATTAAATTCGGCTGATTAAGACAAAATACTTGCAATAAACTTTGTTTATCGTACATTATTTGAGTTATTTCGTATTTTATATAGATTATTCTAGATATATTTATTACAGCTTTTTTAATAAACGTTATTGGTTAGTAATCTAACTTTAAACATATCAAAGGTACAATAGGCATTATAATATACTGTTTTAAGCAAAATACTTGTATTAAACCCTTTTTTATCGTACATTATTTGAATTATTATGATTTTTGGTATTGGTATTCTTGTAATATATCTTACTGCTAATTATATAAACCTCTTCAGTTAGAAATAATTGTTTCAATGTATTAAAACTACTTTAGACGACAAAATCGGCTGTTTAAGTCGAAATACTTGCAATAAACATTGTTCGTCGTGCATTATTTGAGTAATTTTGATTTTTGGTTATAATATTCTTGTAATATTTCGTAAAGGCTTTTTAATAAACCTAATCGGTTAAAAATATTAGTTTTAAAGTATTAAAACTCATTTTGACGTCAAAAACGGCTGTTTAAGATGAAATACTTGCAGAAAACATTGTTTATCGTACATAATTTAAGTAAATTTTGGTTTTTTGTTATAATATTCTTGTAATAAATCGAAAAATTTAATACAATAAACCTCTCCGGTTACAAATATTAGTTTTAAAGTATTAAAACTCCTTTTGACGTCAAAATCGGCTGTTTAGGACGAAATACTTGCAATAAACATTGTTTATCGTACATTATTTGAGTTATTTCGATTTTTTGTTATAATATTCATGGTATATTTCTTACAGCTAATTTAATAAACGTATTGGTTAGTAATCGAACTTTAAACATATTATAAGTACAATAGGCATTAAAATAGGCTGTTTTAAACAAAATACTTGTATTAAACACTTTTTTATTAAACATTAATTGAGTTATTTTGACTTAAGGTTAAAATATTATTGTAATATATCATATAAGTAATTATATAAACCTCTTAGGTTAAAATGTCAGTTTTAAAGTATTAAAACTCCTTTTGACGTCAAAATCGGCTGTTTAAGACGAATAACTTGCAATAAACATTGTTTAGCGTACATTATTTGAGTTATTTTGATTTTTGGTATTAATATTCTTGTAATATTTCGAAAAGGTAATTCATTAAACCACTTCGGTTAAAAATATTAGTTTTAAAATATTAAAACTTCTTTTGACGTCGAAATCGGCTGTTTAAGACGAATTACTCGCAATAAACATTGTTTATCGTATATTACTTGAGTTATTTCGATTTTAAGTTATAACTATCTTGTTATATTTCTTAAAAATAATTGAAAAACCGTTATTGGTTAGTAATCTAACTTTAATCATACTAAAAGTACAATAGGCATTATAATAGGCTGTTTTAAACAAAATACTTGTATCAAACCGTTTTTTATCGTACATTAATTTAATTATTATGATTTTGTGTCTTAATATACTTAAAATATATCATATAGCTAATTAAATAAGCATCTTTGGTTAGGAATATTAAATTTAAAGTATTAAAACTCATTTCAACGTCAAATCGGCTGTTTAAGACGAAACACTTGTAATAAACATTGTTTATCGTGCATTATTAAAGTTATTTCAATTTTTGGTTATAATATTCTTGTAATATTTCGTAAAGGTAATTCAATTGACGTCCTCGGTTTAAAATATTAGTTTTAAATAATTAAAACTTCTTTTTACGTCAAAATAGGCTGTTTAAGACGAAATACTGTAGTAAACATTATTTATCGTTTATTATTGTAGTTATTTAGATTTTATGTGATAATTTTTTTGTTATATTTCTTATAGCTAATTAAATAAACGTTATTGGTTTGTAATCAAACTCTAAACATTTTAAAAGTTCATTAGGAATTATAATATGCTGTTTTAAACAAAATACTTGTATTAAACCCTTTTTTATTGTACATTATTTGAATTATTATGAATTTTGGTAATAATATTCTTGTTAAATATCATACAGCTAATTAAATAAACCTCTTCGGTAAGGAATATTAGTCTTAAAGTATTAAATCTCACTTTGACGTCAAAATCAGCTGTTTAAGACGAAATACTTGCAAAAAACATTGTTTATCGTACATAATTTAAGTTGTTTTCATTTTTGGTTATAATATTCTTGTAATATTACCTAAGGGTAATTTATAAAACTTCTTTGATTAAAAATATTAGTTGTAAAGTATTAAAACTTCGTTTCACGTCAAAATCAGCTGTTTAAGACGAAATACTCTCAATAAAAATAGTTTATCGTACATTACTTGAGTTATTTCGATTTTTAGTTATAATATTCTTTTTATAGTTCTTAAAAATAATTTAATAGACGTTATTGGTTAGTAATCTAACTTTAGACATATTAAAAGTACAATAGGCATTATAATAGGCTGTTTTAAACAAAATACTTGTATTAAACCGTTTGTGATCGCACATTATTTGAATTACTATGATTTTTTGTATTAATAGACTTAAAATATATCATACAGCTAATTAAATAAACATATTCGGTTAGGAATATTAGTTTTCAAGTATTAAAACTTATTTTAACGTCAAAATCGGCTGTTTATAACAAACTACTTGTAATAAACATTATTTATCGTACATTATTCAAGTTATTTAGATTTTTAGTTAAAATATTCTTGTAATATTTCGTAAAGGTATTTCAATTAACGTCCTCGGTTAATAAAATTAGTTTTAAATAATTAAAACTTTATTTGACGTCATAATTGTCTGTTTGAGAGACGAAAAACTAGCAATAAACGTTGTTTATCGCACATTTGTTAAGTTATTTCGACATTTTGTTTTAATATTTCTGTAGTTTTTCGTAAAGGTAATTTAATAAAACTCTTCGGTTAAAAATATTGGTTTTAAAGTACTAAAAGTTCTTCTGACGTCAAAATAGGCTGTTTAAGACGAAATACTGCAGTAAACATTATTTATCATACAGCATTTTAGTTATTTTGATTTCTAGTGATAATTTTTTTGTTATATTTCTTATAGCTAATTAAATAAACGTTATTGGTTTGTATTCTAACTTTAGACATATCAAAAGTACAATAAGAATTATAATAGGCTGTTTTAAACAAAATACTTGTATCAAAACCCTTTTTTATTGTACATTTTTTGAATTATTATGATTTTTGGTATTAATATTCTTGTAATATATCATACAGCTAATTAAATAAACCTCTTCAGTTAGGAATATTAGTTTTAAAGTATTAAAAGTCTTTTTGACGTCAAAATCGGATTTTTAAGACGAAATACTGGTAATAAATGTTGTTTATCCTTTATTATTTGAGTTATTAAATTTTTGGTTAAAATATTCTTGTAATATTAAGTAAAGGTAATTTAATAAAACTCTGTGGTTAAAAATATTAGTTTTATATAATTAAAACTCTATTTGATGTCATTATTGTCTGTTTAAGAGACGAGATACTTGCAATAAACATTGTTTATCGTATATTATTTGACTTATTTTAATATTTGGTTATAATATTACTGTAGTTTTTCGTAATGGTAATTTTATAACTGTCTTCGGTTAAAAATATTAGTTTTAAAGTATTAAAACTTCTTTTGACGTCCAAATAGGCTGTTTAAGGCGAAATACTCGCAATAAACATTGTTAATCGTACATTACTTGAGTTATTTCGATTTATAGTTATAACTATCTTGTTATATTTCTTAAAAATAATTTAATAAATGTTATTGGTTAGTAATCGAACTTTAAACATATTAAAAGTACAATAGGCATTATAATAGGCTGTTATAAACAAAATACTTGTAGTAAAATCTTTTTTATCGTACATTATTTGAGTTATTATTATTTTTTGTATTAATATTCTTGTAATATATCATATAGGTGATTCAATAACTTTTTTTTGTTAGGAATTTTAATTTTAAATTATTAAAACTCCTTTTGACATTAAATTCGGCTGTTTAAGACGAAATACTTGCAATAAACTTTGTTTTTCGTACATTATTTGAGTTATTTCGTATTTAGGATAGATTATTCTAGTTTTATTTATTACAGCTTTTTTAATAAACGTTATTGGTTAGTAATCTAACTTTAAACATATCAAAGGTACAATAGGCATTATAATATACTGTTTTAAGCAAAATACTTGTATTAAACCCTTTTTTATCATACATTATTTGAATTATTATGATTTTTGGTATTGATATTCTTATAATATATCTTACTGCTAATTATATAAACCTCTTCAGTTAGAAATAATTGTTTCAATGTATTAAAACTACTTTAGACGACAAAATCGGCTGTTTAAGACGAAATACATGCAAAAAACATTGTTCATCGTGCATTATTTGAGTAATTTTGATTTTTGGTTATAATATTCTTGTAATATTTCGTAAAGGCTTTTTAATAAACCTCATCGGTTAAAAATATTAGTTTTAAAGTATTAAAACTCATTTTGACGTCAAAATCGGTTGTTTAAGACGAAATACTTGCAGAAAACATTGTTTATCGTACATAATTTAAGTAAATTTTGGTTTTTTGTTATAATATTCTTGTAATAAATCGAAAAATTTAATACAATAAACCTCTCCGGTTAAAAATATTAGTTTTAAAGTATTAAAACTCCTTTTGACGTCAAAATCGGCTGTTTAAGACGAAATACTTGCAATAAACATTGTTTATCGTACATTATTTGAGTTATTTCGAAATTTTGTTATAATATTCATGTTATATTTCTTACAGCTAATTTAATAAATGTTATTGGTTAGTAATCGAACTTTAAACATATTATAAGGACAATAGGCATTAAAATAGGCTGTTTTAAACAAAATACTTGTATTAAACACTTTTTTATCGTACATTATTTGAGTTATTTTGACTTAAGTTTTAAATATTATTGTTACATATCATACAGCTAATTAAATAAACCTCTTCGGTTAGGAATATTAGTCTTAAAGTATTAAATCTCACTTTGACGTCAAAATCGGATGTTTAAGACGAAATACTTGCAAAAAACATTGTTTATCGTACATAATTTAAGTTGTTTTCATTTTTGGTTATAATATTCTTGTAATATTACCTAAGGGTAATTTATAAAGATTTTTTGATTAAAAATATTAGTTGTAAAGTATTAAAACTTCGTTTCACGTCAAAATCAGCTGTTTAAGACGAAATACTCTCAATAAAAATTGTTTATCGTACATTACTTGAGTTATTTCGATTTTTAGTTATAATATTCATGTTATATTTTTTTAAATAATTTAATAAACGTTATTGGTTAGTAATCTAACTTTAAACATATTATAAGTACAACGGGCATTATAATAGGCTGTTTTTAACAAAATACTTATATTAAACATATTAAAAGTACAAGAGGAGTTTTAATAGGCTGTTTTAAACTAAATACTTGTATTAAACTATTTTTATCGTATATTATTCGAATTATTATGATTTTTGGTATTAATATTCTTGTAATATATCTTACAGCTAGTTAAATAAACCTCTTTGGTTAGAAATAAAGTATTAAAACTCATTTTGACGTAAAAATCAGCTGTTTAAAACAAAATAATTGCAATAAACATTATTTATCTAACATTATTTGAGTTTATTCGATTTTCGTTATAATAATATATTTAAATTTTGTGAAGGTAATTCAATTAACGTTTTCGGTTTAAAATATTTGTTTTAAATAATTAATCTCCATTTGACGTCAAAATTGTCTGTTTAAGAGACGAAATACTTGCAATAAACATTGTTTATCGTACGTTATTTGAGTTATTTCGTGTTTGGTTATAATATTCCTGAAGTGTTTCGTAAAGGTTATTTAATAACTGTGTTCGGTTAAAAATATTAGTTTTAAAGTATTAAAACTTCTTTTGACGTCAAAATCGGCTGTTTAAGACGAAATACTCGCAATAAACATTGTTTATCGTACATTATATGAGTTATTTCGATTTTTCGTTATAATATTCTCGTTATATTTCTTACAGCTAATTTAATAACTGTTTTTGGTTATTAATCGAACTTTAAACATATTAAAAGTACATTAGGCATTATAAAAGGCTGTTTTAAACAAAATCATAGTATTAAACCCTTTTTTATCGGACATTATTAAACTTATTACGATTTTTGGTAATAATATTTTTGTAATATATCATATAGCTAATTAAGTAAACTTCTTTGGTTTAGAATATTGTATTTAAAGTATTAAAACTCCTTTTGACGTCAAAATCGGCTGTTTAAGACGAAATACTCGCAATAAACATTGTTTATCGTACATTATTTGAGTTATTTTAAAATTTGGTTATAATATTTTTGTAGTTTTTCGTAAAGGTAATTTAATTACTGTCTTCGGTTAAAAATATTAGTTTTAAAGTATTAAAACTTCTTTTGACGTCAAAATAGGTTGTTTAAGGCGAAATACTCGCAATAAACATTGTTTATCGTATATTACTTTAGTTATTTCGTTTTTTAGCTATAACTATCTTGTTATATTTCTTAAAAATAATTGAAAAAACGTTATTGGTTAGTAATTTAACTTTAAACATACTTAAAGTACTATAGGCATTATAATAGGCTGTTTTAAACAAAATACTTGTATCAAACGGTTTTTTATCGTACATTAATTTAATTATTATGATTTTGTGTATTAATATACTTAAAATATATCATATAGCTAATTAAATAAGCATCTTATTAAAGTATTAAAACTCATTTCAACGTCAAATCGGCTGTTTAAAACGAAACACTTGTAATAAACATTGTTTATCGTGCATTATTAAAGGTATTTCGATTTTTGGTTATATTTTTCTTGTAATATTTCGTAAAGGTAATTCAATTAACGTCCTCGGTTTAAAATATTAGTTTTTAATAATTAAAACTTCTTTTTACGTCAAAATAGGCTGTTAAAGACGAAATACTGTAGTAAACATTATTTATCGTTTGTTATTGTAGTTATTTAGATTTTTTGTGAAATTTTTTTTGTTATATTTCTTATAGCTAATTAAATAAACGTTATTGGTTTGTAATCAAACTTTAAACATATTAAAAGTTCATTAGGAATAATAATAGGCTGTTTTAAACAAAATACTTGTATTAAACCCTTTTTATTGTACATTATTTGAATTATTATTAATTTTGGTATTAATATTCTTGTAATATATCATACAGCTAATTAAATAAACCTCTTCGGTTAGGAATATTAGTTTTAAAGTATTAAAAGTCTTTTTGACGTAAATATCGGCTTTTTAAGACGATTTTGACGTCAAAATCGGCTTTTTAAGACGAAATACTGGTAATAAATATTGTTTATCCTTTATTATTTGAGTTATTAAATTTTTGGTTTAAATATTCTTGTAATATTAAGTAAAGGTAATTTAATAAACCTCTGCGGTAAAAAATATTAGTTTTATATAATTAAAACTCTATTTGATGTCATTATTGACTGTTTAAGAGACGAGATACTTGCAATAAACATTGTTTATCGTATATTATTTGACTTATTTTAGTATTTGGTTATAATATTACTGTAGTTTTTCGTAATGGTAATTTAATAACTGTCTTCGGTTAAAAATATTAGTTTTAAAGTGTTAAAACTTCTTTTGACGTCAAAATATGCTGTTTAAGGCGAAATACTCGCAATAAACATTGTTAATCGTACATTACTTGAGTTATTTCGATTCATAGTTATAACTATCTTGTTATATTTCTTAAAAATAATTTAATAAACGTTATTGGTTAGTAATCAAACTTTAAACATATTAAAAGTACAATAGGCGTTATAATAGGCTGTTATAAACAAAATACTTGTAGTAAAATCTTTTTTATCGTACATTATTTGAGTTATTATTATTTTTGGTATTAATATTCTTGTAATATATCATATAGGTGATTCAATAAATTTTTTTTGTTAAGAATATTAATTTTAAATTATCAAAACTCCTTTGGACGTTAAATTCGGCTGTTTAAGACGAAATACTTGCAATAAACTTTGTTTATCGTACATTATTTGAGTTATTTCGTATTTTGGATAGATTATTCTAGTTATATTTATTACAGCTTTGTTAATAAACGTTATTGGAAATAATCTAACTTTAAACATATCAAAGGTATAATAGGCATTATAATATACTGTTTTAAGCAAAATACTTGTATTAAACCCTTTTTTATCGTACATTATTTGAATTATTATGATTTTTGGTATTGATATTCTTGTAATATATCTTACTGCTAATTATATAAACCTCTTCAGTTAGAAATAATTGTTTCAATGTATTAAAACTACTTTAGACGACAAAATCGGCTGTTTAAGACGAAATACATGCAAAAAACATTGTTCATCGTGCATTATTTGAGTAATTTTTATTTTTGGTTATAATATTCTTGTTATATTTCGTAAAGGCTTTTTAATAAACCTCATCGGTTAAAAATATTAGTTTTAAAGTATTAAAACTCATTTTGACGTCAAAATCGGCTGTTTAAGAAATACTTGCAGAAAACATTGTTTATCGTACATAATTTAAGCAAATTTTGGTTTTTTGTTATAATATTCTTGTAATAAATCAAAAAATTTAATACAATAAACCTCTCCGGTTAAAAATATTAGTTTTAAAGTATTAAAACTCCTTTTGACGTCAAAATCGGCTGTTTAAGACGAAATACTTGCAATAAACATTGTTTATCGTACATTATTTGAGTTATTTCGATTTTTTGTTATAATATTCATGTTATATTTCTTACAGCTAATTTAATAAATGTTATTGGTTAGTAATCGAACTTTAAACATATTATTTAACTTAATATATAATATTATAAGTACAATAGGCATTAAAATAGGCTGTTTTAAACTAAATACTTGTATTAAAGACTTTTTTATTGTACATTATTTGAGTTATTTTGACTTAAGGTTATAATATTATTGTAATATATCATATAGGTTATTATATAAAGCTCTTCGGTTAAAATGTAAGTTTTAAAATATTAAAACTTCTTTTGACGTCAAAATCGGCTGTTTAAGACGAATTACTCGCAATAAACATTGTTTATCGTATATTACTTGAGTTATTTCGATTTTTAGCTATAACTATCTTGTTATATTTCTTAAAAATAATTGAAAAAACGTTATTGGTTAGTAATCTAACTTTAAACATACTTAAAGTACAATAGGCATTATAATAGGCTGTTTTAAACAAAATACTTGTATCAAACCGTTTTTTATCGTACATTAATTTAATTATTATGATTTTGTGTATTAATATACTTAGAATATATCATATAGCTAATTAAATAAGCATCTTTGGTTAGGAATAATAAATTTAAAGTATTAAAACTCATTTCAACGCCAAATCGGCTGTTTAAGACGAAACACTTGTAATAAACATTGTTTTTCGTGCATTATTAAAGTTATTTCGATTTTTGTTATAATATTCTTGTAATATTTCGTAAAGGTAATTTAATTAACGTCCTCGGTTTAAAATATGAGTTTTAAATAATTAAAACTCCTTTTACGTCAAAATAGGCTGTTTAAGACGAAATACTGAAGTAAACATTATTTATCGTTTATTATTGTAGTTATTTAATTTTTTTGTGATAATTTTTTTGTTATATTTCTTATAGCTAATTAAATAAACGTTATTGGTTTGTAATCAAACTCTAAACATATTAAAAGTTCATTAGGAATTATAATATGCTGTTTTAAACAAAATACTTGTATTAAACTCTTTTTTATTGTACATTATTTGAATTATTATGAATTTTGGTAATAATAATTTTTTTATATATCATACAGCTAATTAAATAAAGCTCTTCGGTAAAAAATATTAGTCTTAAAGTATTAAATCTCACTTTGACGTCAAAATCGGCTGTTTAAGACGAAATACTTGCAAAAAACATTGTTTATCGTACATAATTTAGGTTGTTTTCATTTTTGGTTATAATATTCTTGTAATATTACCTAAGGGTAATTTATAAAACTGCTTTGATTAAAAATATTAGTTGTAAAGTATTAAAACTTCGTTTCACGTCAAAATCAGCTGTTTAAGACAAAATAATCTCAATAAAAATTGTTTATCGTACATTACTTGAGTTATTTCGATTTTAGGTTATAATATTCTTGTTATATTTCTTAAAAATAATTTAATAAACGTTATTGGTTAGTAATCTAACTTTAAATATATTATAAGTACAACAGGCATTATAATAGGCTGTTTTTAACAAAATACTTTCATAAACCGTTTTTGATCGCACATTATTTGAATTATTATGATTTTTTGTATTAATATACTTAAAATATATCATAAAGCTAATTAAATAAACATATTCGGTTAGGAATATTAGTTTTCAAGTATTAAAACATATTTTAAAGTCAAAATCGGCTGTTTATAACAAACTACTTGTAATATACATTATTTATCGTACATTATTCAAGTTATTTAGATTTTTGGTTATAATATTCTTGGAATATTTCGTAAAGGTCATTCAATTAACGTCTTTGGTTATAAATATTAGTTTTATATAATTAAAACTCCATTTGACGTCATTATTGTCTGTTGAAGCGACGAAATACTTGCAATAATCATTGTCTATCGTACGTTATTTGAGTTATTTCGTGTTTGGTTATAATATTCCTGTAGTATTTCGTAAAGGTAATTTAGAAACTGTCTTCGGTTAAAAATATTAGTTTTAAAGTATTAAAACTTCTTTTGACGTCAAAATCGGCTGTTTAAGACGAAATACTCGCAGAAAACGTTGTTTATCGTACATTATTTGAGTTATTTCAATTTTTGGTTATAATATTCTTGTTATATTTCTCACAGCTAATTTAATAACTGTTTTTGGTTATTAATCGAACTTTAAACGTATTAAAAGTACAATAGGCATTTTAAAAGGCTGTTTTAAACAAAATACTTGTATTAAACCGTTTTTGATCGCACATTATTTGAATTATTATGACTTTTTTGTATTAATATACTTAAAATATATCATACAGCTAATTAAATAAACATCTTCGGTTAGGAATATTAGGTTTCAAGTATAAAAACTTATTTTAACGTCAAAATCGGCTGTTTATAACAAAATACTTGTAATAAACATTATTTATCGTACATTATTCAAGTTATTTAGATTTTTGGTTAAAATATTCTTGTAATATTTCGTAAAGGTATTTCAATTAACGTCTTCGGTTAATAAAATTAGTTTTAAATAATCAAAACTTTATATGAGGTCATAATTGTCTGTTTAAGAGACGAAAAACTAGCAATAAACATTGTTTATCGTACATTAGTTAAGTTATTTCGACATTTTGTTATAATATTCCTGTAGTATTTTGTAAAGGTAATATAATAAACCTCTTCGGTTAAAAATGTTGGTTTTAAAGTATTAAAAGTTCTTCTGACGTCAAAATAGGCTGTTTAAGACGAAATACTGCAGTAAACATTATTAATCGTACATTATTTTAGTTATTTTGATTTTTTGTGATAATTTTTTTGTTATATTTATTATAGCTAATTGAATAAACGTTATTGGTTTGTAATCTAACTTTAGACATATTAAAAGTACAATAGTAATTATAATAGGCTGTTTTAAACAAAATACTTGTATCAAAACCCTTTTTATTGTACATTATTTGAATAATTATAATTTTTGGATATAATATTCTTGTAATATATCATACAGCTAATTAAATAAACCTCTTCGGTTAGGAATATTAGTTTTAAAGTATTAAAAGTCTTTTTGACGTCAAAATCGGCTTTTTAAGACGAAATACTGGTAATAAATATTGTTTATCCTTTATTATTTGAGTTATTAAACTTTTGGTTAAAATATTCTTGTAATATTAAGCAAAGGTAATTTAATAAACCTCTGTGGATAAAAATATTAGTTTTATATAATTAAAACTCTATTTGATGTCATTATTGTCTGTTTAAGAGACGAGATACTTGCAATAAACATTGTTTATCGTATATTATTTGACTTATTATGATTTTTGGTTATAATATTACTGTAGTTTTTCGTAATGGTAATTTAATAACTGTTTTCGGTTAAAAATATTAGTTTTAAAGTGTTAAAACTTCTTTTGACGTCAAAATAGGCTGTTTAAGGCGAAATACTCGCAATAAACATTGTTAATCGTACATTACTTGAGTTATTTCGATTTATAGTTATAACTATCTTGTTATATTTCTTAAAAATAATCAAATAAACGTTATTGGTTAGTAATCGAACTTTAAACATATTAAAAGTACAATAGGCGTTATAATAGGCTGTTATAAACAAAATACTTGTAGTAAAATCTTTTTTATCGTACATTATTTGAGTTATTATTATTTTTGGTATTAATATTCTTATAATTTATCATATAGGTGATTCAATAATTTTTTTTTGTTAGGAATTTTAATTTTAAATTATTAAAACTCCTTTGGACGTTAAATTTGGCTGTTTAAGACGAAATACTTGTAATAAACTTTGTTTATCGTACATTATTTGAGTTATTTCGTATTTTCGATAGCTTATTCTAGTTATTTTTCTTACAGCTTTTTTAATAAACGTTATTGGTTAGTAATCTAACTTTAAACATATTAAAGGTACAATAGGCATTATAATATACTGTTTTAAGCAAAATACTTGTATTAAACCCTTTTTTATCGTACATTATTTGAATTATTATGATTTTTGGTATTGATATTCTTGTAATATATCTTACTGCTAATTATATAAACCTCTTCAGTTAGAAATAATTGTTTCAATGTATAAAAACTACTTTAGACGTCAAAATCGGCTTTTTAAGACGAAATACATGCAAAAAACTTTGTTCATCGTGCATTATTTGAGTATTTTTGATTTTTTGTTATAATATTCTTGTAATATTTCGTAAAGGCTTTTTAATAAACCTCATCGGTTAAAAATATTAGTTTTAAAGTATTAAAACTCATTTTGACGTCAAAATCGGCTGTTTAAGATGAAATACTTGCAGAAAACATTGTTTATTGTACATAATTTAAGTAAATTTTGGTTTTTTGTTATAATATTCTTGTAATAAATCGAAAAATTTAATACAATAAACCTCTCCGGTTAAAAATATTAGTTTTAAAGTATTAAAACTCCTTTTGACGTCAAAATCGGCTGTTAAAGACGAAATATTTGCAATAAACATTGTTTATCGTACATTATTTGAGTTATTTCGATTTTTTGTTATAACATTCATGTTATATTTCTTACAGCTAATTTAATAATTGTTATTGGTTAGTAATCGAACTTTAAACATACTATATGTACAATAGGCATTAAAATAGGCTGTTTTAAACAAAATACTTGTATTAAACACTTTTTTATTGTACATTATTTGAGTTATTTTGACTTAAGGTTATAATATTATTGTAATATATCATATAGGTAATTATATAAACCTCTTCGGTTAAAATTTCAGTTTTAAAGTACTAAAACTCCTTTTGACGTCAAAATCGGCTGTTTAAGACGAAATACTTGCAATAAACATTGTTTAGCGTACATTATTTGAGTTATTTCGATTTTTGGTATTAATATTCTTGTAATATTTCAAAAAGGTAATTCATTAAACCACTTCGCTTAAAAATATTAGTTTTAAAATATTAAAACTTCTTTTGACGTCGAAATCGGCTGTTTAAGACGAAATACTCGTAATAAACATTGTTTATCGTATATTACTTGAGTTATTTCGATTTTTAGTTATAACTATCTTGTTATATTTCTTAAAAATAATTGAAAAAACGTTATTGGTTAGTAATCTAACTTTAAACATACTAAAAGTACAATAGGCATTATAATAGGCTGTTTTAAACAAAATACTTGTATCAAACCGTTTTTTATCGTATATTAATTTAATTATTATGATTTTGTGTATTAATATACTTAAAATATATCATATAGCTAATTAATTAAGCATCTTTTGTTAGGAATATTAAATTTAAAGTATTAAAACTCATTTCAACGTCAAATCGGCTGTTTAAGACGAAACACTTGTAATAAACATTGTTTATCGTGCATTATTAAAGTTATTTCGATTTTTGGTTATAATATTCCTGTAATATTTCGTAAAGGTAATTCAATTAACATCCTCGGTTTAAAATATTAGTTTTAAATAATTAAAACTTCTTTTTACGTCAAAATAGGCTGTTTAAGACGAAATACTGTAGTAAACATTATTTATCGTTTATTATTGTAATTATTTAGATTTTTTGTGATAATTTTTTTTGTTATATATCATACAGCTAATTAAATAAACCTCTTCGGTAAGGAATATTAGTCTTAAAGTATTAAATCTCACTTTGGCGTCAAAATCGGCTGTTTAAGACGAAATACTTGCAAAAAACATTGTTTATCGTACAAAATTTAAGTTGTTTTCATTTTTGGTTATAATATTCTTGTAATATTACCTAAGGGTAATTTATAAAACTTCTTCGATTAAAAATATTGGTTGTAAAGTAATAAAACTTCGTTTCACGTCAAAATCAGCTGTTTAAGACGAAATACTCTCAATAAAAATTGTTTATCGTACATTACTTGAGTTATTTCGATTTCTAGTTATAATATTCTTGTTATATTTCTTAAAAATAATTTAATAAACGTTATTGGTTAGTAATCTAACTTTAAACATATTATAAGTACAAGAGGCATTATAATAGGCTGTTTTTAACAAAATACTTTTTTTAAACCGTTTTTGATCGCAAATTTTTTGAATTATTATGATTTTTCGTATTAATATACTTAAAATATATCATACAGCTAATTAAATAAACATATTCGGTTAAGAATATTAGCATCAAGTATTAAAACTTATTTTAACGTCAAAATCGGCTGTTTATCACAAACTACTTGCAATAAACATTATTTATCTAACATTATTTGAGTTTATTCGATTTTCGTTACAATAATCTATTTAAATTTTGAAGGTAATTCAATTAACATTTTCGGTTTAAAATATTTGTTTTAAATAATTAATCTCCATTTGACGTCAAAATTGTCTGTTTAAGAGACAAATACTTGCAATAAACATTGTTTATCGTACATTACTTGAGTTATTTTAATTTTTTGTTACATTATTCTTGTAATATTTTATAAGGTAATTTAGTAAACCCTTTGGTTAGAAATATTAGTTTAAAAGTATTAAAACTCCTTTTTGACGTCAAAATCGGCTGTTTAAATCAAAATATTTGCAATAAACATTGTTTATCGTACATTTTTTGAATTATTTCAATTTTTGGTTATAATATTCTTGTAATATTTCGTAAAGGTAATTCAATTAACGTCTTCGGTTATAAATATTAGTTTTATATAATTAAAACTCCATTTGACGTCAAAATTGTCTGTTGAAGCGACGAAATACTTGCAATAAACATTGTTTATCGTACGTTATTTGAGTTATTTCGTGTTTGGTTATTATATTCCTGTAGTGTTTCTCAAAGGTTATTTAATAACTGTCTTCGGTTAAAAATATTAGTTTTAAAGTATTAAAACTTCTTTTGACGTCAAAATCGGCTGTTTAAGACGAAATACTGCAGTAAACATTATTTATCATACATTATTTTAGTTATTTTGATTTCTAGTGATAATTTTTTTGTTATATTTCTTATAGCTAATTAAATAATCGTTATTGGTTTGTAATCTAACTTTAGACATATCAAAAGTACAATAAGAATTATAATAGGCTGTTTTAAACAAAATACTTGTATTAAACCCTTTTTTATCGGACATTATTTAACTTATTATGATTTTTGGTATTAATATTTTTGTAATATATCATATAGCTAATTAAGTAAACTTCTTTGGTTAAGAATATTAAATTTAAAGTATTAAAAGTCTTTTTGACGTCAAAATCGGCTTTTTAAGACGAAATACTTGCAAAAAACATTGTTTATCGTACATAATTTAAGTTATTTTGATTTTTGGTTTTAATATTCTTGTAATATTACGTAAAGGTAATTTAATAAACCTCTTTGGTTATTAATATTAGTTGTAAAGTATTAAAACTTCGTTTGACGTCATAATCAGCTGTTTAAGACGAAATACTCTCAATAAAAATTAATTATCGTACATTACTTGAGTTATTACGATTTTTAGTTATAATATTCTTGTTATATTTCTTAAAAATAATTTAATAAACGTTATTGGTTAGTAATCTAACTTTAAACATATTAAAAGTACAATAGGCATTATAATAGGCTGTTTTAAACAAAATACATGTATTAAACCGTTTTTGATCCAACATTATTTGAATTATTATGATTTTTTGTATTAATATACTTGAAATATATCATACAGCTAATTAAATAAACATATTCGGTTAGGAATATTAGTTTTCAACTATTAAAACTTATTTTAACGTCAAAATCGGCTGTTTATAACAAAATACTTGTAATAAACATTATTTATCGTACATTATTCAAGTTATTTAGATTTTTGGTTAAAATATTCTTGTAATATTTCGTAAAGGTAATTCAATTAACGTCCTCGGTTAATAATATTAGTTTTAAAGAATTAAAACTTTATTTGACGTCATAATTGTCTGTTTAAGAGACGAAAAACTAGCAATAAACATTGTTTACCGCACATTAGTTAAGTTATTTCGATATTTTGTTATAATATTCCTGTAGTATTTTGTAAAGGTAATATAATAAACCTCTTCGGTTAAAAATATTGGTTTTAAAGTATTAAAAGTTCTTCTGACGTCAAAATAGGCTGTTTAAAACGAAATACTGCAGTAAACATTATTTATCGTACATTATTTTAGTTATTTTGATTTTTTGTGATAATTTTTTTGTTATATTTCTTATAGCTAATTAAATAAACGTTATTGGTTTGTAATCTAACTTTAGAAATATTAAAAGTACAATAGGAATTATAATAGGCTGTTTTAAACAAAATACTTGTATCAAAACCCTTTTTTATTGTACATTATTTAAATTATAATGATTTTTGGTATTAATATTCTCGTAATATATCAAACAGCTAATTAAATAAACCTCTTCCGTTAGGAATATTAGTTTTAAAGTATTAAAAGTCTTTTTGACGTCAAAATCGGCTGTTTAAGACGAAATACTTGTAATATATATTGTTTATTCTTTATTATTTGAGATATTAAATTTTTGGTTAAAATATTCTTGAGATATAAAGTAAAGGTAATTTAATAAACCTCTGCGGTTAAAAATATTAGTTTTATATAATTAAAACTTTTTTTGACGTCATTATTGTCTGTTTAAGAGACGAAGTACTTGCAATAAACATTGTTTATCGTATATTATTTGACTTATTTAAAAATTTGGTTATAATATTCCTGTAGTTTTTCGTAAAGGTAATTTGATTACTGTTTTCGGTTAAAAATATTAGTTTTAAAGTATTAAAACTTCTTTTGACGTCAAAATAGGTTGTTTAAGGCGAAATACTCGCAATAAACATAGTTTATCGTACATTACTTGAGTTATTTTGATTTTTAGTTATAACTTACTTTTTTTATTTCTTACAGCTAATTTAATAATTGTTATTGGTTAGTAATCGAACTTTAAACATATTAAAAGTTCATTAGGAATTATAATAGGCTGTATTAAACAAAATACTTGTATTAAACCCTTTTTTATTGTACATTATTTGAATTATTATGATTTTTGGTAATAATATTCTTGTTATATATCATACAGCTAATTAAATAAACCTCGTCGGTTAGGAATATTAGTTTTAAAGTATTAAATCTCATTTTGACGTAAAATCGGCTGTTTAAGACGAAATACTTGCAAAAAACATTGTTTTTTCTTCATTATTTAACTTATTAAATTTTTGATTATAATATTCCTGTAGTATTTCGTAAAGATAATTAAATAACAGTCTTTGGTTAAAAATATTTTTTTTAAAGTATTAAAACTTCTTTTGACGTCTAAATAGGCTGTTTAAGACAAAATACTTGCAATAAACTATGTTTATCGTACATTACTTGAGTTATTCCGATTTTTAGCTATAATATTCTTATTAAATTTCTTAAAAATAATTTAATAAACGTTATTGTTTAGTAATCTAACTTTAAACATATTATAAGTACAATAGGCATTATAATAGGCTGTTAAAAAAAAAAAATACTTATATTAAACCGTTTTTGATCGCACATTATTCAAATTTTTATAATATTTTGTATTATTATACTTGAAATATATCATACAGCTAATTAAATAAACATCTTCGGTTATGAATATCAGTTTTCAAGTATTTAAACTTATTTTAACGTCAAAACCGGCTGTTTAAGACGAAATACTTGTAATAAACTTTATTTATTGTACATTATTCAAGTTATTTAGATTTTTGGTTAATATATTCTTGTAATGTTTCGTAAAGGTAATTCATTAACGTCCTCGGTTAAAAGTATTAGTTTTAAAGAATTAAAACTTCATTTGACGTCATTATTGTCTGTTTAAGAGTCAAAAAACTAGCAATAAACATTGTTTATCGTACATTATTTGAGTTATTTCGATTTTTGGTTATAATATTTTTGTAATATTTCGTAAAGGTAATTTAATAACTGTCGTCGGTTAAAAATATTAGTTTTAAGGTATTGAAACTTCTTTTAACGTCAAAATAGACTGTTTAAGACGAAATACTGCAGTAAAAATTATTTATCGTTTATTATTGTGATTATTTTGATTTTTTGTGATAATATTTTTGTTATATTTCTTTTAGCTATTTAAATAAACGTAATTGATTAGTAATCTAACTTTAGACATATTCAAAGTACAATAGGAATTATAATAGGCTAATTTATACAAAATAATTGTATATAACCCTTTTTATTAATGCATTTTTTGAATTGTTATAATTTTTGATATTAATATTCTTGTAATATAACATACAGCTAATTAAATAAACCTTTTCGGTTAGAAAATTAGTTTTAAAATATTACAACTCATTTTGACGTCAAAATCGGCTGTTTAAGACGTAATATTTGCAATAAACTTTGTTTATAGTACAAAATTTTAGTTATTTCGATTTTTAGTTTTAATAATCTTGTTTTATTTCTTATAGGTAATTAAACAAACGTTATTTGTTATTAGTCGAACTTTAAACATATTAAAAGTACAATAGGCATTATAATAGGCTCTTTTAAACAGAATACTTTTATTAAACCTTTATTTATTGTACATTATTTGAATTATTATGATTTTTAGTTATAATATTCTTGTTATATATCATACAGCTAATTCAATAAACCTCTACTGTTAGGAAAATTAGTTTTAAGTATTAAAACTCATTGTGACGTCAAAATCGTCTGTTTAAAACGAAATACCTGCCATAAACATTGTTTATTCTTCATTATTTAAGTTATTAAATTTTTGATTATAATATTTCTGTAGTATTTTGTAAAGGTAATTTTATAACTGTCTTCGGTTAAAAATATTAGTTTTAAAGTATTAAAACTTTTTCGACGTCAAAATAGGCTAGTTAAAACGAAATACTTACAATAAACTATGTTTATCGTACATTTTTTGAGTTATTGTGATTTTTGGCTATAATAATCTTGTTATAATTCTTATAGCTATTTTAATAAACGTTATTGGTTAGTAATCGAACTTTAAACATATTAAAAGTACAATAGATATTGTAATAGGCTGTTTAAAAAAAAATACTTGTATTAAACCCTTTTTTATCGTACATTATTTGATTTATTATGATGTTTGGTGTTAATATTCTTGTGATATATCATATAGGTAAATCAATAAACTTCTTTGGTTAGGAATATTATATTTAAAGTATTAGAACTCCTTTTGACGTCAAAATCGGCTGTTAAAAACGAAATAGTTGGAATAAATTTTATTTATCGTACATTATTTGAGTTATTCCGTATTTTGGATATATTATTCTTGTTATATTTTTTACAGCTAATTTAATAAACGTTATTGGTTATTAATCTAACTTTAAACATATAAAAGGTACAATAGGCATTAAATAGGCTGTTTTGAACAAAATATTTGTATTAACTAAATTTTATAGTATATTATTTGAATTATTATGATTTTTGGTATTAATATTCTTGTAATAGATCATACAGTTAATTAAATAAACCTCTTCGGTTAGAAATACTAGTTTTAAAGTATTAAAACTCATTTTGACGTCAAAATCAATTCTTTAAGACAAAATACTTACAATAAACATTGTTTATCCTACATTATTTGAGTTATTTCCATTTTAAATTATAATATTCTTGTAATATTTCGTAAAGGTAATTTAATAACTGACTTCGGTTAAAAATATTAGTTTTAAAGTAATAAAACTTCTTTTGACGTCAAAATCGGCTGTTTAAGACGAAATACTTGCAATAAACATTATTTATCTTACATTATTTTAGTTTTTTCGATTTTTTCTTATAATATTTTCGTTCTATTTCTTATAGCTTATTTAATTAACGTTATTGCTTAGTAATCTAATTTTAAATATATTAAACATTTAAAAGGCATTATAATAGGCTGTTTTAAACAAAATACTTGTATTAAACCCTTTTTTATTGTACATTATTTGAATCATTATGATTTTTGGATTTAATATTCTTGTAATATATCATACAGTTAATTAAATAAACCTCATTGGTTAGAAATAATTGTTTGATTGTTTTAAAACTACTTTAGACATCAAAATCAGCTGTTTTAGACGAAATACTTGCAAAAAACATAGTTTATCGTACATAATTTAAGTTAATTTCGCATTTTTGTTATAATATTCATGTAATATATCGTAAAGGTAGTTTAATAAATCTCTTCGGATAAAAATATTAGTTTTAAAGTATTAAAAATTCTTTTAACTTCAAAATCGGCTGTTTAAGTCGAAATACTTGCAATAAACATTTTTTATCGTACATTATTTAAGTTATTTTCATTTTTAGCTATAATATTCTTGTTATATTTCTTACAGCTTTTTAAATAAACGTTATTGGTTAGTAATCGAACTTTAAACATATTCAAACTACATAAGTCATTAAAATAGGCTGTTTTAAACAAATTACTTGTATTAAACGCTTTTTTATCGTACATTATTTGAGTTATTTCGACCAAATGTTATAATATTATTGTAATATATAATATAGATAATTAAATAAACCTCTTCGGTTAAAATGTCAGTTTAAAAATATTTAAACTCCTTTTGACGTCAAAATCGGCTGTTTAAGACGAAATACTTGCAAAAAACATTGTTTATTCTTCATTATTTAAGTTATTTTGATTTTTGAATTTAATTTTCTTGTAATATTACGTAAAGGTAATTTAATAAACCTCTTTGGTTAAAAATATTATATGTAAAGTATTCAAACTTCGTTTGACGTCATAATTAGCTGTTTAAGACGAAATACTCTCAATAAAAATTGTTTATCGTACATTACTTGAGTTATTTCGATTTTCGGCTATAATAATCTTGTTATATCTTTTATACCTAATTTAATAAACGTTATTGGTTAGTAATCGAACTTTAATCATATTAAAAGTACAATAGATATTGTAATAGGCTGTTTAAAAAAAAAATACTTGTATAAAACCCTTTTTTATCGTACATTATTTGAGTTATTATGATGTTTAGTGTTTATTTTCTTGTAAAATATCATATAGGTTATTCAATAAACTTCTTTGGTTAGGAATATTAAATTTAAAGTATTAGAACTCCTTTTGACGTCAAAATCGGCTGTTTAAGAATAAATCTTTGGAATAAACTTTATTTATCGTACATTATTTGATTTATTTCGTATTTTCGATAGCTTTTTCTAGTTATTTTTCTTACAGCTTTTTTAATAAACGTTATTGGTTAGTAATCTAACTTTAAACATATTAAAGGTACAATAGGCATTATAATATACTGTTTTAAGCAAAATACTTGTATTAAACCCTTTTTTATCGTATATTATTTGAATTATTATGATTTTTGGTATTGATATTCTTCTAATATATCTTACTGCTAATTATATAAACCTCTTCAGTTAGAAATAATTGTTTCAATGTATTAAAACTACTTTAGACGTCAAAATCGGCTGTTTAAGACGAAATACATGCAAAAAACTTTGTTCATCGTGCATTATTTGAGTATTTTTGATTTTTTGTTATAATATTCTTGTAATATTTCGTAAAGGCTTTTTAATAAACCTCATCGGTTAAAAATATTAGTTTTAAAGTATTAAAACTCATTTTGACGTCAAAATCGGCTGTTTAAGATGAAATACTTGCAGAAAACATTGTTTATTGTACATAATTTAAGTAAATTTTGGTTTTTTGTTATAATATTCATGTAATAAATCGAAAAATTTAATACAATAAACCTCTCCGGTTAAAAATATTAGTTTTAAAGTATTAAAACTCCTTTTGACGTCAAAATCGGCTGTTAAAGACGAAATATTTGCAATAAACATTGTTTATCGTACATTATTTGAGTTATTTCGACTTTTTGTTATAACATTCATGTTATATTTCTTACAGCTAATTTAATAATTGTTATTGGTTAGTAATCGAACTTTAAACATACTATATGTACAATAGGCATTAAAATAGGCTGTTTTAAACAAAATACTTGTATTAAACACTTTTTTATTGTACATTATTTGAGTTATTTTGACTTAAGGTTATAATATTATTATAATATATCATATAGGTAATTATATAAACCTCTTCGGTTAAAATTTCAGTTTTAAAGTACTAAAACTCCTTTTGACGTCAAAATCGGCTGTTTAAGACGAAATACTTGCAATAAACATTGTTTAGCGTACATTATTTGAGTTATTTCGATTTTTGGTATTAATATTCTTGTAATATTTCAAAAAGGTAATTTATTAAACCACTTCGCTTAAAAATATTAGTTTTAAAATATTATAACTTCTTTTGACGTCGAAATCGGCTGTTTAAGACGAAATACTCGTAATAAACATTGTTTATCGTATATTACTTGAGTTATTTCGATTTTTAGTTATAACTATCTTGTTATATTTCTTAAAAATAATTGAAAAAACGTTATTGGTTAGTAATCTAACTTTAAACATACTAAAAGTACAATAGGCATTATAATAGGCTGTTTTAAACAAAATACTTGTATCAAACCGTTTTTTATCGTATATTAATTTAATTATTATGATTTTGTGTATTAATATACTTAAAATATATCATATAGCTAATTAATTAAGCATCTTTTGTTAGGAATATTAAATTTAAAGTATTAAAACTCATTTCAACGTCAAATCGGCTGTTTAAGACGAAACACTTGTAATAAACATTGTTTATCGTGCATTATTAAAGTTATTTCGATTTTTGGTTATAATATTCCTGTAATATTTCGTAAAGGTAATTCAATTAACGTCCTCGGTTTAAAATATTAGTTTTAAATAATTAAAACTTCTTTTTACGTCAAAATAGGCTGTTTAAGACGAAATACTGTAGTAAACATTATTTATCGTTTATTATTGTAATTATTTAGATTTTTTGTGATAATTTTTTTTGTTATATATCATACAGCTAATTAAGAAAACCTCTTCGGTAAGGAATATTAGTCTTAAAGTATTAAATCTCACTTTGGTGTCAAAATCGGCTGTTTAAGACGAAATACTTGCAAAAAACATTGTTTATCGTACATAATTTAAGTTGTTTTCATTTTTTGTTATAATATTCTTGTAATATTACCTAAGGGTAATTTATAAAACTTCTTCGATTAAAAATATTGGTTGTAAAGTAATAAAACTTCGTTTCACGTCAACATCAGCTGTTTAAGACGAAATACTCTCAATAAAAATTGTTTATCATACATTACTTAAGTTATTTCGATTTCTAGTTATAATATTCTTGTTATATTTCTTAAAAATAATTTAATAAACGTTATTGGTTAGTAATCTAACTTTAAACATATTATAAGTACAAGAGGCATTATAGTAGGCTGTTTTTAACAAAATACTTTTTTTAAACCGTTTTTGATCGCAAATTTTTTGAATTATTATGATTTTTCGTATTAATATACTTAAAATATATCATACAGCTAATTAAATAAACATATTCGGTTAAGAATATTAGCATCAAGTATTAAAACTTATTTTAACGTCAAAATCGGCTGTTTATCACAAACTACTTGCAATAAACATTATTTATCTAACATTATTTGAGTTTATTCGATTTTCGTTACAATAATCTATTTAAATTTTGAAGGTAATTCAATTAACATTTTCGGTTTAAAATATTTGTTTTAAATAATTAATCTCCATTTGACGTCAAAATTGTCTGTTTAAGAGACAAATACTTGCAATAAACATTGTTTATCGTACATTACTTGAGTTATTTTAATTTTTTGTTACATTATTCTTGTAATATTTTATAAGGTAATTTAGTAAACCCTTTGGTTAGAAATATTAGTTTAAAAGTATTAAAACTCCTTTTTGACGTCAAAATCGGCTGTTTAAATCAAAATATTTGCAATAAACATTGTTTATCGTACATTTTTTGAATTATTTCAATTTTTGGTTATAATATTCTTGGAATATTTCGTAAAGGTAATTCAATTAACGTCTTCGGTTATAAATATTAGTTTTATATAATTAAAACTCCATTTGACGTCAAAATTGTCTGTTGAAGCGACGAAATACTTGCAATAAACATTGTTTATCGTACGTTATTTGAGTTATTTCGTGTTTGGTTATTATATTCCTGTAGTGTTTCTCAAAGGTTATTTAATAACTGTCTTCGGTTAAAAATATTAGTTTTAAAGTATTAAAACTTCTTTTGACGTCAAAATCGGCTGTTTAAGACGAAATACTGCAGTAAACATTATTTATCATACATTATTTTAGTTATTTTGATTTCTAGTGATAATTTTTTTGTTATATTTCTTATAGCTAATTAAATAATCGTTATTGGTTTGTAATCTAACTTTAGACATATCAAAAGTACAATAAGAATTATAATAGGCTGTTTTAAACAAAATACTTGTATTAAACCATTTTTTATCGGACATTATTTAACTTATTATGATTTTTGGTATTAATATTTTTGTAATATATCATATAGCTAATTAAGTAAACTTCTTTGGTTAAGAATATTAAATTTAAAGTATTAAAAGTCTTTTTGACGTCAAAATCGGCTTTTTAAGACGAAATACTTGCAAAAAACATTGTTTATCGTACATAATTTAAGTTATTTTGATTTTTGGTTTTAATATTCTTGTAATATTACGTAAAGATAATTTAATAAACCTCTTTGGTTATTAATATTAGTTGTAAAGTATTAAAACTTCGTTTGACGTCATAATCAGCTGTTTAAGACGAAATACTCTCAATAAAAATTAATTATCGTACATTACTTGAGTTATTACGATTTTTAGTTATAATATTCTTGTTATATTTCTTAAAAATAATTTAATAAACGTTATTGGTTAGTAATCTAACTTTAAACATATTAAAAGTACAATAGGCATTATAATAGGCTGTTTTAAACAAAATACATGTATTAAACCGTTTTTGATCCAACATTATTTGAATTATTATGATTTTTTGTATTAATATACTTGAAATATATCATACAGCTAATTAAATAAACATATTCGGTTAGGAATATTAGTTTTCAACTATTAAAACTTATTTTAACGTCAAAATCGGCTGTTTATAACAAAATACTTGTAATAAACATTATTTATCGTACATTATTCAAGTTATTTAGATTTTTGGTTAAAATATTCTTGTAATATTTCGTAAAGGTAATTCAATTAACGTCCTCGGTTAATAATATTAGTTTTAAATAATTAAAACTTTATTTGACGTCATAATTGTCTGTTTAAGAGACGAAAAACTAGCAATAAACATTGTTTACCGCACATTAGTTAAGTTATTTCGACATTTTGTTATAATATTCCTGTAGTATTTTGTAAAGGTAATATAATAAACCTCTTCGGTTAAAAATATTGGTTTTAAAGTATTAAAAGTTCTTCTGAAGTCAAAATAGGCTGTTTAAAACGAAATACTGCAGTAAACATTATTTATCGTACATTATTTTAGTTATTTTGATTTTTTGTGATAATTTTTTTGTTATATTTCTTATAGCTAATTAAATAAACGTTATTGGTTTGTAATCTAACTTTAGAAATATTAAAAGTACAATAGGAATTATAATAGGCTGTTTTAAACAAAATACTTGTATCAAAACCCTTTTTTATTGTACATTATTTAAATTATAATGATTTTTGGTATTAATATTCTCGTAATATATCAAACAGCTAATTAAATAAACCTCTTCCGTTAGGAATATTAGTTTTAAAGTATTAAAAGTCTTTTTGACGTCAAAATCGGCTGTTTAAGACGAAATACTTGTAATATATATCGTTTATTCTTTATTATTTGAGATATTAAATTTTTGGTTAAAATATTCTTGAAATATAAAGTAAAGGTAATTTAATAAACCTCTGCGGTTAAAAATATTAGTTTTATATAATTAAAACTTTTTTTGACGTCATTATTGTCTGTTTAAGAGACGAAATACTTGCAATAAACATTGTTTATCGTATATTATTTGACTTATTTAAAAATTTGGTTATAATATTCCTGTAGTTTTTCGTAAAGGTAATTTGATTACTGTTTTCGGTTAAAAATATTAGTTTTAAAGTATTAAAACTTCTTTTGACGTCAAAATAGGTTGTTTAAGGCGAAATACTCGTAATAAACATAGTTTATCGTACATTACTTGAGTTATTTTGATTTTTAGTTATAACTTACTTTTTTTATTTCTTACAGCTAATTTAATAACTGTTATTGGTTAGTAATCGAACTTTAAACATATTAAAAGTTCATTAGGAATTATAATAGGCTGTATTAAACAAAATACTTGTATTAAACCCTTTTTTATTGTACATTATTTGAATTATTATGATTTTTGGTAATAATATTCTTGTTATATATCATACAGCTAATTAAATAAACCTCGTCGGTTAGGAATATTAGTTTTAAAGTATTAAATCTCATTTTGACGTAAAATCGGCTGTTTAATACGAAATACTTGCAAAAAACATTGTTTTTTCTTCATTATTTAACTTATTAAATTTTTGATTATAATATTCCTGTAGTATTTCGTCAAGATAATTAAATAACAGTCTTTGGTTAAAAATATTTGTTTTAAAGTATTAAAACTTCTTTTGACGTCTAAATAGGCTGTTTAAGACAAAATACTTGCAATAAACTATGTTTATCGTACATTACTTGAGTTATTCCGATTTTTAGCTATAATATTTTTAGTAAATTTCTTAAAAATAATTTAATAAACGTTATTGTTTAGTAATCTAACTTTAAACATATTATAAGTACAATAGGCATTATAATAGGCTGTTAAAAAAAAAAAATACTTATATTAAACCGTTTTTGATCGCACATTATTCAAATTTTTATAATATTTTGTATTATTATACTTGAAATATATCATACAGCTAATTAAATAAACATCTTCGGTTATGAATATCAGTTTTCAAGTATTTAAACTTATTTTAACGTCAAAACCGGCTGTTTAAGACGAAATACTTGTAATAAACTTTTTTTATTGTACATTATTCAAGTTATTTAGATTTTTGGTTAATATATTCTTGTAATGTTTCGTAAAGGTAATTCATTAACGTCCTCGGTTAAAAGTATTAGTTTTAAAGAATTAAAACTTCATTTGACGTCATTATTGTCTATTTAAGAGTCGAAAAAGTAGCAATAAACATTGTTTATCGTACATTATTTGAGTTATTTCGATTTTTGGTTATAATATTTTTGTAATATTTCGTAAAGGTAATTTAATAACTGTAGTCGGTTAAAAATATTAGTTTTAAGGTATTGAAACTTCTTTTAACGTCAAAATAGACTGTTTAAGACGAAATACTGCAGTAAAAATTATTTATCGTTTATTATTGTAATTATTTTGATTTTTTGTGATAATATTTTTGTTATATTTCTTTTAGCTATTTAAATAAACGTAATTGATTAGTAATCTAACTTTAGACATATTCAAAGTACAATAGGAATTATAATAGGCTAATTTATACAAAATAATTGTATATAACCCTTTTTATTAATGCATTTTTTGAATGGTTATAATTTTTGATATTAATATTCTTGTAATATAACATACAGCTAATTAAATAAACCTTTTCGGTTAGAAAATTAGTTTTAAAATATTACAACTCATTTTGACGTCAAAATCGGCTGTTTAAGACGTAATATTTGCAATAAACTTTGTTTATAGTACAAAATTTTAGTTATTTCGATTTTTAGTTTTAATAATCTTGTTTTATTTCTTATAGCTAATTAAACAAACGTTATTGGTTATAAGTCGAACTTTAAACATATTAAAAGTACAATAGGCATTATAATAGGCTCTTTTAAACAGAATACTTTTATTAAACCTTTATTTATTGTACATTATTTGAATTATTATGATTTTTAGTTATAATATTCTTGTTATATATCATACAGCTAATTCAATAAACCTCTTGTGTTAGGAAAATTAGCTTAAGTATTAAAACTCATTGTGACGTCAAAATCGTCTGTTTAAAACGAAATACCTGCCATAAACATTGTTTATTCTTCATTATTTAAGTTATTAAATTTTTGATTATAATATTTCTGTAGTCTTTTGTAAAGGTAATTTTATAACTGTCTTCGGTTAAAAATATTAGTTTTAAAGTATTAAAACTTTTTCGACGTCAAAATAGGCTAGTTAAAACGAAATACTTACAATAAACTATGTTTATCGTACATTTTTTGAGTTATTTTGATTTTTGGCTATAATAATCTTGTTATAATTCTTATAGCTATTTTAATAAACGTTATTGGTTAGTAATCGAACTTTAATCATATTAAAAGTACAATAGATATTGTAATAGGCTGTTTAAAAAAAAAATACTTGTATAAAACCCTTTTTTATCGTACATTATTTGAGTTATTATGATGTTTGGTGTTTATATTCTTGTAAAATATCATATAGGTTATTCAATAAACTTCTTTGGTTAGGAATATTAAATTTAAAGTATTAGAACTCCTTTTGACGTCAAAATCGGCTGTTTAAGAATAAATCTTTGGAATAAACTTTATTTATCGTACATTATTTGAGTTATTCCGTATTTTGGATATATTATTCTTGTTATATTTTTTACAGCTATTTTAATAAACGTTATTGGTTATTAATCTAACTTTAAACATATAAAAGGTACAATAGGCATTAAATAGGCTGTTTTGAACAAAATACTTGTATTAACTAAGTTTTAAAGTATATTATTTAAAATATTATGATTTTTGATAGTAAAATTCTTGAAATAGATCATAGAGTTAATTAAATAAACCTCTTCGGTTAGAAATACTAGTTCTAAAGTATTAAAACTCATTTTGACGTCAAAATCAACTCTTTAAGACAAAATACTTACAATAAACATTGTTTATCCTACATTATTTGAGTTATTTCCATTTTAAATTATAATATTCTTGTAATATTTCGTAAAGGTAATTTAATTAACATCTTCGGTTAAAATATTAGTTTTAAATAATTAAAACTCTAATTGACGTCATAATTGTCTGTTTAAGACACCTAAAACTTGCAATAAACATTGTTTATCGTACGTTATTGGAGTTATTCGTATTTTTGTTATAATATTCCTGTAGTATTTCGTAAAGGTAATTTAATAAATGTCTTCGGTTAAAAAAATTAGTTTTAAAGTAATAAAACTTCTTTTGACGTCAAAATCGGCTGTTTGAGACGAAATACTCGCAATAAATATTATTTATCTCACATTATTTTAGTTTTTTCGATTTTTTCTTATAATATTTTCGTTCTATTTCTTATAGCTTATTTAATTAACGTTATTGCTTAGTAATCAATTTTAAATATATTAAAAATTTAATATGCATTATAATAGGCTGTTTTAAACTAAATACTTGTATTAAACCATTTTTTATTGTACATTATTTGAATCATTATAATTTTTGGATATAATATTCTTGTAATATATCATACAGCTAATTAAATAAACCTCATCGGTTAGAAATAACTGTTTGATTGTATTAAAACTACTTTAGACGTCAAAATCGGCTGTTTAAAACGAAATACTTGGAAAAGCATTGTTTATCGTACCTAATTTAAGTTAGTTTTGCATTTTTGTTATAATATCCATGTAATATATCGTAAAGGTAGTTTAATAAATCTCTTCGGTTAAAAATATTAGTTTTAAAGTATTAAAAATTCTTTTGACTTCAAAATCGGCTGTTTAAGTCGAAATACTTGCAATAAACGTTTTTTATCGTACATTATTTAAGTTATTTTCATTTTTAGCTATAATATTCTTGTTATATTTCTTACAGCTTTTTTAATAAACGTTATTGGTTAGTAATCGAACTTTAAACATATTAAAAGTACATAAGGCATTAAAATAGGCTGTTTTAAACAAAATACTTGTATTAAACGCTTTTTTATCGTACATTATTTGAGTTATTTCGACCAAATGTTATAATATTATTGTAATATATAATATAGATAATTAAATAAACCTCTTCGGTTAAAATGTCAGTTTAAAAATATTTAAACTCCTTTTGACGTCAAAATCGGCTGTTTAAAACGAAATACCTGCCATAAACATTGTTTATTCTTCATTATTTAAGTTATTTTGATTTTTGAATTTAATATTCTTGTAATATTACGTAAAGGTAATTTAATAAACCTCTTTGGTTAAAAATATTATATGTAAAGTATTTAAACTTCGTTTGACGTCATAATCAGCTGTTTAAGACGAAATACTCTCAATAAAAATTGTTTATCGTACATTACTTGAGTTATTTCGATTTTCGGCTATAATAATCTAGTTATATCTTTTATACCTAATTTAATAAACGTTATTGGTTAGTAATCGAACTTTAATCATATTAAAAGTACAATAGATATTGTAATAGGCTGTTTACAAAAAAAATACTTGTATAAAACCCTTTTTTATCGTACATTATTTGAGTTATTATGATGTTTGGTGTTTATATTCTTGTAAAATATCATATAGGTAATTCAATAAACTTCTTTGGTTAGGAATATTAAATTTAAAGTATTAGAACTCCTTTTGACGTCAAAATCGGCTGTTTAAGACGAAATCTTTGGAATAAACTTTATTTATCGTACATTATTTGAGTTATTCCGTATTTTGGATATATTATTCTTGTTATATTTTTTACAGCTATTTTAATAAACGTTATTGGTTATTAATCTAACTTTAAACATATAAAAGGTACAATAGGCATTAAATAGGCTGTTTTGAACAAAATACTTGTACTAACTAAATTTTAAAGTATATTATTTAAAATATTATGATTTTTGATAGTAAAATTCTTGAAATAGATCATAGAGTTAATTAAATAAACCTCTTCGGTTAGAAATACTAGTTCTAAAGTATTAAAACTCATTTTGACGTCAAAATCAACTCTTTAAGACAAAATACTTACAATAAACATTGTTTATCCTACATTATTTGAGTTATTTCCATTTTAAATTATAATATTCTTGTAATATTTCGTAAAGGTAATTTAATTAACATCATCGGTTAAAATATTAGTTTTAAATAATTAAAACTCTAATTGACGTCATAATTGTCTGTTTAAGACACGAAAAACTAATAAAATGTTTTGTTTTAAAAGTGAATATTTCAACTGGTGTTTAATTGTTAAATATTTAAGACAGGTTTATAGTTTATTAAAAATTTTACAGTTTCTTGCTTACTAAAAATTTTATTTAATTTTGAGTTTTTTGTTTTATGTATTTTGATATAGATTTAAATAGCTTCCAGTTTTTAAAGTGTTACCAAAGTAATTAATAATTTTGTATATGCTAGTATTTCTTGTTGTGTTTTATATAAAAGATTCATCACTCAAAACTGTCGTGTCTGATTATAGAAAGTAGTCTCAGTTAGAATTTAGTATTTGTTAGATATTAATTAAATAAGGTAGGATTTAATTATGATGGGTAGTACTAATAAGTTAAGTGTACCACAATCAGTCCACAACTTTACTACCAAATTGTCAACCTTTGCTAGCTGTTCTACTGATTATTAGATTAAAGTAATTTTTCAGTTTTTAAAAACCTCATTCTGACTCAGGCTTGTTTATACTCACTCTAGCTAGTTTTATTGACTTAAACAGTGGCAACCCTGCTAGTTTCAAAATTTTTGGGAATTTTAGAAAATCTTGGACTGCCTCAGGCTAGTTTAGTTTTTTATAAAAACTCAGGCTAGTTTTCTTTTAGATTTTGAATGAGTTTAAGCTGATCCAGTTTTCAATATTTTGTAATTTTCTAGTGTATTTTGTTCAAGAACTTGATTTCAGATTTTTAATTGTAAACAACACCTAAACATTGTAAACTTTGTGGCTAGCTGTTCTACTTATCATTAGATTAAAGTTCTTTTTTTTTCAGTTTTTAAAAACCTAATTCTGACTCAGGCTAGTTTATTCTAGTTATGTACCGGACTCACTATCCGGGTCCGGCCGGATATTGCCATTTTTGTCTGATATCCGGATCCGGCCGGATTCTAATTTGAAAAAAAAGTCCGGATCCGGTTCCGGCCGGACTCTAATTTGAAAAAAAAGTCCGGGTCCGGTTCCGGCCGGATTCTAATTTGAAAAAAAAGTCCGGATCCGGTTCCGGCCGGATTCTAGTTTGAAAAAAAAGTCCGGATCCGGGTCCGGCCGGACCCAAAATTGTGGGTCCGATACATCACTATTTTAAACTAAATACTTGTATTAAACCATTTTTTATTGTACATTATTTGAATCATTATAATTTTTGGATATAATATTCTTGTAATATATCATACAGCTAATTAAATAAACCTCATCGGTTAGAAATAACTGTTTGATTGTATTAAAACTACTTTAGACGTCAAAATCGGCTGTTTAAAACGAAATACTTGCAAAAGCATTGTTTATCGTACCTAATTTAAGTTAGTTTTGCATTTTTGTTATAATATCCATGTAATATATCGTAAAGGTAGTTTAATAATATCTTCGGTTAAAAATATTAGTTTCAAAGTATTAAAAATTCTTTTGACTTCAAAATCGGCTGTTTAAGTCGAAATACTTGCAATAAATATTGTTTATCGTACATTATTTAAGTTATTTTCATTTTTGGCTATAATATTTTTGTTATATTTCTTATAGGTTTTTTAATTAACGTTATTGGTTAGTAATCGAACTTTAAACATATTAAAAGTACATAAGGCATTAAAATAGGCTGTTTTAAACAAAATACTTGTATTAAACGCTTTTTTATGGTACATTATTTGAGTTATTTCGACCTAATGTTATAATATTATTGTAATATATAATATAGATAATTAAATAAACCTCTTCGGTTAAAATGTCAGTTTTAAAGTATTAAAACTCCTTTTGACGTCAAAATCGGCTGTTTAATACTTGCATAAAACATTGTTTTTCAGACATAATTTAAGTTATTTTGATTTTTAATTTTAATATTCTTGTAATATTACGTAAAGGTAATTTAATAAACCTCTTTGGTTAAAAATATATAATATGTAAAGTATTAAAACTTCGTTTGACGTCATAATCAGCTGTTTAAGACGAAATACTCTCAATAAAAATTCTTTATCGTACATTACTTGAGTGATTTCGATTTTTAGTTATAATATTCTCGTGATATTTCTTAAAAATAATTTAATAAACGTTATTGGTTAGTAATCTAACTTTAGACATATTAAAAGTACAATAGGCATTATAATAGGCTATTTTAAACAAAATACTTGTATTAAACCGTTTTTGATCGCACATTATTTGAATTATTATGATTTTATGTATTAATATACTTAAAATATATCATACAGCTAATTAAATAAACATATTCGATTAGGAATATTAGTTTTCAAGTATTAATACTTATTTTAACGTCAAAATCGGCTTTTTAAGACGAAATACTGGTAATAAACATTTTTTATCGTACATTATTCAAGTTATTTAGATTTTTAATTAAAAAATTCTTGTAATATTTCGTAAAGGTATTTCAATTAACGTCCTCGGTTAATAATATTAGTTTTAAATAATTAAAACTTTATTTGACGTCATAATTGTCTGTTTAAGAGACGAAAAACTAGCAATAACCAATTTTTGTCGCACAATAGTTAATTTATTTCGACATTTTGTTATAATATTTCTGTAGTTTTTCGTAAAGGTAATTTAATAAACCTCATCGGTTAAAAATATTGTTTTTAAAGTATTAAAAGTTCTTCTGACGTCAAAATAGGCTGTTTTAGACGAAATACTGCAGTAAACAGTATTTATCATACATTATTTTAGTTATTTTGATTTCTAGTGATAATTTTTTTGTTATATTTCTTATAGCTAATTAAATAAACGTTATTGGTTTGTAATCAAACTTTAGACATATCAAAAGTACAGTAAGAATTATAATAGGCTGTTTTAATCAAAATACTTGTATCAAAACCCTTTTTTATTGTACATTATTTGAATTATTATGATTTTTGGTATTAATATTCTTGTAATATATCATATAGGTGATTCAATAAATTTTTTTTGTTAGGAATATTAATTTTAAATTATTAAAACTCCTTTGGACATTAAATTCGGCTGTTTAACACGAAATACTTGCGATAAACTTTGTTTATCGTACATTATTTGAGTTATTTCGTATTTTGGATAGATTATTCTAGTTATATTTCTTACAGCTTTTTTAATAAACGTTATTGGTTAGTAATCTAACTTTAAACATATCAAAGGTACAATAGGCATTATAATATACTGTTTTAAGCAAAATACTTGTATTAATCCCTTTTTTATCGTACATTATTTGAATTATTATGATTTTTGGTATTGATATTCTTGTAATATATCTTACTTGTAATTATATAAACCTCTTCAGTTAGAAATAATTGTTTCAATGTATTAAAACTACTTTAGACGTCAAAATCGGCTGTTTAAGACGAAATACATGCAAAAAACATTGTTCATCGTGCATTATTTGAGTAATTTTGATTTTTGGTTATAATGTTCTTGTAATATTTCGTTAAGGCTTTTTAATAAACCTCATCGGTTAAAAATATTAGTTTTAAAGTATTAAAACTTATTTTGACGTCAAAATCGGCTGTTTAAGACGAAATACTTGCAAAAAACATTGTTTATCGTACATAATTTAAGTTGTTTTCATTTTTGGTTATAATATTCTTGTAATATTACCTAAGGGTAATTTATAAAACTTTTTTGATTAAAAATGTTAGTTGTAAAGTATTAAAACTTCGTTTCACGTCAAAATCAGCTGTTTAAGACGAAATACTCTCAATAAAAATTGTTTATCGTACATTACTTGAGTTATTTCGATTTCTAGTTATAATATTCTTGTTATATTTCTTAAAAATAATTTAATAAACGTTATTGGTTAGTAATCTAACTTTAAACATATTATAAGTACAACAGGCATTATAATAGGGTGTTTTTAACAAAATACTTTTATTAAACCGTTTTTGATCGCACATTTTTTGAATTATTATGATTTTTTGTATTAATATACTTAAAATATATCATACAGCTAATTAAATAAACATAACCGGTTAGGAATATTAGTTTTCAAGTATTAAAACTTTTTTAAACGTCAAAATCGGCTGTTTATCTCAAACTACTTGTAATAAACATTATTTATCGTACATTATTCAAGTTATTTAGATTTTTGGTTAAAATATTCTTGTAATATTATATAAAGGTATTTCAATTAACGTCCTCGGTTAATAATATTAGTTTAAATAATTAAAACTTTATTTGACGTCATAATTGTCTGTTTAAGAGACGAAAAACTAGCAATAAACATTGTTTATCGCACATTAGTTAAGTTATTTCGACATTTTGTTATAATATTTCTGTAGTTTTTCGTAAAGGTAATTTAATAAACCTCTTCGGTTAAAAATATCAGTTTTAAACTTATAAAACTTCTTTTGACCTCAAAATAAGCTGTTTGAGACGAAATACTTGCAGTAAACATTGTTTATCGTACATTATTTTAGTTATTTTGATTTCTAGTGATAATTTTTTGTTATATTTCTTATAGCTAATTAAATAAACGTTATTGGTTAGTAATCGAACTTTAAACATATTAAAAGTTCATTAGGAATTATAATAGGCTGTATTAAACAAAATACTTGTATTAAACCCTTTTTTATTGTACATTATTTGAATTATTATGATTTTTGGTATTAATATTCTTGTAATATATCATACAGCTAATTAAATAAACCTCTTCGGTTAGGAATATTAGTTTCAAAGTATTAAAAGTCTTTTTGACGTCAAAATCGGCTTTTTAAGACGAAATACAGGTAATTAATATTGTTTATCCTCTAATATTTGAGTTATTAAATTTTTAGGTTAAAATATTCTTGTAATATTAAGTAAAGGAAATTTAATAAACTTCTGCGGTTAAAAATATTAGTTTCGTATAATTAAAACTCTATTTGATGTCATTATTGTCTGTTTTAAAAGACGAGATACTTGCAATAAACATTATTTATCGTATATTATTTGACTTATTTTAATATTTGGTTATAATATTACTGTAGTTTTTCGTAATGGTAATTTAATAACTGTCTTCGGTTAAAAATATTAGTATTAAAGTATTAAAACTTCTTTTGACGTCAAAATAGGCTGTTTAAGACGAAATACATGCAAAAAACATTGTTCATTGTGCATTGTTTAAGTAATTTTGATTTTTGGTTATAATGTTCTTGTAATATTTCGTAAAGGCTTTTTAAAAAACCTCATCGGTTAAAAATATTAGTTTTAAAGTATTAAAACTCATTTTGACGTCAAAATCGGCTGTTTAAGATGAAATACTTGCAGAAAACATTGTTTATCGTACATAATTTAAGTAAATTTTGGTTTTTTGTTATAAAATTCTTGTAATAAATCAAAAAATTTAATACAATAAACCTCTCCGGTTTAAAATATTAGTTTTAAAGTATTAAAACTCCTTTAGACGTCAAAATCGGCTGTTTAAGACGAAATACTTGCAAAAAACATTGTTTATCGTACATTATTTGAGTTATTTCGATTTTTTGTTATAATATTCATGTTATATTTCTCACAGCTAATTTAATAAATGTTATTGGTGAGTAATCGAACTTTAAACATCTTATAAGTACAATAGGCATTAAAATAGGCTGTTTTAAACAAAATACTTGTATTAAACACTTTTTTATTGTACATTATTTGAGTTATTTTGACTTAAGGTTATAATATTATTGCTATATATCATACAGCTAATTAAATAAACCTCTTCGGTTAGGAATATTAGTCTTAAAGAATTAAATCTCACTTTGACGTCAAAATCGGCTGTTAAAGACGAAATACTTGCAAAAAACATTGTTTATCGTACATAATTTAAGTTGTTTTCATTTTTGGTTATAATATTCTTGTAATATTACCTAAGGTTAATTTATAAAACTTCTTAGATTAAAAATATTTGTTGTAAAGTATTAAAACTTTGTTTCACGTCAAAATCAGCTGTTTAAGACGAAATACACTCAATAAAAATTGTTTATCGTACATTACTTGAGTTATTTCGATTTTTAGTTATAATATTCTTGTTATATTTCTTAAAAATAATTTAATAAACGTTATTGGTTAGTAATCTAACTTTAAACATATTATAAGTACAACGGGCATTATAATAGGCTGTTTTTAATAAAATACTTATATTAAACATATTAAAAGTACAAGAGGAGTTTTAATAGGCTGTTTTAAACTAAATACTTGTATTAAACTATTTTTATCATATATTATTTGAATTATTATGATTTTTGGTATTAATATTTTCGTAATATATCTTACAGCTAGTTAAAAAAACCTCTTTGGTTAGAAATAAAGTATTAAAACTCATTTTACGTCAAAATCAGCTGTTTAAAACAAAATAATTGCAATAAACATTATTTATCTAACATTATTTGAGTTTATTCGATTTTCGTCATAATAATCTATTTAAATTTCGTGAAGGTGATTCAATTAACGTTTTCGGTTTAAAATATTTGTTTTTAATAATTAATCTCCATTTGACGTCAAAATTGTCTGTTTAAGAGACAAATACTTGCAATAAACATTGTTTATCGTACATTATTTGAGTTATTTTAATTTTTTGTTACATTATTCTTGTAATATTATATAAGGTAATTTAATAAACCCCTTGGTTATAAATATTAGTTTAAAAGTATTAAAACTCCTTTTTGACGTCAAAATCGGCTGTTTAAAACAAAATATTTGCAATAAACATTGTTTATCGTACATTTTTTGAGTTATTTCAATTTTTGGTTATAATATTCTTGGAATATTTCGTAAAGGTAATTCAATTAACGTCTTCGGTTATAAATATTAGTTTTATATAATTAAAACTCCATTTGACGTCATAATTGTCTGTTGAAGCGACGAAATACTTGCAATAAACATTGTTTATCGTACGTTATTTGAGTTATTTCGTGTTTGGTTATAATATTCCTGTAGTGTTTCGTAAAGGTTATTTAATTAACGTCCTCGGTTTAAAATATTAGTTTTAAAGTATTAAAACTTCTTTTGACGTCAAAATCGGCTGTTTAAGACGAAATACTCGCAATAAACATAGTTTTAATCGTACATTATTTGAGTTATTTCGATTTTTGGTATTAATATGCTTGTAATATTTCTTAAAAATAATTTATAAAACGTTATTAGTTCGTAATCTAACTTTAAACATACTTAAAGTACAATAGGCATTATAATAGGCTGTTTTAAACAAAATACTTGTATCAAACCGTTTTTTATCGTACATTAATTTAATTATTATGATTTTGTGTATTAATATACTTAAAATATATCATATAGCTAATTAAATAAGCATCTTTGGTTAGGAATATTAAATTTAAAGTATTAAAACTCATTTCAACGTCAAATCGGCTGTTTAAGACGAAACACTTGTAATAAACATTGTTTATCGTGCATTATTAAAGTTATTTCGATTTTTGATTATATTATTCTTGTAATATTTCGTAAAGGTAATTCAATTAACGTCCTCGGTTAAAAATATTAGTTTTAAATAATTAAAACTTCTTTTTACGTCAAAATAGGCTGTTTAAGACGAAATACTGTAGTAAACATTATTTATCGTTTATTATTGTAGTTATTTAGATTTTTTGTGATAATTTTTTTGTTATATTTCTTATAGCTAAATAAATAAACGTTATTGGTTTGTAATCAAACTCTAAACATATTAAAAGCTCATTAGGAATTATAATATGCTGTTTTAAACAAAATACTTGTATTAAACCCTTTTTTATTGTACATTATTTGAATTATTATGAATTTTGGTAATAATAATTCTTTTATATATCATACAGCTAATTAAATAAACCTCTTCGGTAAGGAATATTAGTCTTAAAGTATTAAATCTCACTTTGACGTCAAAATCGGCTGTTTAAGACGAAATACTTGCAAAAAACATTGTTTATCGGACATAATTTAAGTTATTTTGATTTTTGGTTTTAATATTATTGTAATATTACGTTAAGGTAATTTAATAAACCTCTTTGGTTTAAAATATTATATGTAAAGTATTAAAACTTCGTTTGACGTCATAATCAGCTGTTTAAGACGAAATACTCTCAATAAAAATTGTTTATCGTACATTACTTGAGTTATTTCGATTTTTAGTTATAATATTCTTGTTATATTTCTTAAAAATAATTTAATAAACGTTATTGGTTAGTAATCTAACTTTAAATATATTATAAGTACAACAGGCATTATAATAGGCTGTTTTTAACAAAATACTTTCATAAACCGTTTTTGATCGCACATTATTTGAAATATTATGATTTTTTGTATTAATATACTTAAAATATATCATACAGCTAATTAAATAAACATATTCGGTTAGGAATATTAGTTTTCAAGTATTAAAACATATTTTAACGTCACAATCGGCTGTTTATAACAAACTACTTGTAATAAACATTATTTATCGTACATTATTCAAGTTATTTAGATTTTTGGTTAAAATATTCTTGTAATATTTCGTAAAGGTATTTCAATTAACGTCCTCGATTAATAATATTAGTTTTAAAAAATTAAAACCTTATTTGACGTCATAATTGTCTGTTTAAGAGACGAAAAACTAGCAATAAACATTGTTTATCGCATATTAGTTAAGTTATTTCGACATTTTGTTATAATATTTCTGTAGTTTTTCGTAAAGGTAATTTAATAAACCTCTTCGGTTAAAAATATTGGTTTTAAAGTATTAAAAGTTCTTCTGACGTCAAAATAGGCTGTTTAAGACAAAATACTGAAGTAAACATTATTTATCATACATTATTTTAGTTATTTTGATTTCTTGTGATAATTTATTTGTTATATTTCTTATAGCTAATTAAATAATCGTTATTGGTTTGTAATCCAACTTTAGACATATCAAAAGTACAATAAGAATTATAATAGGCTGTTTTAAACAAAATACTTGTATCAAAATCCTTTTTTATTGTACATTATTTGAATTATTATGATTTTCGGTATTAATATTCTTGTAATATATCCTACAGCTAATTAAATAAACCTTTTCGGTTAGGAATATTAGTTTTAAAGTATTAAAAGTCTTTTTGACGTCAAAATCGGCTTTTTAAGACGAAATACTGGTAATAAATATTGTTTACCCTTTATTATTTGAGTTATTAAATTTTTGGTTAAAATATTCTTGTAATATTAAGTAAAGGTAATTTAATAAACCTCTGTGATTAAAAATATTAGTTTTATATAATTAAAACTCTATTTGATGTCATTATTGTCTGTTTAAGAGACGAGATACTTGCAATAAACATTGTTTATCGTATATTATTAGACTTATTTTAAAATTTGGTTATAATATTACTGTAGTTTTTCGTAATGGTAATTTGATAACTGTTTTCGGCTAAAAATATTAGTTTTAAAGTGTTAAAACTTCTTTTGACGTCAAAATAGGCTGTTTATAGCGAAATACCCGCAATAAACATTTTTAATCGTACATTACTTGAGTTATTTCGATTTATAGTCATAATTATCTTGTTATATTTCTTAAAAATAATTTAGTATACGTTATTGGTTAGTAATCAAACTTTAAACATATTAAAAGTACAATAGGCGTTATAATAGGCTGTTATAAACAAAATACTTGTTGTAAAATCTTTTTTATCGTACATTATTTGAGTTATTATTATTTTTGGTATTAATATTCTTGTAATATATCATATAGGTGATTCAATAAAATTTTTTGTTAGGAATACTAATTATAAATTATTAAAACTCCTTTGGACATTAAATTCGGCTGTTTAAGACGAAATACTTGCAATAAACTTTGTTTATCGTACATTATTTGAGTTATTTCGTATTTTGGATAGATTATTCTAGTTATATTTCTTACAGCTTTTTTAAAAAACGTTATTGATTAGTAATCTAACTTTAAACATATCAAAGGTACAATAGGCATTATAATATACTGTTTTAAGCAAAATACTTGTATTAAACCCTTTTTTATCGTACATTATTTGAATTATTATGATTTTTGGTATTGATATTCTTGTAAAATATCATACTGCTAATTTTATAAACCTCTTCAGTTAGGAACAATTGTTTCAATGTATTAAAACTACTTTAGATGTCAAAAGCGGCTGTTTAAGACGAAATACATGCAAAAAACATTGTTTATCGTGCATTATTTGAGTAATTTTAATTTTTGGTTATAATATTCTTGTAATATTTCGTAAAGGTAATTTAAAAAACCTCATCGGTTAAAAATATTACTTTAAAAGTAATAAAACTCATTTTGACGTCAAAATCGGCTGTTTAAGATGAAATACTTGCAAAAAACCTCGTTTATCGTACATAATTTAAGTAAATCTTGGTTTTTTGTTATAATATTCTTGTAATAAATCGAAAAATTATTTCAATAAACCTCTCCGGTTAAAAATATTAGTTTTAAAGTATTAAAACTCCTTTTGACGTCAAAATCGGCTGTTTAAGACGAAATATATGCAATAAACATTGTTTATCGTACATTATTTGAGTTATTTCGATTTTTTGTTATAATATTCATGTTATATTTCTTACAGCTAATTTAATAAATGTTTTTGGTTAGTAATCGAACTTTAAAAATATTAAAAGTGCAATAGGCATTAAAATAGGCTGTTTTAAATAAAATACTTGTATCAAACACTTTTTTATTGTACATTGTTTGAGTTATTTCGACTTAAGCTTATAATATTATTGTAATATATCATATAGGTAATTATATAAACCTCTTCAGTTAAAATGTCAGCTTTAAAGTATTAAAACTTCTTTTGACGTCAAAATCGGCTGTTGAAGACTAAATACTTGCAATAAACATTGTTTAGCGTATATTATTTGAGTTATTTCGATTTTTGGTATTAATATTCTTGTAATATTTCGTAAAGGTAATTGATAAACCTCTTCGGTTGGAAATATTAGTTTTAAAGTTTTTAAACTTTGCTTGACGTCAAAATCGGCTGTTTAAGACGAAATATTTGCAATAAACATTGTTTATCGTACATTATTTAAGTTATTTCGATTTTTAGTTATAATAATCTTGTTATATTTCTTAAAAATATTTTAATAAACGTTATTGGTTAGTAATCTAACTTTAAACATATTAAAAGTACAATAGGCATTATAATAGGCTGTTTTAAACAAAATACTTGTATTAAACCGTTTTTGATCGCACATTATTTGAATTATTATGATTTTTTGTATTAATATACTTAAAATATATCATACAGCTAATTAAATAAACATCTTCGGTTAGGAATATTAGTTTTCAAGTATTAAAACTTATTTTAACGTTAAAATCGGCTGTTTATAACAAAATACTTGTAATAAACATTATTTATCGTACATTATTCAAGTTATTTAGATTTATGGTTAAAATATTCTTGTAATATTTCGTAAAGGTAATTCAATTAACGTCCTCGATTAATAATATTAGTTTTAAAAAATTAAAACTTTATTTGATGTCATTATTGTCTGTTTAAGAGACGAAAAACTAGCAATAAACATTGTTTATCGTACATTAGTTAAGTTATTTCGACATTTTGTTATAATATTCCTGTAGTATTTTGTAAAGGTAATATAATAAACCACTCGGTTAAAAATATTGGTTTTAAAGTATTAAAAGTTCTTCTGACGTCAAAATAGGCTGTTTAAGACGAAATACTGCAGTAAACATTATTAATCGTACATTATTTTAGTTATTTTGATTTTTTGTGATAATTTTTTAGTTATATTTCTTATAGCTAATTGAATAAACGTTATTGGTTTGTAATCTAACTTTAGACATATTAAAAGTACAATAGGAATTATAATAGGCTGTTTTAAACAAAATACTTGTATCAAAACCCTTTTTTATTGTACATTATTTGAATAATTATAATTTTTGGATATAATATTCTTGTAATATATCATACAGCTAATAAAATAAACCTCTTCGGTTAGGAATATTAGTTTTAAAGTATTAAAAGTCTTTTTGACGTCAAAATCGGCTTTTTAAGACGAAATACTTGTAATAAACTTTGTTTATCGTACATTATTTGAGTTATTTCGTATTTTCGATAGCTTATTCTAGTTTTATTTCTTACAGCTTTTTTAATAAACGTTATTGGTTAGTAATCTAACTTTAAACATATTAAAGGTACAATAGGCATTATAATATACTGTTTTAAGCAAAATACTTGTATTAAACCCTTTTTTATCGTACATTATTTAAATTATTATGATTTTTGGTTTTGATATTCTTGTAATATATCTTACTGCGAATTATATAAACCTCTTCAGTTAGAAATAATTGTTTCAATGTATTAAAACTACTTTAGACGTCAAAATCGGCTGTTTAAGACGAAATACATGCAAAAAACATTGTTCATCGTGCATTATTTGAGTAATTTTGATTTTTGGTTATAATATTCTTGTAATATTTCGTAAAGGCTTTTTAATTAACCTCATCGGTTAAAAATATTAGTTTTAAAGTATCAAAACTCATTTTGACGTCAAAATCGGCTGTTTAAGATGAAATACTTGCAGAAAACATTATTTATCGTACATAATTTAAGTAAATTTTGGTTTTTTGTTATAATATTTATGTAATAAATCGAAAAATTTAATACAATAAACCTTTCCGGTTAAAAATATTAGTTTTAAAGTATTAAAACTCATTTTGACGTCAAAATCGGCTGTTTAAGACGAAATACTTGCAATAAACTTTGTTTATCGTACATAATTTAAGTTTTTTACATTTTTGGTAATATTATTTTTGTAATATTACCGAAGGGTAATTTATAAAACTTCTTTGATTAAAAATATTAGTTGTAAAGTATTAAAACTTCGTTTCACGTCAAAATCAGCTGTTTAAGACGAAATAATCTCAATAAAAATTGTTTATCGTACATTACTTGAGTTATTTCGATTTTTAGTTATAATATTCTTGTTATATTTCTTAAAAATAATTTAATAAACGTTATTGGTTAGTAATCTAACTTTAAATATATTAAAAGTAAAAAACATATTACAATAGGCATTATAATAGGTTGTTTTAAACAAAATACTTGTATTAAACCGTTTTTGATCGCACATTATTTGAATTATTATGACTTTTTTGTATTAATATACTTAAAATATATCATACAGCTAATTAAATAATCATCTTCGGTTAGGAATATTAGTTTTCAAGTATTAAAACTTATTTTAACGTCAAAATCGGCTGTTTATAACAAAATACTTGTAATAAACATTATTTATCGTACATTATTCAAGTTATTTAGATTTTTGGTTAAAATATTCTTGTAATATTTCGTAAAGGTAATTCAATTAACGTCCTCGGTTAATAATATTAGTTTTAAATAATTAAAACTTTATTTGACGTCATAATTGTCTGTTTAAGAGACGAAAAACTAGCAATAAACATTGTTTATCGTACATTAGTTAAGTTATTTCGACATTTTGTTATAATATTCCTGTAGTATTTTGTAAAGGTAATATAATAAACCTCTTCGGTTAAAATATTGGTTTAAAAGTATTAAAAGTTCTTCTGACGTCAAAATAGGCTGTTTAAGACGAAATACTGCAGTAAACATTATTAATCGTACATTATTTTAGTTATTTTCATTTTTTGTGATAATTTTTTTGTTATATTTCTTATAGCTAATTAAATAAACGTTATTGGTTTGTAATCTAACTTTAGACATATTAAAAGTACAATAGGAATAATAATAGGCTGTTTTAAACAAAATACTTGTATCTAAACCCTTTTTATTGTACATTATTTGAATTATAATGATTTTTGGTATTAATATTCTTGTAATATATCAAACAGCTAATTAAATAAACCTCTTCGGTTAGGAATATTAGTTTTAAAGTATTAAAAGTCTTTTTGACGTCAAAATCGGCTGTTTAAGACGATATACTTGTATTAAATATTGTTTATTCTTTATTATTTGAGTTAATAAAATTTTGGTTAAAATATTCTTAAAATATTAAGTAAAGGTATTTTAATAAACCTCTGCGGTTAAAAAAATTAGTTTTATATAATTAAAACTCTATTTGACGTCATTATTGTCTGTTTAAGAGACGAAATACTTGCAATAAACATTGTTTATCGTATATTATATGACTTATTTTAAAATTTGGTTATAATATTCCTGTAGTTTTTCGTAATGGTAATTTAATTACTGTTTTCGGTTAAAAATATTAGTTTTAAAGTATTAAAACTTCTTTTGACGTCAAAATAGGTTGTTTAAGGCGAAATACTCGCAATAAACATTGTTTATCGTACATTACTTGAGTTATTTTGATTTTTAGTTATAACTTACTTTTATATTTCTTACAGCTAATTTAATAACTGTTATTGGTTAGTAATCGAACTTTAAACATATTAAAAGTTCATTAGGAATTACAATAGGCTGTATTAAACAAAATACTTGTATTAAACCCTTTTTTATTGTACATTATTTGAATTATTATGATTTTTGGTAATAATATTCTTGTTATATATCATACAGCTAATTAGATAAACCACGTCGGTTAGGAATATTAGTGTTGAAGTATTAAATCTCATTTTGACGTCAAAATCGGCTGTTTAAGACAAAATACTTGCAAAAAACATTGTTTTTTCTTCATTATTTAAGTTATCAAATTTCTGATTATAATATTCCTGTAGTATTTCGTAAAGGTAATTAAATAACTGACTTTGGTTAAAAATATTTGTTTTAAAGTATTAAAACTTCTTTTGACGTCTAAATAGGATGTTTAAGACGAAATACTTGCAATAAACTATGTTTATCGTACATTACTTGAGTTATTTCGATTTTTAGTTATAATATTCTTGTTAAATTTCTTAAAAACAATTTAATAAACGTTATTGGTTAGTTATCTAACTTTAAACATATTATAAGTAAAATAGGCATTATAATAGGCTGTTTTAAAAAAAATCTGTATATTAAACCGTTTTTATCGCACATTATTTAAATTTTTATAATATTTTGTATTAATATACTTGAAATATATCATACAGCTTATTAAATAAACATCTTCGGTTATGAATATCAGTTTTCAAGTATTAAAACTTATTTTAACGTCAAAATCGGCAGTTTAAGACGAAATACTTGTAATAAACATTATTTATCGTACATTATTCAAGTTATTTAGATTTTTGGTTAAAATATTCTTGTAATATTTCGTAAAGGTAATTCATTAACGTCCTCGGTTAAAAGTATTATTTTTAAATAATTAAAACTTCATTTGACGTCATAATTGTCTGTTTAAGAGTCGAAAAACTAGCAATAAACATTGTTTATCGTACATTATTTGAGTTATTTCGATTTTTGGTTATAATATTCTTGTAATATTTCGTAAAAGTAATTAAATAACTGTCGTCGGTTAAAAATATTAGTTTTAAGGTATTTAAACTTCTTTTAACGTCAAAATAGACTGTTCAAGACGAAATACTGTAGTAAACATTATTTATTGTTTATTATTGTAATTAAATTGATTTTTTATGATAATATTTTTGTTATATTTCTTTTAGCTATTTAAATAAACGTAATTGATTAGTAATCTAACTTTAAACATATTAAAAGTACAATAGGAATATTATAGGCTAATTTATACAAAATAATTGTATATAATCCTTTTTATTAATACATTTTTTGAATTGTTATGATTTTTGATATTAATATTCTTGTAATATAACATACAGCTAATTAAATAAACTTTTTCGGTTAGAAAATTAGTTTTAAAATATTTCAACTCATTTTGACGTCAAAATCGGCTGTTTAAGACGTAATGTTTGCAATAAACTTTGTTTATAGTACAAAATTTTAGTTATTTCGATTTTTAGTTATAATAATCTTGTTATATTTCTTATAGCTAATTAAACAAACGTTATTGGTTATTAATCGAACTTTAAACATTTTAAAAGTACAATAGGCATTATAATAGGCTCTTTTCAACAGAATACTTGTATTAAACCCTTTTTTATTGTAAATTTTTTGAATTATTATGATTTTTAGTTATAATATTCTTGTTATATATCATACAGCTTATTCAATAAACCTCTTCGGTGAGGAAATTTAGTTTTAAGTATTAAAACTCATTGTGACGTCAAAATCGTCTGTTTAAAACGAAATACCTGCAATAAACATTGTTTATTCTTCATTATTTAAGTTATTAATTTTTTGATTATAATATTTCTGTAGTATTTCGTATAGGTAATTTAATAACTGTCTTCGGTTAAAAATATTAGTTTTAAAGTATTAAAACTTCTTTTGACGTCAAAATAGGCTATTTAAAACGAAATAGTTACAATAAACTATGTTTATCGTACATTTTTTTAGTTATTTTGATTTTTGGCTATAATAATCTTGTTATATTTCTTATAGCTAATTTAATAAACGTTATTGGTTAGTAATCGAACTTTAAACATATTAAAAGTACAATAGATATTGTAATAGGCTGTTAAAAAAAAAATACTTGTATTAAACCCTTTTTTATTGTACATTATTTATGTTATTATGATGTTTGGTGTTAATATTCTTGTAATATATCATATAGATAATTTAATAAACTTTTTTGGTTAGGAATATTATATTTAAAGTATTAGAACTCCTTTTGACGTCAGAATCGGCTGTTTAAGACGAAATACTTGCAATAAACTTTATTTATCGTACATTATTTGAGTTATTTCGTATTTTGAATTTATTATTCTTGTTATATTTTTTAAAGCTAATTTAATAAACGTTATTGGTAATTAATCTAACTTTAAACATATAAAAGGTATAATAGGCATTTAATAGGCTGTTTTGAACAAAATACTTGTATTAACTAAATTTTTTAGTATATTATTTGAATTATAATGATTTTTGGTATTAATATTCTTGTAATAGATCATACAGTTAATTAAATAAACCTCTTCGGTTAGAAATACTAGTTTTAAAGTATTAAAACTCATTTTGACGTCAAAATCAACTCTTTAAGACAAAATACTTACAATAAACATTGTTTATCCTACATTATTTGAGTTATTTCCATTTTAAATTATAATATTCTTGTAATATTTCGTAAAGGTAATTTAATTAACCTCTTCGGTTAAAATATTAGTTTTAAATAATTAAAGCTCTAATTGACGTCATAATTGTCTGTTTAAGAGAAGAAATACTTGCAATAAACATTGTTTATCGTACATTACTTGAGTTATTTCGAATTTTAGTTATAATATTCTTGTTATATTTCTTAAAAATAATTTAATAAACGTTATTGGTTAGTAATCTAACTTTAGACATATTAAAAGTACAATAGGCATTATAATAGGCTGTTTTAAATAAAATACTTGTATTAAACCTTTTTTGATCGCACATTATTTGAATTACTATGATTTTTTGTATTAATATACTTAAAATATATCATACAGCTAATTAAATAAACATATTCGGTTAAGAATATTAGTTTTCAAGTATTAAAACTTATTTTAACGTCAAAATCGGCTGTTAATAACAAACTACTTGTAATAAACATTATTTATCGTACATTATTCAAGTTATTTAGATTTTTGGTTAAAATATTCTTGTAATATTTCGTAAAGGTATTTCAATTAACGTCCTAAGTTATTAAAATTAGTTTTAAATAATTAAAACTTTATTTGACGTAGTAATTGTCTGTTTAAGAGACGGAAAACTAGCAATAAACATTGTTTATCGCACATTAGTTAAGTTATTTCGACATTTTGTTTAAATATTTCTGTAGTTTTTCAGAAAAGGTAATTTAATAAATCTCTTCGGTTAAAAATATTGGTTTTAAAGTACTAAAAGTTCTTCTGACGTCAAAATAGGCTGTTTAATACGAAATACTGCAGTAAACATTATTTATCATACATTATTTTAGTTATTTTGATTTCTAGTGATAATTTTTTTGTTATATTTCTTATAGCTATTGAAATAAACGTTATTGGTTTGTAATCTAACTTTAGACATATCAAAAGTACAATAAGAATTATAATAGGCTGTTTTAAACAAAATACTTGTATCAAAACCCTTTTTTATTGTACATTTTTTGAATTATTATGATTTTTGGTATTAATATTCTTGTAATATATCATACAGCTAATCAAATAAACCTCTTCGGTTAGGAATATTAGTTTTAAAGTATTAAAAGTCTTTTTGACGTCAAAATCGGCTTTTTAAGACGAAATACTGGTAATAAATATTGTTTATCCTTTATTATTTGAGTTTGTAAATTTTTGGTTAAAATATTCTTGTAATATTAAGTAAAGGTAATTTAATAAACCTCTGTGGTTAAAAATATTAGTTTTATATAATTAAAACTCTATTTGATGTCATTATTGTCTGTTTAAGAGACGAGATACTTGCAATAAACATTGTTTATCGTATAATATTTGACTTATTTTAATATTTGGTTATAATATTACTGTAGTTTTTCGTAATGGTAATTTAATAACTGTCTTCGGTTAAAAATATTAGTTTTAAAGTATTAAAACTTCTTTTGACGTCCAAATAGGCTGTTTAAGGCGAAATACTCGCAATAAACATTGTTAATCGTACATTATTGAGTTATTTCGATTTATAGTTATAACTATCTTGTTATATTTCTTAAAAATAATTTAATAAATGTTATTGGTTAGTAATCGAACTTTAAACATATTAAAAGTACAATAGGCGTTATAACAGGCTGTTATAAACAAAATACTTTTAGTAAATCTTTTTTATCGTACATTATTTGAGTTATTTCGATTTTTTGTATTAATATTCTTGTAATATTTCATATAGGTGATTCAATAAATTTTTTTTGTTAGGAATATTAATTTTAAATTATTAAAACTCCTTTGGACATTAAATTCGGCTGTTTAAGACGAAATACTTGCAATAAACTTTGTTTTTCGTACATTACTTGAGTTATTTCGTATTTAGGATAGATTATTCTAGTTATATTTATTACAGCTTTTTTAATAAACGTTATTGGTTAGTAATCTAACTTTAAACATATCAAAGGTACAATAGGCATTATAATATACTGTTTTAAGCAAATTACTTGTATTAAACCCTTTTTTATCATACATTATTTGAATTATTATGATTTTTGGTATTGTTATTCTTGTAATATATTTACTGGCAATTATATAAACCTCTTCAATTAGAAATAATTGTTTCAATGTATTAAAACTACTTTAGACGACAAAATCGGCTGTTTAAGACGAAATACATGCAAAAAACATTGTTCATCGTGCATTATTTGAGTAATTTTGATTTTTGGTTATAATATTCTTGAATATTTCGTAAAGGCTTTTTAATAAACCTCATCGGTTAAAAATATTAGTTTTAAAGTATTAAAACTCATTTTGACGTCAAAATCGGCTGTTTAAGATGAAATACTTGCAGAAAACATTGTTTATCGTACATAATTTAAGTAAATTTTGGTTTTTTGTTATAATATTCTTGTAATAAATCGAAAAATTTAATACAATAAACCTCTCCGGTTAAAAATATTAGTTTTAAAGTATTAAAACTCCTGTTGACGTCAAAATCGGCTGTTTAAGACGAAATACTTGCAATAAAAATTGTTTATCGTACATTATTTGAGTTATTTCGATTTTTTGTTATAATATTCATGTTATATTTCTTACAGCTAATTTAATAAATGTACGATAGTTAGTAATCGAACTTAGTAATCGAACTTTAAACATATTATAAGGACAATAGGCATTAAAATAGGCTGTTTTAAACAAAATACTTGTATTAAACACTTTTTTATTGTACATTATTTGAGTTATTTTGACTTAAGTTTTTAATATTATTGTTATATATCATACAGCTAATTAAATAAACCTCTTCGGTTAGGAATATTAGTCTTAAAGTATTAAATCTCACTTTGACGTCAAAATCGGATGTTTAAGACGAAATACTTGCAAAAAACATTGTTTATCGTACATAATTTAAGTTGTTTTCATTTTTGGTTATAATATTCTTGTAATATTACCTAAGGGTAATTTATAAAATTTCTTTGATTAAAAATATTAGTTGTAAAGTATTAAAACTTCGTTTCACGTCAAAATCAGCTGTTTAAGATGAAATACTCTCAATAAAAATTGTTTATCGTACATTACTTGAGTTATTTCGATTTTTAGTTATAATATTCTTGTTATATTTCTTAATATAATTTAATAAACGTTATTGGTTAGTAATCTAACTTTAAACATATTATAAGTACAACGGGCATTATAATAGGCTGTTTTTAACAAAATACTTATATTAAACATATTAAAAGTACAAGAGGAGTTTTAATAGGCTGTTTTAAACTAAATACTTGTATTAAACTATTTTTATCGTATATTATTCGAATTATTATGATTTTTGGTATTAATATTGTTGTAATATATCTTACAGCTAGTTAAATAAACCCCTTTGGTTAGAAATAAAGTATTAAAACTCATTTTGACGTCAAAATCAGCTGTTTAAAACAAAATACTTGCAATAAACATTATTTATCTAACATTATTTGAGTTTATTCGATTTTCGTTATAATAATCTATTTAAATTTTGTGAAGGTAATTCAATTAACGTTTTCGGTTTAAAATATTTGTTTTAAATAATTAATCTCCATTTGACGTCAAAATTGTCTGTTTAAGAGACAAATACTTTCAATAAACATTGTTTATCGTACATTACTTGAGTTATTTTAATTTTTTGTTACATTATTCTTGTAATATTTTATAAGGTAATATAATAAACCCTTTGGTTAGAAATATTAGTTTAAAAGTATTAAAACTCCTTTTTGACGTCAAAATTGGCTATTTAAAACAAAATATTTGCAATAAACATTGTTTATCGTACATTTTTTTAGTTATTTCAATTTTTGGTTATTATATTCTTAAAATATTTCGTAAAGGTAATTCAATTAACGTCTTCGGTTATAAATATTAGTTTTATATAATTAAAACTCCATTTGACGTCATAATTGTCTGTTGAAGCAACAAAATACTTGCAATAAACATTGTTTATCGTACGTTATTTAAGTTATTTCGTGTTTGGTTATAATATTCCTGTAGTGTTTCGTAAAGGTTATTTAATAACCGTCTTCGGTTAAAAATATTAGTTTTAAAGTATTAAAACTTCTTTTGACGTCAAAATCGGCTGTTTAGGACGAAATACTTGCAATAAACATTGTTTATCGTACCTTATTTGAGTTATTTCGATTTTTCATTATAAAATTCTCGTTATATTTCTTACAGCTAATTTAATAACTGTTTTAGGTTATTAATCGAACTTTAAACATATTAAAAGTACATTAAGCATTATAAAAGGCTGTTTTAAACAAAATACTTGTATTAAACCCTTTTTTATCGGACATTATTTAAGTTATTATGATTTCTAGTATTAATATTTTTGAAATATATCATATAGCTAATTAAGTAAACTTTTTTGGTTAAGAATATTAAATTTAAATAAACTAAAACTCCTTTTGACGTCAAAATCGGCTGTTTAAGACGAAATACTTGCAATAAACATTGTTTATCGTACATTATTCGAGTTATTTCGACCTTTGGTTTTTATATTCCTGTAGTATTTCGTAAAGAATGAACTTTACTGCAAAATCAACATGAACAGCGTCCGAGACAATCCTACGACCGGTTTCGTCCTTATTAGGACTTATCAGGCAGGAATAGTCGCGAGAAACCGCTATTGTGATTTTAAACAAGCGGGCTGAAGTTTTAAGGCAAAATAGAAAAAATGACAAGCTTCATTACTTCGTACTTAAGCCCGCTCGTTTAAAATCACAATCGCGGTTTCTCGCAACTATTCCTGCCTGATGAGTCCTAATAAGGACGAAACCGGTCGTAGGATTGTCCTGGATGCTGTTGTTGTTGATCTTGCGGTAAAGTTCATTGTTTATTATCGATTGCATAAAACACCTCAACTTTGTTGATGATGGCCGAAATAAACACTGGCTAAAACTTATCAAACAAGCGCAGACTATAATCTCACAACAAGCTAACATTGTCTAAGACGTTGGGCTGTGAATGATTTAGCTATGTAATTTTGTCAACTTTGCCCACAAACGGTCGCTTCAGTACTTCGTACTTAAGCCCGCTTGTTTAAAATCACAATTGCGGTTTCTCGCGACTATTCCTGCCTGATGAGTCTAATAAGGACGAAACCAGTCGTAAGATTGTCTCGGATGCTGTTGTTTTGATCTTCCGGTAAAATTCATTGTTTATTATCGATTGCATAAAACATTTCAATTTCGTTGATGATGGCCAAATTAAATACTGGTATTTCGTAAAGGCAATTTATTTACTGTTTTCGGTTAAAAATAATAGTTTTAAAGTATTAAAACTTTTTTCGACGTCAAAGTCGGCTGTATAACATGAAATACTTGCAATAAACATTGTTTATCGAAATTATCGAATGAACATTATTCGAGTTATTTCGATTTTAAGTTATAATATTCTTGTTATATTTCTTACAGGTAATTTAATAACTGTTATTGGTTAGTAATCAAACTTTAAACATATTAAAAGTACAATAGGCATTATAAAAGGCTATTTTAATCAAAATACTTGTATTAAACCCTTTTTTATCAGACATTATTTGAGTTTCTATGGTTTGTGGAATTAATATTCTTATAATATATCATATAGCTAATTAAGTAAACTTCTTTGGTTAGGAATATTAAATTTAAATAAACTAAAACTCCTTTTGACGTCAAAATCGGCTGTTTAAGACGAAATACTTGCAATAAACATTGTTTATCGTACATTATTTGAGTTATTTCGACATTTGGTTATTATATTCCTGTAGTATTTCGTAAAGAATAAACTTTACGTAAAAACAACATGAACAGCATCCAAAATAATCCTACGACCGGTTTCGTCCTTATTAGGACTTATCAGGCAGGAATAGTCGTGAGAAACTGCTTTTGTGATTTTAAACGAGCTGGGTCAAGTACGAAGTACTGAAGCGACCGTTTGTGGGCAAAGTTGAAAAAATGACAAGCTTCAGTACTTCGTACTTAAGCCCGCTCGTTTAAAATCACAATAGCGGTTTATGAAAACATTATTTGATTAAATTCAATTTTTAATTATAATATTCTTGTTATATTACTAACAGCTAATTTAATAAGCGTTATTGGTTAGTAATCTAACTTTAAACATATTAAAAGTACAATAGGCATTATAATCGGCTGTTTAAGCCGAAATACATGCAAAAAACATTGTTTATCGTGCCTTATTTGAGTTGTTTTGATTTTTGGTTATATTATTTTTGTAATATTTTGTAAATGTTATTTAATAAACCTCTTCGGTTAAAATTAGTTTTAAATTAAGAAAACTTATTTTGACGTCAAAATCGACTGTTTAAGACGAAATTCTTGCATTAAACATTGTTTATTCTTCATAATTTGATTATTACATTTTTTGTTTAAATATTCTTGTAATATTTCGTAGAGGTAATTCTATAAACCTCTTCGGTTAAAAATATTAGTTTTAGATAATTAAAACTCCATTTGACGTCATTATTGTCAGTTTAAGAGACGAAATACTTGCATTAAACATTCTTTATTGTAAATTATTTGAGTTTTTTCGGTTGTTGGTTATAATATTCTTGTTATATTTCTTACAGCTAGTTTAATAACTGTTATTGGTTAGTATTCGAACTTTAAACATATTAAAAGTACAATAGGCATTATAAAAGGCTGTTTTAAACAAAATACCTGTATTAAACCCTTTTTTATCGGACATTAATCTTGTTTTTATGATTTGTGGTATTAATATTCTTGTAATATATAATATAGCTAATTTAGTAAACTTTTTTAGTTAGGAATAGTAAATTTAAAGAATTAAAACTCCTTTTGACGTCGAAATCGGCTGTTTAAGACGAAATACTTGCAAAAAACATTGTTATTCGTCCATTATTTGAGTTATTATGATTTTTAGTTATAGTATTCCTGTAATAATTTCTTAAAGATAATTTAATAAACATTTTCGGTTAAAAATATGAGATTTAAAGTATAAAAACTCCTTTGGAATTCAATATTGGCTGTTTAAGAGATAATACTTGCAATAAATATTTTTTATCGTACATTATTTGAGTTATTTCGATTTTTAGTTACAATATTCTTGTAGTATTTCGTAAAGGTAATTTAATAACTGTCTTCGGTTAAAAATATAAGTTTTAAAGTTATAAAACTTCTTTTGACGTCAAAATCGGCTGTTTAAGACAAAATACATGCAATAAAAATTATTTATTGTACATTATTTTAGTTATTTCAGTTTTTTATTCTAATATTTTTGTTATATTTCTTATAGCTAATTTAATAAAAGTTATTGGTTAGTAATCTTACTTTAATTATATTAAAAGTTTAGAAGGCATTATAATAGGCTGTTTTAAACAAAATACTTGTATTAAAACCTTTTTTATTGTACATTATTTGAATTATTATGATTTTTGGTATTAATATTCTTATAATATATCATACAGCTTATTAAATAAACCTTCTGGTTAGAAATATGAGCTTTAAAGTATTAAAACTACTTTAGACGTCAAAATCGGCTGTTTAAGACGAAATACTTGCAAAAAATATTGTCTATCGTACATAATTTAAGATAATTTTAATTTTTCTTATAATATTTTTGTAATATATAGTAAAGGTAGTTAATTAAACCTCTTCGATTAAAAATATTAGTTTTAAATAATTAAAACTTTATTTGACGTCAGAATTGTCTGTTTAAGACGAAATACTTGCAAGAAACATTGTTTATCTTACATTATTTGTGTTATTTCGATTTTTGTTAAAATATTCTTGTTATATTTCGTAAAGGTTATTCAATTAACGTTCTTGTTTTAAAAAAATAGTTTTAAATAATTAAAACTCTATTTGACGTCATAATTGTCTGTTAAAGAGACGAAAAACTAGGAATAAACATTGTTTTTTGTGGACTGTTTTAGTTATTTCGACATTTGGTTATAATATTCTTGTAGTATTTCGTAAAGGTAATTTAATAAACCTCTTCGGTTAAAAATATCAGTTTTAAACTTATAAAACTTCTTTTGACCTCAAAATAAGCTGTTTGAGACGAAATACTTACAGTAAACAATATTTATCGTACAGTATTATAGTTATTTAGATTTTTTGTGAAATTTTTTTTGTTATATTTCTTATTGCTAATTAGTTAAACGTTATTAGTAAGTTATCTAACTTTAAACATACTAAAAGTACAATAGGAATTATTATAGGCTATTTTAAACAAAATACTTGTATTAAACCCTTTTTTATTGTACATTAATTGAATTATTATGAATTTTGATATTAACATTCTTGTAATATATCATAAAACTAATTAAATAAACCCTTTAATTAGGAATTTTAGTTTTAAAGTATTAAAAATTCTTTTGACCTTAAAATCAGCTGTTTAAGTCGAAATACTTGCAATAAACATTGTTTAACGTACATTATTCAAGTTATTTTCATTTTTGGCTATAATATTCTTGTTATATTTCTTACAGCGGATTTAATAAACGTTATTTGTTAGTAATCAAACTTTAAACATATTAAAAGTACAATAAGCATTAAATAGGCTATTTTAAATAAAATACTTGTATTAAACGCTTTTTTATCGTACACTATTTGAGTTATTTCGACCTAATGTTATATTATTATTGTAATATATCATATAGATTATTAAATAAACCTCTTCGGTAAAAATGTCAGTTTTAAAGTATTAAAACTCCTTTTGACGTCAAAATAAGCTGTTTAAGACGAAATACTGCAGTAAACATTATTTATCGTACATTATTTTAGTTATTTAGATTTTTTTTGATAATTTTTTTGTTATATTTCTTATAGCTAATTAAATAAACGTTATTGGTTTGTAATCAAACTTTAAACATAATAAAAGTTCATTAGGAATTATAATAGGCTGTATTAAACTAAATACTTGTATTAAACCCTTTTTTATTGTACATTATTTGAATTATTATGAATATTTGTAATAATATTTGTGTTATATATCATACAGCTAATTAAATAAACCTCTTCGGTTAGGAATATTATTCTTAAAGAATTAAATCTCACTTTGACGTCAAAATCGGCTGTTTAAGTTGAAATACTTGCAAAAAACATTGTTTATCGTACATAATTTAAGTTGTTTTCATTTTTAGTTATAATATTCTTGTAATATTTACAAAGGGTAATTTATAAAACTTCTTTGATTAAAAATATTAGTTGTAAAGTATTAAAACTTCGTTTCACGTCAAAATCAGCTGTTTAAGACGAAATACTCTCAATAAAAATTGTTTATCGTACATTACTTGAGTTATTTCGATTTTTAGTTATAATATTCTTGTTATATTTCTTAAAAATAATTTAATAAACGTTATTGGTTAGTAATCTAACTTTAAACATATTATAAGTACAACAGGCATTATAATAGGCTGTTTTTAACAAAATACTTCTATTAAACCGTTTTTGATCGCACATTATTTGAATTATTATGATTTTTGTATTAATATACTTAAAATATATCATACAGCTAATTAAATAAACATATTCGGTTAGGAATATTAGTTTTCAACTATTAAAACTTATTTTAACCTCAAAATCGGCTGTTTATAACAAACTACTTGTAATAAACATTATTTATCGTACATTATTCAAGTTATTTAGATTTTTGGTTAAAATATTCTTGTAATATTTCGTAAAGGTATTTCAATTAACGTCCTCGGTTAATAATATTAGTTTTAAATAATTAAAACTTTATTTGACGTCATAATTGTCTGTTAAAGAGACGAAAAACTAGCAATAAACATTGTTTATCGCACAATAGTTAAGTTATTTCGACATTTTGTTATAATATTTCTGTAGTTTTCGTAAAGGTAATTTAATAAACCTCATCGGTTAAAAATATTGTTTTTAAAGTATTAAAAGTTCTTCTGACGTCAAAATAGGCTGTTTAAGACGAAATACTGCAGTAAACAGTATTTATCATACATTATTTTAGTTATTTTGATTTCTAGTGATAATTTTTTTGTTATATTTGTTATAGCTAATTAAATAAACGTTATTGGTTTGTAATCAACCTTTAGACATATCAAAAGTACAGTAAGAATTATAATAGGCTGTTTTAAACAAAATACTTGTATCAAAACCCTTTTTTATTGTACATTATTTGAATTATTATGATTTTTGGTATTAATATTTTGTAATAATTAGATATTTAGTTATAACTTTCTTTTTATATTTCTTAAAAATAATTTAACAAACGTTATTGGTTAGTAATCGAACTTTAAACATATTAAAAGTACAATAGGCGTTATAATAGGCTGTTATAAACAAAATACTTGTCGTAAAATCTTTTTTATCGTACATTATTTGAGTTATTATTATTTTTGGTATTAATATTCTTGTAATATATCATATAGGTGATTCAATAAATTTTTTTTGTTAGGAATATTAATTTTAAATTATTAAAACTCCTTTGGACATTAAATTCGGCTGTTTAAGACGAAATACTTGCAATAAACTTTGTTTATCGTACATTATTTGAGTTATTTCGTATTTTGGATAGATTATTCTAGTTATATTTCTTACAGCTTTTTTAATAAACGTTATTGGTTAGTAATCTAACTTTAAACATTTCAAAGGTACAATAGGCATTATAATATACTGTTTTAAGCAAAATACTTGTATTAAACCCTTTTTTATCGTACATTATTTGAATTATTATGATTTTTGGTATTGATATTCTTGTAATATATCTTACTGGTAATTATATAAACCTCTTCAGTTAGAAATAATTGTTTCAATGTATTAAAACTACTTTAGACGTCAAAATCGGCTGTTTAAGACAAAATACATGCAAAAAACATTGTTCATCGTGCATTATTTGACTAATTTTGATTTTTGGTTATAATGTTCTTGTAATATTTCGTAAAGGCTTTTTAATAAACCTCATCGGTTAAAAATATTAGTTTTAAAGTATTAAAACTCATTTTGACGTCAAAATCGGCTGTTTAAGATGAAATACTTGCAGAAAACATTGTTTATCGTACATAATTTAAGTAAATTTTGGTTTTTTGTTATAATATTCTTGTAATAAATCGAAAAATTTAATACAATAAACCTCTCCGGTTAAAAATATTAGTTTTAAAGTATTAAAACTCCTTTTGACGTCAAATCGGCTGTTTAAGACGAAATACTTGCAATAAACATTGTTTATCGTACGTTATTTGAGTTATTTCGATTTTTGTTATAATATTCTTGTTATATTTCTTACAGGTAATTTAATAACTGTTATTGGTTAGTAATCAAACTTTAAACATATTAAAAGTACAATAGGCATTATAAAAGGCTATTTTAATCAAAATACTTGTATTAAACCCTTTTTTATCAGACATTATTTGAGTTTCTATGGTTTGTGGAATTAATATTCTTATAATATATCATATAGCTAATTAAGTAAACTTCTTTGGTTAGGAATATTAAATTTAAATAAACTAAAACTCCTTTTGACGTCAAAATCGGCTGTTTAAGACGAAATACTTGCAATAAACATTGTTTATCGTACATTATTTGAGTTATTTCGACATTTGGTTATTATATTCCTGTAGTATTTCGTAAAGAATAAACTTTACGTAAAAACAACATGAACAGCATCCAAAATAATCCTACGACCGGTTTCGTCCTTATTAGGACTTATCAGGCAGGAATAGTCGTGAGAAACTGCTTTTGTGATTTTAAACGAGCCGGGTCAAGTACGAAGTACTGAAGCGACCGTTTGTGGGCAAAGTTGAAAAAATGACAAGCTTCAGTACTTCGTACTTAAGCCCGCTCGTTTAAAATCACAATAGCGGTTTATGAAAACATTATTTGATTAAATTCAATTTTTAATTATAATATTCTTGTTATATTACTAACAGCTAATTTAATAAGCGTTATTGGTTAGTAATCTAACTTTAAACATATTAAAAGTACAATAGGCATTATAATCGGCTGTTTAAGCCGAAATACATGCAAAAAACATTGTTTATCGTGCCTTATTTGAGTTGTTTTGATTTTTGGTTATATTATTTTTGTAATATTTTGTAAATGTTATTTAATAAACCTCTTCGGTTAAAATTAGTTTTAAATTAAGAAAACTTATTTTGACGTCAAAATCGACTGTTTAAGACGAAATTCTTGCATTAAACATTGTTTATTCTTCATAATTTGATTATTACATTTTTTGTTTAAATATTCTTGTAATATTTCGTAGAGGTAATTCTATAAACCTCTTCGGTTAAAAATATTAGTTTTAGATAATTAAAACTCCATTTGACGTCATTATTGTCAGTTTAAGAGACGAAATACTTGCATTAAACATTCTTTATTGTAAATTATTTGAGTTTTTTCGGTTGTTGGTTATAATATTCTTGTTATATTTCTTACAGCTAGTTTAATAACTGTTATTGGTTAGTATTCGAACTTTAAACATATTAAAAGTACAATAGGCATTATAAAAGGCTGTTTTAAACAAAATACCTGTATTAAACCCTTTTTTATCGGACATTAATCTTGTTTTTATGATTTGTGGTATTAATATTCTTGTAATATATAATATAGCTAATTTAGTAAACTTTTTTAGTTAGGAATAGTAAATTTAAAGAATTAAAACTCCTTTTGACGTCGAAATCGGCTGTTTAAGACGAAATACTTGCAAAAAACATTGTTATTCGTCCATTATTTGAGTTATTATGATTTTTAGTTATAGTATTCCTGTAATATTTTCTTAAAGATAATTTAATAAACATTTTCGGTTAAAAATATGAGATTTAAAGTATAAAAACTCCTTTGGAATTCAATATTGGCTGTTTAAGAGATAATACTTGCAATAAATATTTTTTATCGTACATTATTTGAGTTATTTCGATTTTTAGTTACAATATTCTTGTAGTATTTCGTAAAGGTAATTTAATAACTGTCTTCGGTTAAAAATATAAGTTTTAAAGTTATAAAACTTCTTTTGACGTCAAAATCGGCTGTTTAAGACAAAATACATGCAATAAAAATTATTTATTGTACATTATTTTAGTTATTTCAGTTTTTTATTCTAATATTTTTGTTATATTTCTTATAGCTAATTTAATAAAAGTTATTGGTTAGTAATCTAACTTTAATTATATTAAAAGTTTAGAAGGCATTATAATAGGCTGTTTTAAACAAAATACTTGTATTAAAACCTTTTTTATTGTACATTATTTGAATTATTATGATTTTTGGTATTAATATTCTTATAATATATCATACAGCTTATTAAATAAACCTTCTGGTTAGAAATATGAGCTTTAAAGTATTAAAACTACTTTAGACGTCAAAATCGGCTGTTTAAGACGAAATACTTGCAAAAAATATTGTCTATCGTACATAATTTAAGATAATTTTAATTTTTCTTATAATATTTTTGTAATATATAGTAAAGGTAGTTAATTAAACCTCTTCGATTAAAAATATTAGTTTTAAATAATTAAAACTTTATTTGACGTCAGAATTGTCTGTTTAAGACGAAATACTTGCAAGAAACATTGTTTATCTTACATTATTTGTGTTATTTCGATTTTTGTTAAAATATTCTTGTTATATTTCGTAAAGGTTATTCAATTAACGTTCTTGTTTTAAAAAAATAGTTTTAAATAATTAAAACTCTATTTGACGTCATAATTGTCTGTTAAAGAGACGAAAAACTAGGAATAAACATTGTTTTTTGTGGACTGTTTTAGTTATTTCGACATTTGGTTATAATATTCTTGTAGTATTTCGTAAAGGTAATTTAATAAACCTCTTCGGTTAAAAATATCAGTTTTAAACTTATAAAACTTCTTTTGACCTCAAAATAAGCTGTTTGAGACGAAATACTTACAGTAAACAATATTTATCGTACAGTATTATAGTTATTTAGATTTTTTGTGAAATTTTTTTTGTTATATTTCTTATTGCTAATTAGTTAAACGTTATTAGTAAGTTATCTAACTTTAAACATACTAAAAGTACAATAGGAATTATTATAGGCTATTTTAAACAAAATACTTGTATTAAACCCTTTTTTATTGTACATTAATTGAATTATTATGAATTTTGATATTAACATTCTTGTAATATATCATAAAACTAATTAAATAAACCCTTTAATTAGGAATTTTAGTTTTAAAGTATTAAAAATTCTTTTGACCTTAAAATCAGCTGTTTAAGTCGAAATACTTGCAATAAACATTGTTTATCGTACATTATTCAAGTTATTTTCATTTTTGGCTATAATATTCTTGTTATATTTCTTACAGCGGATTTAATAAACGTTATTTGTTAGTAATCGAACTTTAAACATATTAAAAGTACAATAAGCATTAAATAGGCTATTTTAAATAAAATACTTGTATTAAACGCTTTTTTATCGTACACTATTTGAGTTATTTCGACCTAATGTTATATTATTATTGTAATATATCATATAGATTATTAAATAAACCTCTTCGGTAAAAATGTCAGTTTTAAAGTATTAAAACTCCTTTTGACGTCAAAATAAGCTGTTTAAGACGAAATACTGCAGTAAACATTATTTATCGTACATTATTTTAGTTATTTAGATTTTTTTTGATAATTTTTTTGTTATATTTCTTATAGCTAATTAAATAAACGTTATTGGTTTGTAATCAAACTTTAAACATAATAAAAGTTCATTAGGAATTATAATAGGCTGTATTAAACTAAATACTTGTATTAAACCCTTTTTTATTGTACATTATTTGAATTATTATGAATATTTGTAATAATATTTGTGTTATATATCATACAGCTAATTAAATAAACCTCTTCGGTTAGGAATATTATTCTTAAAGAATTAAATCTCACTTTGACGTCAAAATCGGCTGTTTAAGTTGAAATACTTGCAAAAAACATTGTTTATCGTACATAATTTAAGTTGTTTTCATTTTTAGTTATAATATTCTTGTAATATTTACAAAGGGTAATTTATAAAACTTCTTTGATTAAAAATATTAGTTGTAAAGTATTAAAACTTCGTTTCACGTCAAAATCAGCTGTTTAAGACGAAATACTCTCAATAAAAATTGTTTATCGTACATTACTTGAGTTATTTCGATTTTTAGTTATAATATTCTTGTTATATTTCTTAAAAATAATTTAATAAACGTTATTGGTTAGTAATCTAACTTTAAACATATTATAAGTACAACAGGCATTATAATAGGCTGTTTTTAACAAAATACTTCTATTAAACCGTTTTTGATCGCACATTATTTGAATTATTATGATTTTTGTATTAATATACTTAAAATATATCATACAGCTAATTAAATAAACATATTCGGTTAGGAATATTAGTTTTCAACTATTAAAACTTATTTTAACCTCAAAATCGGCTGTTTATAACAAACTACTTGTAATAAACATTATTTATCGTACATTATTCAAGTTATTTAGATTTTTGGTTAAAATATTCTTGTAATATTTCGTAAAGGTATTTCAATTAACGTCCTCGGTTAATAATATTAGTTTTAAATAATTAAAACTTTATTTGACGTCATAATTGTCTGTTAAAGAGACGAAAAACTAGCAATAAACATTGTTTATCGCACAATAGTTAAGTTATTTCGACATTTTGTTATAATATTTCTGTAGTTTTCGTAAAGGTAATTTAATAAACCTCATCGGTTAAAAATATTGTTTTTAAAGTATTAAAAGTTCTTCTGACGTCAAAATAGGCTGTTTAAGACGAAATACTGCAGTAAACAGTATTTATCATACATTATTTTAGTTATTTTGATTTCTAGTGATAATTTTTTTGTTATATTTGTTATAGCTAATTAAATAAACGTTATTGGTTTGTAATCAACCTTTAGACATATCAAAAGTACAGTAAGAATTATAATAGGCTGTTTTAAACAAAATACTTGTATCAAAACCCTTTTTTATTGTACATTATTTGAATTATTATGATTTTTGGTATTAATATTTTGTAATAATTAGATATTTAGTTATAACTTTCTTTTTATATTTCTTAAAAATAATTTAACAAACGTTATTGGTTAGTAATCGAACTTTAAACATATTAAAAGTACAATAGGCGTTATAATAGGCTGTTATAAACAAAATACTTGTCGTAAAATCTTTTTTATCGTACATTATTTGAGTTATTATTATTTTTGGTATTAATATTCTTGTAATATATCATATAGGTGATTCAATAAATTTTTTTTGTTAGGAATATTAATTTTAAATTATTAAAACTCCTTTGGACATTAAATTCGGCTGTTTAAGACGAAATACTTGCAATAAACTTTGTTTATCGTACATTATTTGAGTTATTTCGTATTTTGGATAGATTATTCTAGTTATATTTCTTACAGCTTTTTTAATAAACGTTATTGGTTAGTAATCTAACTTTAAACATTTCAAAGGTACAATAGGCATTATAATATACTGTTTTAAGCAAAATACTTGTATTAAACCCTTTTTTATCGTACATTATTTGAATTATTATGATTTTTGGTATTGATATTCTTGTAATATATCTTACTGGTAATTATATAAACCTCTTCAGTTAGAAATAATTGTTTCAATGTATTAAAACTACTTTAGACGTCAAAATCGGCTGTTTAAGACGAAATACATGCAAAAAACATTGTTCATCGTGCATTATTTGACTAATTTTGATTTTTGGTTATAATGTTCTTGTAATATTTCGTAAAGGCTTTTTAATAAACCTCATCGGTTAAAAATATTAGTTTTAAAGTATTAAAACTCATTTTGACGTCAAAATCGGCTGTTTAAGATGAAATACTTGCAGATAACATTGTTTATCGTACATAATTTAAGTAAATTTTGGTTTTTTGTTATAATATTCTTGTAATAAATCGAAAAATTTAATACAATAAACCTCTACGGTTAAAAATATTAGTTTTAAAGTATTAAAACTCCTTTTGACGTCAAATCGGCTGTTTAAGACGAAATACTTGCAATAAACATTGTTTATCGTACGTTATTTGAGTTATTTCGATTTTTGTTATAATATTCATGTTATATTTCTTACAGTTAATTTAATAAATGTTATTGGTTAGTAATCGAACTTTAAACATATTATAAGTACAATAGGCATTAAAATAGGCTGTTTTAAACAAAATACTTGAATTAAAAACTTTTTTATTGTACATTATTTGAGTTATTTTGACTTAAGGTTATAATATCATTCTAATATATCATATAGGTAATTATATAAACCTCTTCGGTTAAAATGTCAGTTTTAAAGTATTAAAACTACTTTAAACGTCAAAATCAGCTGTTTAAGACGAAATACTTGCAATAAACATTGTTTAGCGTACATTATTTGAGTTATTTCGATTTTTGGTATTAATTTTCTTGTAATATTTCAAAAAGGTAATTTATTAAACCACTTCGGTTAAAAGTATTAGTTTTAAAATATTAAAACTTCTTTTGACGTCAAAATCGGCTGTTTAAGACGAAATACTCGCAATAAACATTGTTTATCGTATATTGCTTGAGTTATTTCGATTTTTAGTTATAACTATCTTGTTATATTTCTTAAAAATAATTGAAAAAACTTTATTGGTTAGTAATCTAACTTTAAACATACTAAAAGTACAATAGGCATTATAATAGGCTGTTTAAAACAAAATACTTGTATCAAACCGTTTTTTATCGTACATTAATTTAATTATTATGATTTTGTGTATTAATACACTTAAAATATATCATATAGCTAATTAAATAAGCATCTTTGGTTAGGAATATTAAATTTAAAGTATTAAAACTCATTTCAACGTCAAATCGGCTGTTTAAGACGAAACACTTGTAATAAACATTGTTTATCGTGCATTATTAAAGTTATTTCGATTTTTGGTTATAATATTCTTGTAATATTTCGTAAAGGTAATTTAATTAACGTCCTCGGTTTAAAATATTAGTTTTAAATAATTAAAACTTCTTTTTACGTCAAAATAGGCTGTTTAAGACAAAATACTGTAGTAAACATTATTTATCGTTTATTATTGTAGATATTTTGATTTTTTGTGATAATTTGTTTGTTATATTTCTTATAGCTAATTAAATAAACGTTATTGGTTTGTAATCAAACTTTAAACATATTAAAAGTTCATTAGGAATTATAATAGGCTATTTTAAACAAAACACTTGTATTAAACCCTTTTTTATTGTACATTATTTGATTTATTATGAATTTTAATAATAATATTCTTGTTATATATCATACAGCTAATAAAATAAACCTCTTCAGTTAGGAATATTAGTCTTAAAGTATTAAATCTTACTTTGACGTCAAAATCGGCTGTTTAAGACGTAATACTTGCAAAAAACATTGTTTATCGTACATAATTTAAGTTGATTTCATTTTTGGTTATAATATTCTTCTAATATTACCTAAGGGTAATTTATAAAACTTCTTTGATTAAAAATATTAGTTGTAAAGTATTAAAACTTTGTTTCACGTCAAAATCAGCTGTTTAAGACGAAATAATCTCAATAAAAATTGTTTATCGTACATTACTTGAGTTATTTCGATTTCTAGTTATAATATTCTCGTTATATTTCTGAAAAATAATTTAATAAACGTTATTGGTTAGTAATCTAACTTTAAACATATTATAAGTACAACAGGCATTATAATAGGCTGTTTTTAACAAAATACTTTTATTAAACCGTTTTTGATCGCACATTTTTTGAATTATTATGATTTTTTGTATTAATATACTTAAAATATATCATACAGCTAATTAAATAAACATATTCGGTTAGGAATATTAGTTTTCAAGTATTAAAACTTATTTAAATGTCAAATTCGGCTGTTTATCTCAAACTACTTGTAATAAACATTATTTATCGTACATTATTCAAGTTATTTAGATTTTTGGTTAAAATATTCTTGTAATATTTCGTAAAGGTATTTCAATTAACGTCCTAAGTTATTAAAATTAGTTTTAAATAATTAAAACTTTATTTGACGTCATAATTGTCTGTTTAAGAGACGAAAAACTAGCAATAAACATTGTTTATCGCACATTAGTTAAGTTATTTCGACATTTTGTTATAATATTTCTGTAATTTTTCGTAAAGGTAATTTTATAAACCTCTTCGGTTAAAAATATCAGTTTTAAACTTATAAAACTTCTTTTGACCTCAAAATAAGCTGTTTGAGACGAAATACTTGCAGTAAACATTGTTTATCGTACATTATTTTAGTTATTTTGATTTCTAGTGATAATTTTTTTGTTATATTTCTTATAGCTAATTAAATAAACGTAATTGGTTAGTAATCGAACTTTAAACATATTAAAAGTTCATTAGGAATTATAATAGGCTGTATTAAACAAAATACTTGTATTAAACCCTTTTTTATTGTACATTATTTGAATTATTATGATTTTTGGTAAAAATATTTTTGTAATATATCATACAGCTAATTAAATAAACCTCTTCGAATAGGAATATTAGTTTCAAAGTATTAAAAGTCTTTTTGACGTCAAAATCGGCTTTTTAAGACGAAATACTGGTAATAAATATTGTTTATCCTTTAATATTTGAGTTATTAGATTTTAAGGTTAAAATATTCTTGTAATATTAAGTAAAGGTAATTTAATAAACCTCTGCGGTTAAAAATATTAGTTTTATATAATTAAAACTCTATTTGATGTCATTATTGTCTGTTTTAAGAGACGAGATACTTGCAATAAACATTGTTTATCGTATATTATTTGACTTATTTTAATATTTGGTTATAATATTACTGTAGTTTTTCGTAATGGTAATTTAATAACTGTCTTCGATTAAAAATATTAGTATTAAAGTATTAAAACTTCTTTTGACGTCAAAATAGGCTGTTTAAGGCGAAATACTCGCAATAAACATTCTTAATCGTACATTACTTGAGTTATTTCGAATTATAGTTATAACTATCTTGTTATATTTCTTAAAAATAATTTAATAAACGTTATTGGTTAGAAATCGAACTTTAAACATATTAAAAGTACAATAAGCGTTATAATAGGCTGTTATAAACAAAATACTTGTAGTAAAATCTTTTTTAACGTACATTATTTGAGTTATTATTATTTTTGGTTTTAATATTCTTGTCATAATATCATATAGGTGATTCAATAAATTTTTTGTGTTAGGAATATTAATTTTAAATTATTAAAACTCCTTTGGATATTAAATTCGGCTGTTTAAGACAAAATACTTGCAATAAACTTAGTTTATCGTACATTATTTGAGTTATTTCGTATTTAGGATAGATTATTCTAGTTATATTTCTTACAGCTTTTTTAATAAACGTTATTGGTTAGTAATCTAACTTTAAACATATCAAAGGTACAATAGGCATTATAATATACTGTTTTAAGCAAAATACTTGTATTAAACCCTTTTTTATCGTACATTATTTGAATTATTATGATTTTTGGTATTGATATTCTTGTAATATATCTTACTTGTAATTATATAAACCTCTTCAGTTAGAAATAATTGTTTCAATGTATTAAAACTACTTTAGACGTCAAAATCGGCTGTTTAAGACGAAATACATGCAAAAAACATTGTTCATCGTGCATTATTTGAGTAATTTTGATTTTTGGTTATAATGTTTTTGTAATATTTCGTAAAGGCTTTTTAAAAAACCTCATCGGTTAAAAATATTAGTTTTAAAGTATTAAAACTCATTTTGACGTCAAAATCGGCTGTTTAAGATGAAATACTTGCAGAAAACATTGTTTATCGTACATAATTTAAGTAAATTTTGGTTTTTTGTTATAATATTCTTGTAATAAATCAAAAAATTTATTACAATAAACCTCTCCGGTTAAAAATATTAGTTTTAAAGTATTAAAACTCCTTTAGACGTCAAAATCAGCTGTTTAAGACGAAATACTCGCAATAAACATTGTTTATCGTACATTATTTGAGTTATTTCGATTTTTTGTTATAATATTCATGTTATATTTCTCACAGCTAATTTAATAAATGTTATTGGTTAGTAATCGAACTTTAAACATATTATAAGTACAATAGGCATTTAAATAGGCTGTTTTAAACAAAATACTTGTATTAAACACTTTTTTATTGTACATTATTTGAGTTATTTTGACTTAAGGTTATAATATTATTGTTATATATCATACAGCTAATTAAATAAACCTCTTCTGTTAGGAATATTAGTCTTAAAGAATTAAATCTCACTTTGACGTCAAAATCGGCTGTTTAAGACGAAATACTTGCAAAAAACATTGTTTATCGTACATAATTTAAGTTGTTTTTTCTTTTGGTTATAATATTCTTGTAATATTACCTAAGGTTAATTTATAAAACTTCTTAGATTGAAAATATTAGTTGTAAGGTATTAAAACTTCGTTTCACGTCAAAATCAGCTGTTCTAGACGAAATACACTCAATAAAAATTGTTTATCGTACATTACTTGAGTTATTTCGATTTTTAGTTATAATATTCTTGTTATATTTCTTAAAAATAATTTAATAAACGTTATTGGTTAGTGATCTAACTTTAAACATATTATAAGTACAACGGGCATTATAATAGGCTGTTTTTAACAAAATACTTATATTAAACATATTAAAAGTACAAGAGCAGTTTTAATAGGGTGTTTTAAACTAAATACTTGTATTAAACTACTTTTATCATATATTATTTGAATTATTATGATTTTTGGTATTAATATTCTTGTAATATATCTTACAGCTAGTTAAAAAATTCTCTTTGGTTAGAAATAAAGTATTAAAACTCATTTTGACGTCAAAATCAGCTGTTTAAAACAAAATAATTGCAATAAACATTATTTATCTAACATTATTTGAGTTTATTCGATTTTCGTTATAATAATCTATTTAAATTTCGTGAAGGTAATTCAATTATCGTTTTCGGTTTAAAATATTTGTTTTAAATAATTAATCTCCATTTGACGTCAAAATTGTCTGTTTAAGAAACAAATACTTGCAATAAACATTGTTTATCGTACATTATTTGAGTTATATGATTTTTTATTCTAATATTTTTGTTATATTTCTTATAGCTAATTTAATAAAAGTTATTGGTTAGTAATCTTACTTTAAATATATTAAAAGTACAATAGTAATTATAATAGGCTGTTTTAAACAAAATACTTGTATTTAACCCATTTTTATTGTACTTTTTTTGAATTATTATGATTTTTGGTATTATTATTCTTGTAATATATCATACACTCAGTTAAATACACCTCTTTGGTTAGGAATATTAGTTCTAAAGTATTAAAACTTCTTTTGACGTCAAAATCGGCTGTTTAAGACGAAATACTCGCAATAAACATTGTTTATCGCACATTATATGAGTTATTTCGACATTTCGTTATAATATTCTCGTTATATTTCTTACAGCTAATTTAATAACTGTTTTTGTTATTAATCGAACTTTAAACATATTAAAAGTACATTAGGCATTATAAAAGGCTGTTTTAAACAAAATACTTGTATTAAACCCTTTTTTATCGGACATTATTTAACTTATTACGATTTTTGGTAATAATATTTTTGTAATATATCAATTAGCTAATTAAGTAAACTTCTTTGGTCTAGAATATTAAATTTAAAGTATTAAAACTCCTTTTGACGTCAAAATCGGCTGTTTAAGACGAAATACTCGCAATAAACATTGTTTATCGTACATTATTTGAGTTATTTCGATTTTTAGTTATAATATTCTTGTTATATTTCTTACAGGTAATTTAATAACTGTTATTGGTTAGTAATCAAACTTTAAACATATTAAAAGTACAATAGGCATTATAAAAGGCTATTTTAATCGAAATACTTGTATTAAACCCTTTTTTATCGGACATTATTTGAGTTTTTATGATTTGTTGAATTAATATTCTTATAATATATCATATAGCTAATTAAGTAAACTTCTTTGGTTAGGAATAGTAAATTTAAAGAATTAAAACTCCTTTTGACGTCAAAATCGGCTGTTTAAGACGAAATACATGCAATAAACATTGTTATTCGTCCATTATTCGAGTTATTATGATTTTTAGTTATAGTATTCCTGTAATATTTTCGTAAAGATAATTTAATAAACATTTTCGGTTAAAAATATGAGTTTTAAAGTATAAAAACTCCTTTGGAATTCAATATTGGCTGTTTAAGAGATAATAATTGCAATAAATATTGTTTATCGTACATTATTTGAGTTATTTCGATTTTTAGTTAAATATTCCTGTAGTTTTTCGTAAAGGTAATTTAATAACTGTCTTCGGTTAAGAATATAAGTTTTAAAGTTATAAAACTTCTTTTGACGTCAAAATCGGCTGTTTAAGACAAAATACATGCAATAAACTATATTTATCGTACATTATTTTAGTTATATGATTTTTTATTCTTATATTTTTGTTATATTTCTTATAGCTAATTTAATAAAAGTTATTGGTTAGTAATCTTACTTTAAATATATTAAAAGTTTAATAGGCATTATAATAGGCTGTTTCAAACAAAATACTTGTATTAAACCCTTTTTTATTGTACATTATTTGAATTATTATGATTTTTGGTATTAATATTCTTACAATATATCATACAGCTTATTAAATAAACCTTCTGGTTAGAAATATGAGTTTTAAAGTATTTAAACTACTTTAGACGTCAAAATCGGCTGTTTAAGACGTAATACTTGCAAAAAATATTGTTTATCGTACAAAATTTAAGATAATTTTAATTTTTCTTATAATATTCTTGTAATATATAGTAAAGGTAGTTAATTAAACCTCTTCGATTAAAAATAATAGTTTTAAATCATTAAAACTTTATTTGACGTCAGAATTGTCTGTTTATGACGAAATACTTGCAAGAAACATTATTTATCGTACATTATTTGTGTTATTTCGATTTTTGTTAAAATATTCTTGTTATATTTCGTAAAGGTTATTAAATTAACGTTCTTGTTTAAAAAAATTAGTTTTAAATAATTAAAACTCTATTTGACGTCATAATTGTCTGTTAAAGAGACGAAAAACTAGCAATAAACATTGTTTATCGTGGACTATTTGAGTTACTTCGACATTTAGTTATAATATTCTTGTAGTTTTTCGTAAAGGTAATTTAATAAACCTCTTCGGTTAAAAATATCAGTTTTAAACTTATGAAACTACTTTTGACCTCAAAATAAGCTGTTTAAGACGAAATACTTGCAGTAAACAATATTTATCGTACAGTATTATAGTTATTTCGATTTTTTGTGAAATTTTTTTTGTTATTTTTCTTATTGCTAATTAGTTAAACGTTATTAGTAAGTTATCTAACTTTAAACATACTAAAACTACAATAGGAATTTTTATAGGCTGTTTTAAACAAAATACTTGTATTAAACCCTTTTTTATTGTACATTATTTGAATTATTATGAATTTTGATATTAACATTCTTGTAATATATCATACAGCTAATTAAATAAACCCTTTGGTTAGGAATATTAGTTTTAAAGTATTAAAAATTCTTTATACCTTAAAATCGGCTGTTTAAGTCGAAATACTTGCAATAAACATTGTTTATCGTACATTATTCAAATTATTTTCATTTTTGGCTATAATATTCTTGTTATATTTTTTACAGCGGATTTAATAAACGTTATTGGTTAGTAATCGAACTTTAAACATATTAAAAGTACAATAGACATTAAAATAAGCTATTTAAAATAAAATACTTGTATTAAACGCTTTTTTATCGTACATTATTTGAGTTATTTCGACCTAATGTTATATTATTATTGTAATATATCATATAGATTATTAAATAAACCTCTTCGGTAAAAATGTCAGTTTTAAAATATTAAAACTCCTTTTGACGTCAAAATAGGCTGTTTAAGACGGAATACTGCAGTAAACATTATTTATCGTACATTATTTTAGTTATTTTGATTTTTTATGATAATTTTTTTGTTTTATTTCTTATGGCTAATTAAATAAATGTTATTGATTTGTAATCTAATTTTAAACATATTAAAAGTCTAATAGTAATTATAATAGGCTGTTTTAAACAAAATACTTGTATTTAACCCATTTTTATTGTACATTATTTGAATTATTATGATTTTTGGTATTATTATTCTTGTAATATATCATACACTCAGTTAAATACACCTCTTTGGTTAGGAATATTAGTTCTAAAGTATTAACACTACTTTTGATTTTAAATCGGGTGTTTAAGACGAATTACTTGTAATAAATATTGTTTATTCTTCATTATTTGAGTTATTAAGTTTTTGGTTAAAATATTCTTGTAATATTAAGTAAAGGTAATTTAATAAACCTCTGCGGTTAAAAATATAAGTTTTAAATAGTTAGAACTCTATTTGACGTCATTATTGTCTGTTTAAGAGACGAAATACTTGACATAATCATTGTTTATCGTGTATTATTTGACTTATTTTAAAATTTAGTTATAATATTCCTGTAGTTTTTCGTAATGGTAATTTAATAACTGTTTTCGGTTAAAAATATTAGTTTTAAAGTATTAAAACTTCTTTTGACGTCAAAATAGGCTGTTTAAGACGAAATACTTGCAATAAACTTTGTTTATCGTACATTGTTTGAGTTATTTCGTATTTTGGATAGATTATTCTAGTTATATTTCTTACAGCTTTTTTAATAAACGTTATTGGTTAGTAATCTAACTTTAAACATATCAAAGGTACAATAGGCATTGTAATAGACTGTTTTAAGCAAAATACTTGTATTAAATCCTTTTCTATCGTACAGTATTTGAATTATTTAGATTTTTGGTATTGATATTCTTGTAATATATTATACTGCTAATTATATAAACCTCTTCAGTTTGGAATAATTGTTTCAATGTATTAAAACTACTTTAGACATCTGAAGCGCCTGTTTAAGACGAAATACATGCAAAAAACATTGTTTATCGTGCATTATTTGAGTAATTTTGATTTTTGGTTAAAATATTCTTGTAATATTTTGTTAAAGTAATTTAATAAACTTCATCGGTTAAAAATATTACTTTAAAAGTAATAAAACTCATTTTGACGTCAAAATCGCCTGTTTAAGATGAAATACTTGCAAAAAACCTCGTTTATCGTACATAATTTAAGTAAATCTTGGTTTTTTGTTATAATATTCTTGTTATAAATCGAAAAATTAATTCAATAAACCTCTCTGGTTAAAAATATTAGTTTTAAAGTATTAAAACTCCTTTTGATGTCGATATCGGCTGTTTAGGACGAAATATATGTAATAAACATTGTTTATCGTACATTATTTGAGTTATTTTGATTTTTTGTTATAATATTCATGTTATATTTCTTACAGCTAATTTAATACCTGTTTTTGGTTAGTAATCGAACTTTAAAAATATTAAAAGTACAATAGGCATTAAAATAGGCTGTTTTAAACAAAATACTTGTATCAAACACTTTTTTATTGTACATTATTTAAGTTATTTCGACTTAAGAATATAATATTAATGTAATATATCATATAGGTAATTATATAAACCTCTTCGGTTAAAACGTCAGTTTTAAAGTATTAAAACTTCTTTTGACGTCAAAATCGGCTGTTTAAGACTAAATACTTGCGATAAACATTGTTTAGCGTATATTATTTGAGTCTTTTCGAATTTTGGTATTAATATTCTTGTAATATTTCGTAAAGATAATTAATAAACCTCTTCGGTTGGAAATATTAGTTTTAAAGTGTTTAAACTTTGCTTGACGTCAAAATCGGCTGTTTAAGACGAAATATTTGCAATAAACATTTTTTATCGTACATTATTTAAGTTATTTCGATTTTTAGTTATAATAATCTTGTTATATTTCTTAAAGATAATTTAATAAACGTTATTGGTAATTATTCTAATTTTAAACATATTAAAAGTACAATAGGCATTATAATAGGCAGTTTTAAACAAAATTCTTGTATTAAACCCTTTTTTATTGTACATTATTTGAATTATTATGATTTTTGGTATTAATATTCACGTAATATATCATACAGCTTTTTAAAAAAAACCTCTTTGGTTAGTAATAATTGTTTGAATGTATTATAACTACTTTAGACTTTAAATTCGCCTGTTTAAGACGAATAACTTGCAAAAAACATTGTTTATCAAATAAAAGTATTAGTTTTAAAGTAGTAAAACTTCTTTTAACGTTTAAATCGGGTAATTAAGACGAATTACATGGAATAAACATTGTTTATAGTATATTATTTGAATTTTTTCGATTTTTGGTTATAATATTCTTGTTATATTTCTTACAGCTAATTTAATAACTGTTATTGGTTAGTAATTAAACTTTAAACATATTAAAAGTACAATAGGCATTAAAATAGGCTGTTTTAAACAAAAAACTTGTATTAAACGCTTTTTTATCGTACATTATTTGAGTTATTTCGACCTAATGTTATAATATTAATGTAATTTATCATATAGATAATTAAATAAACCTCTTCGGTTTAAATGTCAGTTTAAAAATGTTTAAACTCCTTTTGACGTCAAACTCGGCTGTTTAAGACGAAATACTTGCAAAAAACATTGTTTATCGTACATAATTTATGTTATTTTGATTTTTGGTTTTAATATTCTTGTAATATTACGTGAAGGTAATTTAATAAACCTCTTTGGTTATAAATATTAGTTGTAAAGTATTAAAACTTCGTTTGACGTCATAATCAGCTGTTTAAGACGAAATACTCTCAATAAAAATTGTTTATCGTACATTATATGAGTTATATAGATTTTTAGTTATAATAATCTTGTTATATTTCTTAAAAATAATATTTATTTAAAAAAAAAAAAAAAAAAAAAAAAATAATCTCATGTTTCGTCAAATTGACGGCGTAGCGATGGGAAGCCCATTAGGCCCTATTCTTGCTAACATTTTTGTCGGTTATTATGAAAATAGTCTTCTTTTATTAGATAACAGTAAGCCACTTGTATATTATAGGTATGTTGATGATGTTTTTGCTAGTTTTACTTCAAAAAATAATGTCAATAAATTTTTTACTTTGCTAAATAAGATGCACAAATGCATAGCTTTTACCGTTGAAGAAGAAGTTTCCGGTAAAATTCACTTTTTAGACATTAACATTACTAGAAACAGTAACAACACCTTTTCTACTTCTGTCTACAGAAAAGAAAATTTTAGTCCACACTACATTTCCTGGAATTCGTTTTGTCCCACTAAACAAAAATTGAAGATCATACAATGCATTACTAACAGAGCTATTAAAATTTGCACTGCTGACTGTTTGAATCTAGAATTTGACAACATCTACAAAATTTTTCTCTCACTAGGTTACCCCGAAACAGTCATCAAGAAGACAATTAAGGCAACTCAGTCCAAAATGAATCGCTTACCCTTTTTCGGCCCACATCCTTGCCCAGTGTACCTCCGCCTTCCTTATATGGGTGAAAACTCAATAGGACTGGCTAAGCAAGCTTCATTGGCTATAAAATCCACCTTTAACAGTGTTTCGCTACGTGTTGTGTACAACACCAACCGCCCACTTAACGGAATCGTAAAAGATGCCACACCTACCCATGATTTGAGTAATGTAGTTTACATATTTAAATGTCATTGCGGAAATGACTACGTAGGTCGTACATCTCAACGTTTCCACGTCAGGCGAGAGCAGCATGTCACGAAAAAGCTTAAAAGGTTTATTTTTAATGACGACGTGAAGCCTAAAGGTGAACAGTCATCTATTCATCAGCACCTCCTCAACAACCCTGTTTGTGCCGAGAACTACCTGGATAATAGGTTCGAAATCCTATCCCGAGCTAGAAACACCTACCATCTTTCAGTTCTAGAATCTCTATTTATTAGATCTCGCGAGCCAAAAATTTGCAAACAAAGAGATTTTTACAATTTAAAACTTTACAAATAGGGTCTTTAGTAGTATTATTTTTTGTTGTCGTTATTGTCGTATTTTTTTAATGTGCTTTTTATTTAATTTAGTTTAAGGTAAAAATTTCTACTATTTTAATTGTTTTTGTTTTAGCAATTTTGTCTTATAAATTACTTTAAGTTAGTTCAGTACAGCTCTATTCTATTTTTCAAACTTTTTCTAAACAGACTTTTATACTTTATGACGTAACTATTTTTTGTTAGACTTTTCAAATTCATTATATATAACTAAAAGTACTCTACAATATTCATAGTTTTTAGCAATGTTATTCTGAAGAGAGCTAAACGAAATTAATAAATAAACTTTTTTCGAAAATGAGTCAGTTATGTTTAAACTTTTTAATATAATAAACGTTATTGGTTAGTAATCTAACTTTAAACATATTAAAAGTACAATATGCATTATAATAGGCTGTTTTAAACAAAATACTTGTATTAAACCGTTTTTGATCGCACATTATTTTAATTATTATGATTTTTTGTATTAATATACTTGAAATATATCATACAGCTAATTAAATAAACATCTTCGGTTAGGAATATTAGTTTTCAAGTATTAAAACTTATTTTAACGTCAAAATCGGCTGTTTATAATAAAATACTTGTAATAAACATTATTTATCGTACATTATTCAAGTTATTTAGATTAAGTTTAAAATATTCTTGTAATATTTCGTAAAGGTAATTCAATTAACGTCCTCGGTTAATAATATTAGTTTTAAATAATTAAAACTTTATTTGACGTCATAATTGTCTGTTTAAGAGACGAAAAACTAGCAATAAACATTGTTTACGGTACATTAGTTAAGTTATTTCGATATTTTGTTATAATATTCCTGTAGTATTTTGTGAAGGTAATATAATAAACCTCTTCGGTTAAAAATATTGGTTTTAAAGTATTAAAAGTTCTTCTGACGTCAAAATAGGCTGTTTAAGACGAAATACTGCAGTAAACATTATTTATCGTACATTATTTTAGTTATTTTGATTTTTTGTGATAATTTTTTTTGTTATATTTCTTATAGCTAATTAAATAAACGTTATTGGTTTGTAATCTAACTTTAGACATATTAAAAGTACAATTGGAATTATAATAGGCTGTTTTAAACAAAATACTTGTATCAAAACCCTTTTTTATTGTACATTATTTGAATTATAATGATTTTTGGTATTAATATTCTCGTAACATATCAAACAGCTAATTAAATAAACCTCTTTGGTTAGGAATATTAGTTTTAAAGTATTAAATCTCATTTTTACGTAAAATCGGCTGTTTAAGACGAAATACTTGCAAAAAACATTGTTTTTTCTTCATTATTTAATTAATTAAATTTTTGATTATATTATTCCTGTAGTATTTCGTAAAGGTAATTAAATAACAGTCTTTGGTTAAAAATATTTTTTTTAAAGTATTAAAACTTCTTTTGACGTCTAAATAGGCTGTTTAAGACAAAATACTCGCAATAAACTATGTTTATCGTACATTACTTGAGTTATTTCGATTTTTAGTTATAATATTCTTGTTAAATTTCTTAAAAATAATTTAATAAACGTTATTGTTTAGTAATCGAACTTTAAACATATTATAAGTACAATAGGCATTATAATAGGCTGTTTAAAAAAAAATACTTATATTAAACCGTTTTTGATTGCACATTATTCAAATTTTTATAATATTTTGTATTAATATACTTGAAATATATCATACAGCTTATTAAATAAACATCTTCGGTTATGATTATCAGTTTTCAAGTATTTAAACTTATTTTAACGTCAAAACCGGCTGTTTAAGACGAAATACTTGTAATAAACATTATTTATTGTACATTATTCAAGTTATTTATATTTTTGGTTAAAATATTCTTGTAATGTATCGTAAAGGTAATTCATTAACGTCCTCGGTTAAAAGTATTAGATTTAGATAATTAAAACTTCATTTGACGTCATTATTGTCTGTTTAAGAGTCGAAAAACTAGCAATAAACATTGTTTATCAGACATTATTTGAGTTATTTCGATTTTTGGTTATAAAATTCTTGTAATAAATATTTCGTAAAGGTAATTTAATAACTGTCGTCGGTTAAAAATATTAGTTTTAAGGTATTAAAATTTCTTTTAACGTCAAAATAGACTGTTTAAGACGAAATACTGCAGTAAAAATTATTTATCGTTTATTATTGTAATTACTTTGATTTTTTGTGATAATATTTTTGTTATATTTCTTTTAGCTATTTAAATAAACGTAATTGATTAGTAATCTAACTTTAGACATATTCAAAGTACAATAGGAATTATAATAGGCTAATTTATACAAAATAATTGTATATAACCCTTTTTATTAATACGTTTTTTGAATTGTTATTATTTTTGATATTAATATTCTTGTAATATGACATACAGCTAATTAAATAAACCTTTTCGGTTAGATAATAAGTTTGAAAAATATTACAACTCATTTTGACGTCAAAATCGGCTGTTTAAGACGTAATATTTGCAATAAACTTTGTTTATAGTACAAAATTTTAGTTATTTCAATTTTTAGTTTAAATAATCTTGTTTTATTTCTTATAGCTAATTAAACAAACGTTATTGGTTATTAGTTCTTGTTTTATTTCTTATAGCTAATTAAACAAACGTTATTGGTTATTAGTTCAACTTTAAACATATTAAAAGTACAATAGGCATTATATCAGCCTCTTTTAAACAGAATACTTTTATTAAACCCTTATTTATTGTACATTATTTGAATTATTATGATTTTTAGTTACAATATTCTTGTTATTTATCATACAGCTAATTCAATAAACCTCTTCTGTTAGGAAAATTAGTTTTAAGTATTAAAACTCATTGTGACGTCAAAATCGTCTGTTTAAAACGAAATACCTGCCATAAACATTGTTTATTCTTCATTATTTAAGTTATTAAATTTTTGATTATAATATTTCTGTAGTATTTCGTAAAGGTAATTTAATAACTGTCTTCGGTTAAAAATATTAGTTTTAAAGTATTAAAACTTCTTTTGACGTCAAAATAGGCTATTTAAAACGAAATACTTACAATAAACTATGTTTATCGTACATTTTTTGAGTTATTTTGATTTTTGGCTATAATAATCTTGTTATAATTCTTAAAGTTATTTTAATAAACGTTATTGGTTAGTAATCGAACTTTAAACATTTTAAAAGTCTAATAGATATTGTAATAGGCTGTTTAAAAAAAAATACTTGTATTAAACCCTTTTTTATCGTACATTATTTGAGTTATTATGATGTTTGGTGTTAATATTCTTGTGATATATCATATAGGTAAATCAATAAACTTCTTTGGTTAGCAATATTAGATTTAAAGTATTAGAACTCCTTTTGACGTCATAATCGGCTGTTTAAGACGAAATAGTTGGAATAAACTTTATTTATCGTACATTATTTGAGTTATTCCGTATTTTGGATATATTATTCTTGTTATATTTTTTACAGCTAATTTAATAAACGTAATTGGTTAATAATCTAACTTTAAACATATAAAAGGTACAATAGGCTGTTTTGAACAAAATAGTTGTATTAACTAAATTTTATAGTATATTATTTGAATTATTATGATTTTTGGTATTAATATTCTTGTATTAGATCATACAGTTAATTAAGAAAACCTCTTCGGTTAGAAATACTAGTTTTAAAGTATTAAAACTCATTTTGACGTCAAAATCAATTCTTTAAGACAAAATACTTACAATAAACATTGTTTATCCTACATTATTTGAGTTATTTCCATTTTAAATTATAATATTCTTGTAATATTTCGTAAAGGTAATTTAATAAACATCTTCGGTTAAAATATTAGTTTAAAAAAATTAAAACTCTAATTGACGTGATAATTGTCTGTTTAAGAGACGAAATACTTGCAATAAACATTGTTTATCGTACGTTATTTGAGTTATTCGTATTTTTGTTATAATATTCCTGTAGTATTTAGGTATTAAGGTAATTTAATAACTGTCTTCAGTTAAAAATTTTAGTTTTAAAGTAATAAAACTTCTTTTGACGTCAAAATCGGCTGTTTAAGACGAAATACTTGCAATAAACATTATTTATCTTACATTATTTTAGTTTTTTCGATTTTTTCTTATAATATTTTCGTTCTATTTCTTATAGCTTATATAATTAACGTTATTGCTTAGTAATCTAATTTTAAATATATTAAAAATTTAATATGCATTATAATAGGCTGTTTTAAACAAAATACTTTTATTCAACCCTTTTTTATTGTACATTATTTGATTCATTATGATTTTTGGATATAATATTCTTGTAATATATCATACAGTTAATTAAATAAACCTCATTGGTTAGAAATAATTGTTTGATTGTATTAAAACTACTTTAGACATCAAAATCGGCTGTTTAAGACGAAATACTTGCAAAAAACATAGTTTATCGTACATAATTTAAGTTAATTTTGCACTTTTTTAATATTATTCATGTAATATATCGTAAAGGTAATTTAATAAATCTCTTCGGATAAAAATATTAGTTTTAAAGTATTAAAAATTCTTTTGACTTCCAAATCGGCTGTTTAAGTCGAAATACTTACAATAAACATTGTTTATCGTACATTATTTAATTTTTTTTCATTTTTGGCTATAATATTCGTGTTTTATTTCTTACAGCTTTTTTAATAAACGTTATTGGTTAGTAATCGAACTTTAAACATATTAAAATTACAATAGGCATTAAAATAGGCTGTTTTAAACAAAATACTTGTATTAAAACATTTTTTATCGTACATTATTTGAGTTATTTCGACCTAATGTTATACTATTATTGTAATATATAATATAATAATTAAATAAACCTCTTCGGTTAAAATGTCAGTTTTAAAGTATTAAAACTTCTTTTGACGTCAAAATCGGCTGTTTAAGACTAAATACTTGCAAAATACATTGTTTATCGGACATAATTTAAGTTATTTTGATTTTTGGTTTTAATATTCTTGTAATATTACGTAAAGGTAATTTAATAAACCTCTTTGGTTAAAAATGTTATATGTAAAGTATTAAAACTTCGTTTGACGTCATAATCAGCTGTTTAAGACTAAATACTCTCAATAAAAATTGTTTATCGTACATTACTTGAGTTATTTCGATTTTTAGTTATAATATTCTGGTTATATTTTTTAAAAATAATTTAATAAACGTTATTGGTTAGTAATCTAACTTTAAACATATTAAAAGTAAAATAGGCATTATAATAGGCTGTTTTAAACAAACAACTTGTATTAAACCGTTTTTGATCGCACATTATTTGAATTACTATGATATTTTGTATTAATATACTTAAAATATATCATACAGCTAATTAAATAATAATATTCGGTTAGGAATATTAGTTTTCAAGTATTAAAACTTATTTTAACGTCAAAATCGGCTGTTTATAACAAACTACTTGTAATAAACTTTATTTATCGTACATTATTCAAGTTATTTAGATTTTTTGTTAAAATATTCTTGTAATATTTCGTAAAGGTATTTCATTTAACGTCCACGGTTAATAAAATTAGTTTTAAATAATTAAAACTTTATTTGACGTCTTAATTGTCTGTTTAAGAGACGAAAAACTAGCAATAAACATTGTTTATCGCACATTAGTTAAGTTATTTCGACATTTTGTTTTAATATTTCTGTAGTTTTTCGTAAAGGTAATTTAATAAACCTCTTCGGTTAAAAATATTGGTTTTAAAGTTCTAAAAGTTCTTCTGACGTCAAAATAGGCTGTTTAAGACAAAATACTGCAGTAAACATTAATTATCATACATTATTTTAGTTATTTTGATTTCTAGTGATAATTTTTTTGTTATATTTCTTATAGCTAATTAAATAAACGTTATTGGTTTGTAATTTAATTTTAGACATATCAAAAGTGCAATAAGAATTATAATAGGCTGTTTTAAACAAAATACTTGTATCAAAACCCTTTTTTTTTGTACATTATTTGAATTATTATGATTTTTGGTATTAATATTCTTGTATTATTCCATACAGCTAATTAAATAAACCTCTTCGGTTAGGAATATTAGTTTTAAAGTATGAAAAGTCTTTTTGACGTCAAAATCGGCTTTTTAAGACGAAATACTGGTAATAAATATTGTTTATCCTTTATTATTTGAGTTATTAAATTTTTGGTTAAAATATTCTTGTAATATTAAGTAAAGGTAATTTAATAAACCTCTGCGGTAAAAAATATTAGTTTTATATAATTAAAACTCTATTTGATATCATTATTGACTGTTTAAGAGACGAGATACTTGCAATATACATTGTTTATAGTATATTATTTGACTTATTTTAGTATTTGGTTATAATATTACTGTAGTTTTTCGTAATGGTAATTTAATAACTGTTTTCGGCTAAAAATATTAGTTTTAAAGTGTTAAAACTTCTTTTGACGTCAAAATAGGCTGTTTAAGGCGAAATACTCGCAATAAACATTGTTAATCGTACATTACTTGAGTTATTTAGATTTATAGTTATAACTATCTTGTTATATTTCTTAAAAATAATTTAATAAACGTTATTGGTTAGTAATCGAACTTTAAACATATTAAAAGTACAATAGGCGTTATAATAGGCTGTTATAAACAAAATACTTGTAGTAAAATATTTTTTATCGTACATTATTTGAGTTATCCTTATTTTTGGTATTAATTGTAATATATCATATAGGTGATTCAATAAATTTTTTTTGTTAGGAATATTAATTTTAAATTATTAAAACTCCTTTGGACATTAAATTCGGCTGTTTAAGACGAAATACTTGCAATAAACATTGTTTATCGTACATTATTTGAGTTATTTCGATTTTTCGTTATAATATTCTTGTTATATTTCTTACAGCTAATTTAATAAATTTTATTTGTTAGTAATCGAACTTTAAACATATTATAAGTACAATAGGCATTAAAATAGGCTGTTTTAAACAAAATACTTGTATTAAAGACTTTTTTATTGTACATTATTTGAGTTATTTTGACTTAAGGTTATAATATTACTGTAATATACCATATAGGTTACTATATAAAGCTCTTCGGTTAAAATGTAAATTTTAAAATATTAAAACTTCTTTTGACGTCAAAATCGGCTGTTTAAGACGAAATACTCGCAATAAACATTGTTTATCGTACATTACTTGAGTTATTTCGATTTTTAGCTATAACTATCTTGTTATATTTCTTAAAAATAATTGAAAAAACGTTGTTGGTTAGTAATCTAACTTTAAACATACTTAAAGTACAATAGGCATTATAATAGGCTGTTTTAAACAAAATACTTGTATCAAACCGTTTTTTATCGTACATTAATTTAATTATTATGATTTTGTGTATTAATATACTTAAAATATATCATATAGCTAATTAAATAAGCATCTTTGGTTAGGAATATTAAATTTAAAGTATTAAAACTCATTTCAACGTCAAATCGGCTGTTTAAAACGAAACACTTGTAATAAACATTGTTTATCGTGCATTATTAAAGTTATTTCGATTTTTGGTTATATTTTTCTTGTAAAGGTAATTCAATTAACGTCCTCGGTTTAAAATATTAGTTTTAAATAATTAAAACTTCTTTTTACGTCAAAATAGGCTGTTTAAGACGAAATACTGTAGTAAACATTATTTATCGTTTGTTATTGTAGTTATTTAGATTTTTTGTGAAATTTTTTTTGTTATATTTCTTATAGCTAATTAAATAAACGTTATTGGTTTGTAATCAAACTTTAAACATATTAAAAGTTCATTAGGAATAATAATAGGCTGTTTTAAACAAAATACTTGTATCAAAACCCTTTTTATTGTACACTATATGAATTATTATTAATTTTGGTATTAATATTCTTGTAATATATCATACAGCTAATTAAATAAACCTCTTCGGTTAGGAATATTAGTTTTAAAGTATTAAAAGTCTTTTTGACGTCAAAATCGGCTTTTTAAGACGAAATACTGGTAATAAATATTGTTTATCCTTTATTATTTGAGTTATTAAATTTTTGGTTAAAATATTCTTGTAATATTAAGTAAAAGTAATTTAATAAACCTCTGCGGTAAAAAATATTAGTTTTATATAATTAAAACTCTATTTGATGTCATTATTGACTGTTTAAGAGACGAGATACTTGCAATAAACATTGTTTATCGTATATTATTTGACTTATTTTAGTATTTGGTTATAATTTTACTGTAGTTTTTCGTAATGGTAATTAAATAACTGTCTTCGGTTAAAAATATTAGTTTTAAAGTATTAAAACTTCTTTTGACGTCAAAATAGGCTGTTTAAGGCGAAATACTCGCAATAAACATTGTTAATCGTACATTACTTGAGTTATTTCGATTTATAGTTATAACTATCTTGTTATATTTCTTAAAAATAATTTAATAAACGTTATTGGTTAGTAATCAAACTTTAAACATATTAAAAGTACAATAGGCGTTATAATAGGCTGTTATAAACAAAATACTTGTAGTAAAATCTTTTTTATCGTACATTATTTGAGTTATTATTATTTTTGGTATTAATATTCTTGTAATATATCATATAGGTGATTCAATAAATTTTTTTTGTTAGGAATATTAATTTTAAATTATTAAAACTCCTTTGGACGTTTAATTCGGCTGTTTAAGACGAAATACTTGCAATAAACTTTGTTTATCGTACATTATTTGAGTTATTTCGTATTTTGGATAGATTATTCTAGTTATATTTATTACAGCTTTTTTAATAAACGTTATTGGTTAGTAATCTAACTTTAAACATATCAAAGGTAGAAGAGGCATTATAATATACTGTTTTAAGCAAAATACTTGTATTAAACCCTTTTTTATCGTACATTATTTGAATTATTATGATTTTTGGTATTGATATTCTTGTATGATATCTTACTGCTAATTATATAAACCTCTTCAGTTAGAAATAATTGTTTCAATGTATTAAAACTACTTTAGACGACAAAATCGGCTGTTTAAGACGAAATACATGCAAAAAACATTGTTATTGTGATTTATTTGAGTAATTTTGATTTTTGGTTATAATATTCTTGTAATATTTCGTAATAGCTTTTTAATAAACCTCATCGGTTAAAAATATTAGTTTTAAAGTATTAAAACTCATTTTGACGTCAAAATCGGCTGTTTAAGATGAAATACTTGCAGAAAACATTGTTTATCGTACATAATTTAAGTAAATTTTGGTTTTTTGTTATAATATTCCTGTAATAAATCGAAAAATTTAATACAATAAATCTCTCCGGTTAAAGATATTAGTTTTAAAGTATTATAACTCCTTTTGACGTCAAAATCGGCTGTTTAAGACGAAATACTTGCAATAAACATTGTTTATTGTACATTATTTGAGTTGTTTCGATTTTTTGTTATAATGTTCATGTTATATTTCTTACAGCTAATTTAATAAATGTTATTGGTTAGTAATCGAACTTTAAACATATTATAAGTACAATAGGCATTAAAATAGGCTGTTTTAAACTAAATACTTGTATTAAAGACTTTTTTATTGTACATTATTTGAGTTATTTTGACTTAAGGTTATAATTTTATTGTCATATATCATATAGGTTATTATATAAAGCTCTTCGGTTAAAATGTAAGTTTTAAAATATTATAACTTCTTTTGACGTCAAAATCGGCTGTTTAAGACGAAATACTCGCAATAAACATTGTTTATCGTATATTACTTGAGTTATTTCGATTTTTAGCTATAACTATCTTGTTATATTTCTTAAAAATAATTGAAAAAATGTTATTGGTTTGTAATCTAACTTTAAACATACTTAAAGTACAATAGGCATTATAATAGGCTGTTTTAAACAAAATACTTGTATCAAACCGTTTTTTATCGTACATTAATTTAATTATTATGATTTTGTGTATTAATATACTTAAAATATATCATATAGCTAATTAAATAAGCATCTTTGGTTAGGATTATTAAATTTAAAGTATTAAAACTCATTTCAACGTTAAATCGGCTGTTTAAGACGAAACACTTGTAATAAACATTGTTTATCGTTTGTTATTGTAGTTATTTAGATTTTTTGTGATAATTTTTTTGTTATATTTCTTATAGCTAATTAAATAAACGTTATTGGTTTGTAATCAAACTTTAAACATATTAAAAGTTCATTAGAAATAATAATAGGCTGTTTTAAACAAAATACTTGTATTAAACCCTTTTTATTGTACATTATTGGAATTATTATTAATTTTGGTAATAATATTCTTGCTATATATCATACAGCTAATTAAATAAACCTCTTCGGTTAGGAATATTAGTCTTAAAGTATTATATCTCACTTTGACGTCAAAATCGGCTGTTTAAGACGAAATACTGGTAATAAATAATGTTTATCCTTTACTATTTGAGTTATTAAATTTTTGGTTAAAATATTCTTGTAATATTAAGTAAAGGTAATTTAATAAACCTCTGTGGTTAAAAATATTAGTTTTATATAATTAAAACTCTATTTGATGTCATTATTGTCTGTTTAAGAGACGAGATACTTGCAATAAACATTGTTTATCGTATATTATTAGACTTATTTTAAAATTTGGTTATAATATTACTGTAGTTTTTCGTAATGGTAATTTAATAACTGTTTTCGGCTAAAAATATTAGTTTTAAAGTGTTAAAACTTGTTTTGACGTCAAAATAGGCTGTTTAAGGCGAAATACTCGCAATAAACATTGTTAATCGTACATAAATTAAGTAAATTTTGGTTTTTTGTTATAATATTCTTGTAATAAATCGAAAAATTTAATACAATAAACCTCTTCGGTTAAAAATATTAGTTTAAAAGTATTAAAACTCCTTTTGACGTCAAAATCGGCTGTTAAAGACGAAATACTTACAATAAACATTGTTTATCGTACATTATTTGAGTTATTTCGATTTTTTGTTATAATATTCATGTTATATTTCTTACAGCTAATTTAATAAATGTTATTTGTTAGTAATCGAACTTTAAACATATTATAAGTACAATAGGCATTAAAATAGGCTGTTTTAAACAAAATACTTGTATTAAAGACTTTTTTATTGTACATTATTTGAGTTATTTTGACTTAAGGTTATAATATTCTTGTAATATTTCAAAAAGGTAATTTATTAAACCACTTCGGTTAAAAATATTAGTTTTAAAGTATTAAAACTCCTTTTGACGTAAAAATCGGCTGTTTAAGACAAAATACTTCCAATAAACTTTGTTTAGCGTACATTATTTGAGTTATTTCGATTTTTGGTATTAATATTCTTGTAATATTTCAAAAAGGTAATTTATTAAACGACTTCGGTTAAAAATATTAGTTTTAAATTATTAAAACTTCTTTTGACGTCAAAATCGGCTGTTTAAGACGAAATACTTGCAATAGACATTGTTTATCGTATATTACTTGAGTTATTTTGATTTTTAGTTATAACTATCTTGTTATATTTCTTAAAAATAATTGAAAAAACGTTATTGGTTAGTAATCTAACTTTAAACATACTAAAAGTACAATAGGCATTATAATAGGCTGTTTTAAACAAAATACTTGTATCAAACCGTTTTTTATCGTACATTAATTTAATTATTATGATTTTGTGTATTAATATACTTAAAATATATCATATAGCTAATTAAATAAGCATCTTTGGTTAGGAATATTAAATTTAAAGTATTAAAACTCATTTCAACGCCAAATCGGCTGTTTAAGACGAAACACTTGTAATAAACATTGTTTATCGTGCATTATTAAAGTTATTTCGATTTTTGTTATAATATTCTTGTAATATTTCGTAAAGGTAATTTAATTAACGTCCTCGGTTTAAAATATTAGTTTTAAATAATTAAAACTTCTTTTTACGTCAAAATAGGCTGTTTAAGACGAAATACTGAAGTAAACATTATTTATCGTTTATTATTGTAGTTATTTAAATTTTTTGTGATAATTTTTTTGTTATATTTCTTATAGCTAATTAAATAAACGTTATTGGTTTGTAATCAAACTCTAAACATATTAAAAGTTCATTAGGAATTATAATATGCTGTTTTTAACAAAATACTTGTATTAAACCCTTTTTTATTGTACATTATTTGAATTATTATGAATTTTGGTAATAATATTTTTTTTATATATCATACAGCTAATTAAATAAACCTCTTCGGTAAAAAATATTAGTCTTAAAGTATTAAATCTCACTTTGACGTCAAAATCGGCTGTTTAAGACGAAATACTTGCAAAAAACATTGTTTATCGTACATAATTTAGGTTGTTTTCATTTTTGGTTATAATATTCTTGTAATATTACCTAAGGGTAATTTATAAAACTTCTTTGATTAAAAATATTAGTTGTAAAGTATTAAAACTTCGTTTCACGTCAAAATCAGCTGTTTAAGACAAAATAATCTCAATAAAAATTGTTTATCGTACATTACTTGAGTTATTTCGATTTTTAGTTATAATATTCTTGTTATATTTCTTAAAAATAATTTAATAAACGTTATTGGTAAGTAATCTAACTTTAAATATATTATAAGTACAACAGGCATTTTAATAGGCTGTTTTTAACAAAATACTTTCATAAACCGTTTTTGATCGCACATTATTTGAATTATTATGATTTTTTGTATTAATATACTTAAAATATATCATACAGCTAATTAAATAAACATATTCTGTTAGGAATATTAGTTTTCAAGTATTAAAACATATTTTAAAGTCAAAATCGGCTGTTTATAACAAACTACTTGTAATAAACATTATTTATCGTACATTATTCAAGTTATTTAGATTTTTGGTTAAAATATTCTCGCAATATTTCGTAAAGGTATTTCAATTAACGTCCACGGTTAATAATATTAGTTTTAAATAATTAAAACTTTATTTGACATCATAATTGTCTGTTTAAGAGACGAAAAACTAGCAATAAACATTGTTTATAGCATATTAGTTAAGTTATTTCGACATTTTATTTTAATATTTCTGTAGTTTATCGTAAAGGTAATTTAATAAACCTCTTCGGATAAAAATATTAGTTTTAAAGTATTAAAAGTTCTTCTGACGTCAAAATAGGCTGTTTAAGACGAAATACTGCAGTAAACATTATTTATTAACATTATTTTAGTTATTTTGATTTCTTGTGATAATTTTTTTGTTATATTTCTTATAGCTAATTAAATAATCGTTATTGGTTTGTAATTAACTTTAGACATATCAAAAGTACAATAAGAATTATAATAGGCTGTTTTAAACAAAATATTGTATCAAAACCCTTTTTTATTGTTCATTATTTGAGTTTTTTTGATTTTTTGTTACATTATTCTTGTAATATTTTATAAGGTAATTAAATAAACCCTTTGGTTAGAAATATTAGTTTAAAAGTATTAAAACTCCTTTTTGACGTCAAAATCGGCTGTTTAAAACAAAATAATTGCAATAAACATTTTTTATCATACATTTTTTGAGTTATTAAATTTTTGGTTATAATATTCTTGGAATATTTCGTAAAGGTCATTCAATTAACGTCTTTGGTTATAAATATTAGTTTTATATAATTAAAACTCCATTTGACGTCATTATTGTCTTTTGAAGCGACGAAATACTTGCAATAATCATTGTTTATCGTACGTTATTTGAGTTATTTCGTGATTGGTTATAATATTCCTGTAGTATTTCGTAAAGGTAATTTAGGAACTGTCTTCGGTTAAAAATATTAGTTTTAAAGTATTAAAACTTCTTTTGACGTCAAAATCGGCTGTTTAAGACGAAATACTCGCAGAAAACATTGTTTATCGTACATTATTTGAGTTATTTCAATTTTTGGTTATAATATTCTTGTCATTATTTGAGTTATTATTATTTTTGGTATTAATATTCTTGTAATATATCATATAGGTGATTCAATTTTTTTTTTGTTAGGAATATTAATTTTAAATTATTAAAACTCCTTTGGACATTAAATACGGCTGTTTAAGACTAAATACTTACAATAAACTTTGTTTATCGTACATTATTTGAGTTATTTCGTATTTTGGATAGATTATTCTAGTTATATTTATTACAGCTTTTTTAATAAACGTTATTGGTTAGTAATCTAACTTTAAACATATCAAAGGTACAATAGGCATTATAATATACTGTTTTAAGCAAAATACTTGTATTAAAATCTTTTTTATCGTACATTATTTGAATTATTATGATTTTTGGTATTGATATTCTTGTAATATATCTTACTGCTAATTATATAAACCTCTTCAGTTAGAAATAATTGTTTCAATGTATTAAAACTACTTTAGACGACAAAATCGGCTGTTTAAGACGAAATACATGCAAAAAATATTGTTCATCGTGCATTATTTGAGTAATTTTGATTTTTGGTTATAATATTCTTGTAATATTTCGTAAAGGCTTTTTAAAAAACATCATCGGTTAAAAATATTAGTTTTAAAGTATTAAAACTCCTTTTGACGTCAAAATCGGCTGTTTAAGACAAAATACTTGCAATAAACATTGTATATCGAACATTATTTGAGTTATTTCGATTTTTTGTTATAATATTCATGTTATATTTCTTACAGCTAATTTAATAAATGTTATTGGTTAGTAATCGAACTTTAAACATATTATAAGTACAATAGACATTTTAATAGGCTGTTTTAAACAAAATACTTGTATTAAACCGTTTTTTATCGTACATTATTTTAATTATTATGATTCTGTGTATTAATATACTTAAAATATATCATATAGCTAGTTAAATAAGCATCTTTGGTTAAGAATATTAAATTTAAAGTATTAAAACTCATTCAACGTTAAATCGGCTGTTTAAGACGAAACACTTGTAATAAACATTGTTTATCGTGCATTATTAAAGTTATTTCGAATTTTTGTTATAATATTCCAGTAATATTTCGTAAAGGTTATTCAATTAACGTCCTCGGTTTAAAATATTAGTTTTAAATAGTTAAAACTTCTTTTTACGTCAAAAAAGGCTGTTTAAGACGAAATACTGTAGTGAACATTATATATCGTTTATTATTGTAGTTATTTAGATTTTTGGTGATAAATTTTTTGTTATATTTCTTATAGCTAATTAAATAAACGTTATTAGTTTGTAATCAAACTCTAAACATATTAAAAGTTCATTAGGAATTATAATATGCTGTTTTTAACAAAATACTTGTATTAAACCCTTTTTTATTGTACATTATTTGAGTTATTATGAATTTTGGTAATAATAATTTTTTATATATCATACAGCTAATTAAATAAACCTCTTGGGTAAGGAATATTAGTCTTAAAGTATTACATCTCACTTTGACGTCAAAATCGGCTGTTTAAGACGAAATACTTGCAAAAAACATTGTTTATCGTACATAATTTAAGTTGTTTTCATTTTTGGTTATAACATTCTTGTAATATTACCTAAGGGTAATTTATAAAACTTCTTTAATTAAATATAATAGTTGTAAAGTATTAAAATTTCGTTTCACGTCAAAATCAGCTGTTTAAGACGAAATAATCTCAATAAAAATTGTTTATCGTACATTACTTGAGTTATTTCGATTAGTTATAATATTCTTGTTATATTTCTAAAAAATAATTTAATAAACGTTATTGGTTAGTAATCTAACTTTAAATATATTATAAGTACAACAGGCATTTTAATAGGCTGTTTTTAACAAAATACTTTCATAAACCGTTTTTGATCGCACATTATTTGAATAATTATGATTTTTTGTATTAATATACTTAAAATATATCATACAGCTAATTAAATAAACATATTCGGTTAGGAATATTAATTTTCAAGTATTAAAACATATTTTAACGTCAAAATCGGCTGTTTATAACAAACTACTTGTAATAAACATTATTTATAGTACATTATTCAAGTTATTTAGATTTTTCGTTAAAATATTCTTGTAATATTTCGTAAAGGTATTTCAATTAACGTCCTCGGTTAATAATATTAGTTTTAAATAATTAAAACTTTATTTGATGTCAAAATTGTCTGTTTAAGAGACGAAAAACTAGCAATAAACGTTGTTTATCGCATATTAGTTAAGTTATTTCGACATTTTGTTATAATATTTTTGGAGTTTTTCGTAAAGGTAATTTAATAAACCTCTTTGGGTAAAAATATTGGTTTTAAAGTATTCAAAGTTCTTCTGACGTCAAAATAGGCTGTTTAAGACGAAATACTGCAGTAAACATTATTTATCATACATTATTTTAGTTATTTTGATTTCTAGTGATAATTTTTTTGTTATATTTCTTATAGCTAATTAAATAATCGTTATTGGTTTGTAATCTAACTTTAGACATATCAAAAGTACAATAAGAATTATAATAGGCTGTTTTAAACAAAATACTTGTATCAAAACCCTTTTTTATTGTACATTATTTGAATTATTATGATTTTTGGTATTAATATTCTTGTAATATATCATACAGCTAATTAAATAAACCTCTTCGGTTAGGAATATTAGTTTTAAAGTATTAAAAGTCTTTTTGACGTCAAAATCGGCTTTTTAACACGAAATACAGGTAATAAATATTGTTTATCCTTTATTATTTAGGTTATTAAATTTTTGGTTAAAATATTCTTGTAGTATTAAGTAAAGGTAATTTAATAAACCTCTGTGGTTAAAAATATCAGTTTTATATAATTAAAACTCTATTTGATGTCATTATTGTCTGTTTAAGAGACGAGATACCTGCAATAAACATTATTTATCGTATATCATTTGACTTATTTTTATATTTGGTTATAATATTACTGTAGTTTTCGTAATGGTAATTTAATAACTGATTTAGGCTAAAAATATTAGTTTTAAAGTGTTAAAACTTCTTTTGACGTCAAAATAGGCTGTTTAAGGCGAAATACTCGCAATAAACATTGTTAATCGTACATTACTTGAGTTATTTCGATTTATAGTTATAACTATCTTGTTGTATTTCTTAAAAATAATTTAATAAACGTTATTGGTTAGTAATCGAACTTTAAACATATTATAATAGGTGTTATAATAGGCTGTTATAAACAAAATACTTGTAGTAAAATCTTTTTTATCGTACATTATTTGAGTTATTATTATTTTTGGTATTAATGTTCTTGTAATATATCATATAGGTGATTCAATAAATTTTTTTGTAAGGAATATTAATTTTAAATTATTAAAACTCCTTTGGACATTAAATTCGGCTGTTTAAGACGAAATACTTGCAATAAACTTTGTTTATGGTACATTATTTGAGTTATTTCGTATTTTGGATAGATTATTCTAGTTATATTTCTTACAGCTTTTTTAATAAACGTTATTGGTTAGTAATCAAACTTTAAACATATCAAAGGTACAATAGACATTATAATATACTGTTTTAAGCAAATTTCTTGTATTAAACCCTTTTTTATCGTACATTATTTGAATTATTATGATTTTTGGTATTGATATTCTTGTAATATATCTTACTGCTAATTATATAAACCTCTTCAGTTAGAAATAACTGTTTCAATGTATTAAAACTACTTTAGACGTCAAAATCGGCTGTTTAAGACAAAATACATGCAAAAAACATTGTTCATCGTGCATTATTTGAGTAATTTTGATTTTTGGTTATAATATTCTTGTAATATTTCAAAAAAGTGATTTATTAAACCACTTCGGTTAAAAATATAAGTTTTAAAATATTAAAACTTCTTTTGACGTCAAAATCGGCTGTTTAAGACGAAATACTTGCAATAGACATTGTTTATCGTATATTACTTGAGTTATTTCGATTTTTAGTTATAACTATCTTGTTATATTTCTTAAAAATAATTGATTAAACGTTATTGGTTAGTAATCTAACTTTAAACATACTAAAAGTACAATAGGCATTATAATAGGCTGTTTTAAACAAAATACTTGTATCAAACCGTTTTTTATCGTACATTAATTTAATTATTATGATTTTGTGTATTAATATACTTAAAATATATCATATAGCTAATTAAATAAGCATCTTAGGTTAGGAATATTAAATTTAAAGTATTAAAACTCATTTTAACGTCAAATCGGCTGTTTAAGACGAAACACTTGTAATAAACATTGTTTATCGTGCATTATTAAAGTTATTTCGATTTTTGGTTATAATATTCTTGTAATATTTCGTAAAGGTAATTCAATTACCGTCCTCGGTTTAAAATATTAGTTTTAAATAATTAAAACTTCTTTTTACGTCAAAATAGGCTGTTTAAGACGAAATACTATAGTAAACATTATTTATCGTTTATTATTGTAGTTATTTAGATTTTTTGTGATAATTTTTTTGTTATATTTCTTATAGCTAATTAAATAAACGTTATTGGTTTGTAATCAAACTCTAAACATATTAAAAGTTCATTAGGAATTATAATATGCTGTTTTAAACAAAATACTTGTATTAAATCCTTTTTTATTGTACATTATTTGAATTATTATGAATTTTGGTAATAATATTCTTGTTATTTATCATACAGCTTATTAAATAAACCTTTTCGGTTAGGAATATTAGTCTTAAAGTATTAAATCTCACTTTGACGTCAAAATCGGCTGTTTAAGACGAAATACTTGCAAAAAACATTGTTTATCGTTTATAATTTAAGTTGTTTTCATTTTTGGTTATATTATTCTTGTAATATTTCTTAAAAATAATTTAATAAACGTTATTGGTTAGTTATCTAACTTTAAATACATTATAAGTACAACAGGCATTATAATAGGCCTTTTAAACAAAATACTTGTATTAAACCCTTATTTATTGTACATTATTTGAATTAATATGAATTTTGATATTAATATTCTTGTAATATATCATACAGCTAATTAAATGAACCCTTTGGTTAGGAATATTAGTTTTAAAGTATTAAAAATTCTTTTGACTTAAAAATCGGCTGTTTAAGTCGAAATACTTGCAATAAACATTGTTTATCGTACATTATTTAAGTTATTTTTATTTTTGGCTATATGATTCTTGTTATATTTCTTACAGCGGATTTAATAAACGTTATTTGTTAGTAATCGAACTTTAAACATATTAAAAGTACAATAGGCATTAAAATAGGCTGTTTTAAATAAATTAAATGTATTAAACGCTTTTTTATCGTGCATTATTTGAGTTATTTCGACCTAATGTTATAATATTTTTGTAATTTATCATATAGATTATTAAATAAACCTCTTCGGTAAAAATGTCAGTTTTAAAGTACTAAAACTCCTTTTGACGTCAAAATAGGCTGTTTAAGACGAAATACTGCAGTAAACATTATTTTTCGTAAATTATTTTAGTTATTTTGAATTTTCGTGATAATTTTTTTGTTATATTTCTTATAGCTAATTAAATAAACGTTATTGGTTTGTAATCTCACTTTAAACATATTAAAAGTATAATAGGAATTATAATAGGCTGTTTTAAACAAAATACTTGTATTTAACCCATTTTTATTGTACATTATTTGAATTATTATGTTTTTTGGTATCATTATTCTTGTAATATATCATACACTAAATTAAATTAACCTCTTCGGTTAGGAATATTAGTTTTAAACTATTAAAACTAATTTTGACATTAAATCGGCTGTATAACACGAAATACTTGTAACAAATATTGTTTATTCTTCATTATTTGAGTTATTAAATTTTTGGTTAAAATATTCTTGTTGTACATTGTAATTCTTGTAATTTAATACACCTCTGCGGTTAAAAATATAAGTTTTACATAGTTAAAACTCTATTTGACGTCATTATTGTCTGATTAAGAGACGAATTAATTGCAATAAACATTGTTTATCGTATATTATTTGACTTATTTTAAAATTTGGTTATAATATTCCTGTAGTTTTTCGTAATGGTACTTTAATAACTGTTTTCGGTTAAAAATATTAGTTTTAAAGTATTAAAACTTCTTTTGACGTCAAAATAGGCTGTTAAAGACGAAATATTTGCAATAATCTTTGTTTATCGTACATTATTTGAGTTATTTCGTATTTTGGATAGATTATTCTAGTTATATTACTTACAGCTTTTTTAATAAACGTAATTGGTTAGTAATCTAACTTTAAACATATTAAAGGTACAATAGACATTGTAATAGACTGTTTTAAGCAAAATTCTTGTATTAAACCCTTTTTTGTCGTACATTATTTGAATTATTATGATTTTTGGTATTGATATTCTTGTAAAATATCATACTGCTAATTATATAAACCTCTGCAGTTAGGAATAATTGTTTAAATGTATTAAAACTACTTTAGACGTCAAAAGCGGCTGTTTAAGACGAAATACATGCAAAAAACATTGTTTATCGTACATTATTTGAGTAATTTTGATTTTTGGTTATAATATTCTTGTAATATTTCGTAAAGGTAATTTAATAAACCTCATCGGTTAAAAATATTACTTTAAAAGTAATAAAACTAATTTTGACGTCAAAATCGGCTGTTTAAGATGAAATACTTGCAAAAAACCTTGTTTATCGTACATAATTTAAGTAAATCTTGGTTTTTTGTTATAATATTCTTGTAATAAATCGAAAAATTATTTCAATAAACCTCTCCGGTTAAAAATCATTAGTTTTAAAGTAATAAAACTCCTTTTGACGTCAAAATCGGCTGTTTAAGACGAAATATTTGCAATAAACATTGTTTATCGTACATTATTTAAGTTATTTCGATTTTTTGTTTTAATATTCATGTTATATTTCTTACAGCTAATTTAATAAATGTTTTTGGTTAATAATCGAACTTTAAAAATATTAAAAGTACAATAGGCATTAAAATAGGCTGTTTTAAACAAAATACTTGTATCAAACACTTTTTTATTGAACATTATTTGAGTTATTTCGACTTAAGATTATAATATTCTTGTAATATTTCGTAAAGGTAATTGATAAACCTCTTCGGTTGGAAATTATAGTTTTAAAGTGTTTAAACTTTGCTTGACGTCAAAATCGGCTGTTTAAGACGAATTATTTGCAATAAACATTGTTTATCGTACATTATTCAAGTTATTTCGATTTTTAGTTATAATAATCTTGTTGTATTTATTAAAAATAATTTAATAAACGTTATTGGTTAGTAATCTAACTTTAAACATATTAAAAGTAAAAAACATATTACAATAGGCATTATAATAGGCTGTTTTAAACAAAATACTTGTATTAAACCGTTTTTGATCGCACATTATTTGAATTATTATGACTTTTTTGTATTAATATACTTAAAATATATCATACAGCTAATTAAATAAACATCTTCGGTTAGGAATATTAGTTTTCAAGTATTAAAACTTATTTTAACGTCAAAATCGGCTGTTTATAACAAAATACTTGTAATAAACATTATTTATCGTACATTATTCAAGTTATTTAGATTTTTGGTTAAAATATTCTTGTAATATTTCGTAAAGGTAATTCAATTAACGTCCTCGGTTAATAATATTAGTTTTAAATAATAAAACTTTATTTGACGTCATAATTGTCTGTTTAAGAGACGAAAAACTAGCAATAAACATTGTTTATCGTACATTAGTTAAGTTATTTCGACATTTTGTTATAATATTCCTGTAGTATTTTGTAAAGGTAATATAATAAACCTCTTCGGTTAAAAATATTGGGTTTAAAGTATTAAAAGTTCTTTTGACGTCAAAATAGGCTGTTTAAGAGACAAATACTTGCATTAAACATTGTTTATCGTACATTACTTGAGTTATTTTAATTTTTTGTTACATTATTCTTGTAATATTTTATAAGGTAATTTAGTAAACCCTTTGGTTAGAAATATTAGTTTAAAAGTATTAAAACTCCTTTTTGACGTCAAAATCGGCTGTTCAAATCAAAATATTTGCAATAAACATTGTTTATCGTACATTTTTTGAGTTATTTCAATTTTTGGTTATAATATTCTTGGAATATTTCGTAAAGGTAATTCAATTAACGTCTTCGGTTATAAATATTAGTTTTATATAATTAAAACTCCATTTGACGTCAAAATTGTCTGTTGAAGCGACGAAATACTTGCAATAAACATTGTTTATCGTACGTTATTTGAGTTCTTTCGTGTTTGGTTATAATATTCCTGTAGTGTTTCTCAAAGGTTATTTAATAACTGTCTTCGGTTAAAAATATTAGTTTTAAAGATTAAAACTTCTTTTGACGTCAAAATCGGCTGTTTAAGACGAAATACTCTCAATAAAAATTATTTATCGTACATTACTTGAGTTATTACGATTTTTAGTTATAATAATCTTGTTATATTTCTTAAAAATAATTTAAAAAACGTTATTAGTTAGTAATCTAACTTTAAACATATTAAAAGTACAATAGGCATTATAATAGGCTGTTTTAAACAAAATACATGTATTAAACCGTTTTTGATCCAACATTATTTGAATTATTATGATTTTTTGTATTAATATACTTGAAATATATCATACAGCTAATTAAATAAATAACTTCGGTTAGAAATATTAGTTTTCAACTATTAAAACTTATTTTAACGTCAAAATCAGCTGTTTATAACAAAATACTTGTAATAAACATTATTTATCGTACATTATTCAAGTTATTTAGATTTTTGGTTAAAATATTCTTGTAATATTTTGTAAAGGTAATTCAATTAACGTCCTCGGTTAATAATATTAGTTTTAAATAATTAAAACTTTATTTGACGTCATAATTGTCTGTTTAAGAGACGAAAAACTAGCAATAAACATTGTTTACCGTACATTAGTTAAGTTATTTCGATATTTTGTTATAATATTCCTGTAGTATTTTGTAAAGGTAATATAATAAACCTCTTCGGTTAAAAATATTGGTTTTAAAGTATTAAAAGTTTTTCTGACGTCAAAATAGGCTGTTTAAAACGAAATACTGCAGTAAACATTATTTATCGTACAATATTTTAGTTATTTTGATTTTTTGTTATAAATTTTTTTGTTATATTTCTTGTAGCTAATTAAATAAACGTTATTGGTTTGTAATCTAACTTTAGAAATATTAAAAGTACAATAGGAATTATAATAGGCTGTTTTAAACAAAATACTTGTATCAAAACCCTTTTTTATTGTACATTATTTGAATTATAATGATTTTTGGTATTAATATTCTCGTAATATATCAAACAGCTAATTAAATAAACCTCTTCGGTTAGGAATATTAGTTTTAAAGTATTAAAAGTCTTTTTGACGTCAAAATCGGCTGTTTAAGACGAAATACTTGTAATATATATTGTTTATTTTTTATTATTTGAGATATTAAATTTTTGGTTAAAATATTCTTGAAATATTAAGTTAAGGTAATTTAATAAACCTCTGCGGTTAAAAATATTAGTTTTTTATAATTAAAAATTTATTTGACGTCATTATTGTCTGTTTAAGAGACGAAATACTTGCAATAAACATTGTTTATCGTATATTATTTGACTTATTTAAAAATTTGGTTATAATATTCCTGTAGTATTTCGTAAAGGTAATTAAATAACAGTCTTTGATTAAAAATATTTGTTTTAAAGTATTAAAACTTCTTTTGACGTCTAAATAGGCTGTTTAAGACAAAATATTTGCAATAAACTATGTTTATCGTACATTACTTGAGTTATTTCGATTTTTAGCTATAATATTCTTATTAAATTTCTTAAAAATAATTTAATAAACGTTATTGTTTAGTAATCTAACTTTAAACATATTATAAGTACAATAGGCATTATAATAGGCTGTTTAAAAAAAAATACTTATATTAAACCGTTTTTGATCGCACATTATTCAAATTTTTATAATATTTTGTATTATTATACTTGAAATATATCATACAGCTAATTAAATAAACATCTTCGGTTATGAATATCAGTTTTTAAGTATTTAAACTTGTTTTAACGTCAAAACCGGCTGTTTAAGACTAAATACTTGTAATAAACATTATTTATTGTACATTATTCAAGTTATTTAGATTTTTGGTTAATATATTCTTGTAATGTTTTGTAAAGGTAATTCATTAACGTCCTCGGTTAAAAGTATTAGTTTTAAATAATTAAAACTTCATTTGACGTCATTATTGTCTGTTTAAGAGTCGAAAAACTAGCAATAAACATTGTTTATCGTACATTATTTGAGTTATTTCGATTTTTGGTTATAATATTCTTGTAGTATTTCGTAAAGGTAATTTAATAACTGTCGTCGGTTAAAAATATTAGTTTTAAGGTATTAAAACTTCTTTTAACGTCAAAATAGACTGTTTAAGACGAAATACTGCAGTAAAAATTATTTATCGTTTATTATTGTAATTATTTCGATTTTTTGTGATAATATTTTTGTTATATTTCTTTTAGCTATTTAAATAAACGTAATTGATTAGTAATCTAACTTTAGACATATTCAAAGTACATTAGGAATTATAACAGGCTAGTTTATACAAAATAATTGTATATAACCCTTTTTATTAATGCATTTTTTGAATTGTTATTATTTTTGATATTAATATTCTTGCAATATGACATACAGCTAATTAAATAAACCTTTTCGGTTAGAAAATTAGTTTTAAAATATTACAACTCATTTTGACGTCAAAATCGGCTGTTTAAGACGTAATATTTGCAATAAACTTTGTTTATAGTACAAAATTTTAGTTATTTCGATTTTTAGTTTTAATAATCTTGTTTTATTTCTTATAGCTAATTAAACAAACGTTATTGGTTATTAGTCGAACTTTAAACATATTAAAAGTACAATAGGCATTATAATAGGCTCTTTTAAACAGAATACTTTTATTAAACCTTTATTTATTGTACATTATTTGAATTATTATGATTTTTAGTTATAATATTCTTGTTATATATCATACAGCTAATTCAATAAACCTCTTCTGTTAGGAAAATTAATTTTAAGTATTAAAACTCATTGTGACGTCAAAATCGTCTGTATAAAACGAAATACCTGCCATAAACATTGTTTATTCTTCATTATTTAAGTTATTAAATTTTTGATTATAATATTTCTGTAGTATTTTGTAAAGGTAATTTTATAACTGTCTTCGGTTAAAAATATTAGTTTTAAAGTATTAAAACTTCTTTTGACGTCAAAATAGGCTAGTTAAAACGAAATACTTACAATAAACTATGTTTATCGTACATTTTTTGAGTTATTTTAACTTTTGGCTATAATAATCTTGTTATAATTCTTATAGCTATTTTAATAAACGTTATTGGTTAGTAATCGAACTTTAAACATATTAAAAGTACAATAGATATTGTAATAGGCTGTTTAAAAAAAAAATACTTGTATTAAACCCTTTTTTATCGTACATTATTTGAGTTATTATGATGTTTGCTGTTAATATTCTTGTGATATATCATATAGGTAAATCAATAAAATTCTTTGGTTAGGAATCTTATATTTAAAGTATTAGAACTCCTTTTGACGTCAAAATCGGCTGTTTAAGACGAAATAGTTGGAATAAACTTTATTTATCGTACATTATTTGAGTTATTCCATATTTTGGATATATTATTCTTGTTATATTTTTTACAGCTAATTTAATAAACATTATTGGTTATTAGTCTAACTTTAAACATATAAAAGGTACAATAGGCATTAAATAGGCTGTTTTGAACAAAATAGTTGTATTAACTAAATTTTATAGTATATTATTTGAATTTTTATGATTTTTGGTATTAATATTCTTGTAATAGATCATACAGTTAATTAAATAAACCTCTTCGGTTAGAAATACTAGTTTTAAAGTATTAAAACTCATTTTGACGTCAAAATCAATTCTTTAAGACAAAATACTTACAATAAACATTGTTTATCCTACATTATTTGAGTTATTTCCATTTTAAATTATAATATTCTTGTAATATTTCGTAAAGGTAATTTAATTAACATCTTCGGTTAAAATATTAGTTTTAAAAAATTAAAACTCTAATTGACGTAATAATTGTCTGTTTAAGAGACGAAATACTTGCAATAAACATTGTTTATCGTACGTTATTTGAGTTATTCGTATTTTTGTTATAATATTCCTGTAGTATTTCTTAAAGGTAATTTAATAACTGTCTTCGGTTAAAAAAATTAGTTTTAAAGTAATAAAACTTCTTTTGACGTCAAAATCGGCTGTTTAAGACGAAATACTTGCAATAAACATTATTTATCTTACATTATTTTAGTTTTTTCGATTTTTTTTAAAATATTTTCGTTCTATTTCTTATAGCTTATTTAATTAACGTTATTGCTTAGTAATCTAATTTTAAATATATTAAACATTTAATAGGCATTATAATAGGCTGTTTTAAACATAATACTTGTATTAAACCCTTTTTTATTGTACATTATTTGAATCATTATGATTTTTGGATATAATATTCTTGTAATATATCATACAGTTAATTAAATAAACCTCATTGGTTAGAAATAATTGTTTGATTGTATTAAAACTACTTTAGACATCAAAATTAGCTGTTTAAGACGAAATACTTGCAAAAAACATTGTTTATCGTACATAATTTAAGTTAGTTTTGCATTTTTGTTATAATATTCATGTAATATATCGTAAAGGTAGTTTAATAAATCTCTTCGGTTAAAAATATTAGTTTTAAAGTATTAAAAATTCTTTTGACTTCAAAATCGGCTGTTTAAGTCGAAATACTTGCAATAAACATTTTTTATCGTACATTATTTAAGTTATTTTCATTTTTGGCTATAATATTCTTGTTATATTTCTTACAGCTTTTTTAATAAACGTTATTGGTTAGTAATCGAACTTTAAACATATTAAAAGTACAGTAGGCATTAAAATAGGCTGTTTTAAACAAATTACTTGTATTAAACGCTTTTTTATCGTACATTATTTGAGTTATTTCGACCAAATGTTATAATATTATTGTAATATATAATATAGATAATTAAATAAACCTCTTCGGTTAAAATGTCAGTTTAAAAATATTTAAACTCCTTTTGACGTCAAAATCGGCTGTTTAAGACGAAATACTTGCAAAAAACATTGTTTATTCTTCATTATTTAAGTTATTTTGATTTTTGGTTTTAATATTCTTGTAATATTACGTAAAGGTAATTTAATAAACCTCTTTGGTTAAAAATATTATATGTAAAGTATTCAAACTTCGTTTGACGTCATAATCAGCTGTTTAAGACGAAATACTCTCAATAAAAATTGTTTATCGTACATTACTTGAGTTATTATGATTTTCGGCTATAATAATCTTGTTATATTTTTTATACCTAATTTAATAAACGTTATTGGTTAGTAATCGAACTTTAATCATATTAAAAGTACAATAGATATTGTAATAGGCTGTTTAAAAAAAAATACTTGTATAAAACCCTTTTTTATCGTACATTATTTGAGTTATTATGATTTTTGGTGTTTATATTCTTGTAATATATCATATAGGTAATTCAATAAACTTCTTTGGTTAGGAATATTAAATTTAAAGTATTAGAACTCCTTTTGACGTCAAAATCGGCTGTTTAAGACGAAATCTTTGGAATAAACTTTATTTATTGTACATTATTTGAGTTATTCCGTATTTTGGATATATTATTCTTGTTATATTTTTTACAGCTATTTTAATAAACGTTATTGGTTATTAATCTAACTTTAAACATATAAAAGGTACAATAGGCATTAAATAGGCTGTTTTGAACAAAATACTTGTATTAACTAAATTTTAAAGTATATTATTTAAAATATTATGATTTTTGATAATAAAATTCTTGAAATAGATCATAGAGTTAATTAAATAAACCTCTTCGGTTAGAAATACTAGTTCTAAAGTATTAAAACTCATTTTGACGTCAAAATCAACTATTTAAGACAAAATACTTACAATAAACATTGTTTATCCTACATTATTTGAGTTATTTCCATTTTAAATTATAATATTCTTGTAATATTTCGTAAAGGTAATTTAATTAACATATTCGGTTAAAATATTAGTTTTAAATAATTAAAACTCTAATTGACGTCATAATTGTCTGTTTAAGACACGAAAAACTTGCAATAAACATTGTTTATCGTACGTTATTGGAGTTATTCGTATTTTTGTTATAATATTTCTGTAGTATTTCGTAAAGGTAATTTAATAACTGTCTTCGGCTAAAAATATTAGTTTTAAAGTAATAAAACTTCTTTTGACGTCAAAATCGGCTGTTTGAGACGAAATACTCGCAATAAACATTATTTATCTCACATTATTTTAGTTTTTTCGATTTTTTCTTATAATATTTTCGTTCTATTTCATATAGCTTATTTAATTAACGTTATTGCTTAGTAATCAATTTTAAATATATTAAAAATTTAATATGCATTATAATAGGCTGTTTTAAACTAAATACTTGTATTAAACCATTTTTTATTGTACATTATTTGAATCATTATAATTTTTGGATATAATATTCTTGTAATATATCATACACTTAATTAAATAAACCTCTTCGGTTAGGAATATTAGCTTTAAAGTATTAAAACTAATTTTGACATTAAATCGGCTGTTTAACACGAAATACTTGTAATAAATATTGTTTATTCTTCATTATTTGAGTTATTAAATTTTTGGTTAAAATATTCTTGTTATACATTGTAATTCTTGTAATTTAATACACCTCTGCGGTTAAAAATATAAGTATTACATAGTTAAAACTCTATTTGACGTCATTATTGTCTGATTAAGAGACGAATTAATTGCAATAAACATTGTTTATCGTATATTATTTGACTTATTTTAAAATTTGGTTATAATATTCCTGTAGTTTTTCGTAATGGTAATTTAATAACTGTTTTCGGTTAAAAATATTAGTTTTAAAGTATTAAAACTTCTTTTGACGTCAAAATAGGCTGTTTAAGACGGAATACCTGCAATAAACTTTGTTTATCGTACATTATTTGAGTTTTTTCGTATTTTGGATAGATTATTCTAGTTATATTACTTACAGCTTTTTTAATAAACGTAATTGGTTAGTAATCTAACTTTAAACATATCAAAGGTACAATAGGCATTGTAATAGACTGTTTTAAGCAAAATACTTGTATTAAACCCTTTTTTATCGTACATTATTTGAATTATTATGATTTTTGGTATTGATATTCTTGTAAAATATCATACTGCTAATTATATAAACCTCTTCAGTTAGGAATAATTGTTTCAATGTATTAAAACTACTTTAGACGTCAAAAGCGGCTGTTTAAGACGAAATACATGCAAAAAACATTGTTTATCGTGCATTATTTGAGTAATTTTAATTTTTGGTTATAATATTCTTGTAATATTTCGTAAAGGTAATTTAATAAACCTAATCGGTTAAAAATATTACTTTAAAAGTAATAAAACTAATTTTGACGTCAAAATCGGCTGTTTAAGACGAAATACTTGCAAAAAACCTCGTTTATCGTACATAATTTAAGTAAATCTTGGTTTTTTGTTATAATATTCTTGTAATAAATCGAAAAATTATTTCAATAAACCTCTCCGGTTAAAAATATTAGTTTTAAAGTATTAAAACTCCTTTTGACGTCAAAATCGGCTGTTTAAGACGAAATATTTTCAATAAACATTGTTTATCGTACATTATTTGAGTTATTTCGATTTTTTGTTTTAATATTCATGTTATATTTCTTACAGCTAATTTAATAAATGTTTTTGGTTAGTAATCGAACTTTAAAAATATTAAAAGTACAATAGGCATTAATATAGGCTGTTTTAAACAAAATACTTGTATCAAACACTTTTTTATTGTACATTATTTGAATTATTTCGACTTAAGATTATAATATTCTTGTAATATTTCGTAAAGGTAATTGATAAACCTCTTCGGTTGGAAATTATAGTTTTAAAGTGTTTAAACTTTGCTTGACGTCAAAATCGGCTGTTTAAGACGAAATATTTGCAATAAACATTGTTTATCGTACATTATTCGAGTTATTTCGATTTTTAGTTATAATAATCTTGTTGTATTTATTAAAAATAAATTAATAAACGTTATTGGTTAGTAATCTAACTTTAAACATATTAAAAGTAAAAAACATATTACAATAGGCATTATAATAGGCTGTTTTAAACAAAATACTTGTATTAAACCGTTTTTGATCGCACATTATTTGAATTATTATGACTTTTTTGTATTAATATACTTAAAATATATCATACAGCTAATTAAATAAACATCTTCGGTTAGGAATATTAGTTTTCAAGTATTAAAACTTATTTTAACGTCAAAATCGGCTGTTTATAACAAAATACTTGTAATAAACATAATTTATCGTACATTATTCAAGTTATTTAGATTTTTGGTTAAAATATTATTGTAATATTTCGTAAAGGTAATTCAATTAACGTCCTCGGTTAATAATATTAGTTTTAAATAATTAAAACTTTATTTGACGTCATAATTGTCTGTTTAAGAGACGAAAAACTAGCAATAAACATTGTTTATCGTACATTAGTTAAGTTATTTCGACATTTTGTTATAATATTCCTGTAGTATTTTGTAAAGGTAATATAATAAACCTCTTCGGTTAAAAATATTGGTTTTAAAGTATTAAAAGTTCTTCTGACGTCAAAATAGGCTGTTTAAGACGAAATACTGCAGTAAACATTATTAATCGTACATTATTTTAGTTATTTTGATTTTTTGTGATAATTTTTTTGTTATATTTCTTATAGCTAATTGAATAAACGTTATTGGTTTGTAGTCTAACTTTAGACATATTAAAAGTACAATAGGAATTATAATAGGCTGTTTTAAACAAAATACTTGTATCAAAACCCTTTTTTATTGTACATTATTTGAATAATTATAATTTTTGGATATAATATTCTTGTAATATATCATACAGCTAATCAAATAAACCTCTTCGGTTAGGAATATTAGTTTTAAAGTATTAAAAGTCTTTTTGACGTCAAAATCGGCTTTTTAAGACGAAATACTGGTAATAATTATTGTTTATCCTTTATTATTTGAGTTATTAAATTTTTGGTTAAAATATTCTTGTAATATTAAGTAAAGGTAATTTAATAAACCTCTGTGGTTAAAAATATTAGTTTTATTTAATTAAAACTCTATTTGATGTCATTATTGTCTGTTTAAGAGACGAGATACTTGCAATAAACATTGTTTATCGTATATTATTTGACTTATTATGATTTTTGATTATAATATTACTGTAGTTTTTCGTAATGGTAATTTAATAACTGTTTTCGGTTAAAAATATTAGTTTTAAAGTGTTAAAACTTGTTTTGACGTCAAAATAGGCTGTTTAAGGCGAAATACTCGCAATAAACATTGTTAATCGTACATTACTTGAGTTATTTAGATTTATAGTTATAACTATCTTGTTATATTTCTTAAAAATAATCAAATAAACGTTATTGGTTAGTAATCGAACTTTAAACATATTAAAAGTACAGTAGGCGTTATAATACGCTGTTATAAACAAAATACTTGTAGTAAAATCTTTTTTATCGTACATTATCTGAGTTATTATTATTTTTGGTATTAATATTCTTGTAATTTATCATATAGGTGATTCAATAATTTTTTTTTGTTAGGAATTGTAATTTTCAATTATTGAAACTCCTTTGGACATTAAATTCGGCTGTTTAAGACGAAATACTTGTAATAAACTTTGTTTATCGTACATTGTTTGAGTTATTTCGTATTTTCGATATATATATATATTTCTAGTTATATTTCTTACAGCTTTTTTAATAAACGTTATTGGTTAGTAATCTAACTTTAAACATATTAAAGGTACAATAGGCATTATAATATACTGTTTTAAGCAAAATACTTATATTAAACCCTTTTTTATCGTACATTATTTGAATTATTATGATTTTTGGTATTGATATTCTTGTAATATATCTTACTGCTAATTATATAAACATCTTCAGTTAGAAATATTTGTTTCAATGTATTAAAACTACTTTAGACGTCAAAATTGGCTGTTTAAGACGAAATACATGCAAAAAACATTGTTCATCGTGCATTATTTGAGTAAGTTTGATTTTTGGTTATAATATTCTTGTAATATTTCGTAAAGGCTTTTTAATAAACCTCATCGGTTAAATATTAGTTTAAAGTATTAAAACTCATTTTGACGTCAAAATCGGCTGTTTAAGATGAAATACTTGCACAAAACATAGTTTATCGTACATAATTTAAGTAAATTTTGGTTTTTTGTTATAATATTCTTGTAATAAATCGAAAAATTTAATACAATAAACCTCTCCGGTTAAAAATATTATTTTTAAAGTATTAAAACTCCTTTTGACGTCAAAATCGGCTGTTTAAGACGAAATACTTGCAATAAACATTGTTTATCGTACATTATTTGAGTTATTTCGATTTTTTGTTATAATATTCATGTTATATTTCTTACAGCTAATTTAATAATTGTTATTGGTTAGTAATCGAACTTTAAACATACTATATGTACAATAGGCATTAAAATAGGCTGTTTTAAACAAAATACTTGTATTAAACACTTTTTTATTGTACATTATTTGAGTTATTTTGACTCAAGGTTATAATTTTATTGTAATATATCATATAGGTAATTATATAAACCTCTTCGGTTAAAATGTCAGTTTTAAAGTATTAAAACTCCTTTTGACGTCAAAATCGGCTGTTTAAGACGAAATACTTGCAATAAACATTGTTTTTTCTTCATTATTTAAGTTATTACATTTTTGATTATAATATTCCTGTAGTATTTCGTAAAGGTAATTAAATAACTGTCTTTGGTTAAAAATATTTTTTTTAAAGTATTAAAACTTCTTTTGACGTCTAAATAGGCTGTTTAAGACGAAATACTTGCAATAAACTATGTTTATCGTACATTACTTGAGTTATTTCGATTTTTAGTTATATTATTCTTGTTAAATTTCTTAAAAATAATTTAATAAACGTTATTGGTTAGTTATCTAACTTTAAACATATTATAAGTAAAATAGGCATTATAATAGGCTGTTTTAAAAAAAATCCTTATATTAAACCGTTTTTGATCGCACATTATTTAAATTTTTATAATATTTTGTATTAATATACTTGAAATATATCATACAGCTTATTAAATAAACATCTTCGGTTATGAATATCAGTTTTCAAGTATTAAAACTTATTTTAACGTCAAAATCGGCAGTTTAAGACGAAATACTTGTAATAAACATTATTTATCGTTTATTATTCAAGTTATTTAGATTTTTGGTTAAAATATTCTTGTAATATTTCGTAAAGGTAATTCATTAACGTCCTCGGTTAAAAGTATTAGTTTTAAATAATTAAAACTTCATTTGACGTCATAATTGTCTGTTTAAGAGTCGAAAAACAAGCAATAAACATTGTTTATCGTACATTATTTGAGTTATCTTGATTTTTGGTTATAATATTCTTGTAATATTTCGTAAAGGTAATTTAATAACTGTCGTCGGTTAAAAATATTAGTTTTAAAGTATTTAAACTTCTTTTAACGTCAAAATAGACTGTTTAAGACGAAATACTGTAGTAAACATTATTTATCGTTTATTATTGTAATTATTTTGATTTTTTGTGATAATATTTCTGTTATATTTCTTTTAGCTATTTAAATAAACGTAATTGATTAGTAATCTAACTTTAAACATATTAAAAGTACAATAGGAATTATAATAGGCTAATTTATACAAAATAATTGTAGATAACCCTTTTATTAATACATTTTTTGAATTGTTATAATTTTTGATATTAATATCCTTGTAATATATAATACAGCTAATTAAATAAACCTTTTCGGTTAGAAAATTAGTTTTAAAATATTTCAACTCCTTTTGACGTCAAAATCGGCTGTTTTAGACGTAATATTTGCAATAAACTTTGTTTATAGTACAAAATTTTAGTTATTTCGATTTTTAGTTATAATAATCTTGTTTTATTTCTTATAGCTAATTAAACAAACGTTATTGGTTATTAATCGAACTTTAAATATATTAAAAGTACAATAGGCATTATAATAGGCTCTTTTAAACAGAATACTGGTATTAAACTCTTTTTTATTGTAAATTATTTGAATTATAATGATTTTTAGTTATAATATTCTTGTTATATATCATACAGCTAATTCAATAAACCTCTTCGGTTAGGAAAATTATTTTTAAGTATTAAAACTCATTGTGACGTCAAAATCGTCTGTTTAAAACGAAATACTTGCAATAAACTATGTTTATCGTACATTTTTTGAGTTATTTTGATTTTAGGCTATAATAATCTTGTTATATTTCTTATAGCTAATTTAATAAACGTTATTGGTTAGTAATCGAACTTTAAACATATTAAAAATACAATAGATATTGTAATAGGCTGTTAAAAAAAATACTTGTATTTAACCCTTTTTTATCGTACATTATTTGAGTTATTATTATTTTTGGTATTAATATTCTTGTAATATATCATATAGGTAATTTAATAAACTTCTTTGGTCAGGAATATTATGTTTAAAGTATTAGAACTCCTTTTGACGTCAAAATCGGCTGTTTAAGACGAAATACTTGGAATAAACTTTATTTATCGTACATTATTTAAGTTATTCCGTATTTTGGATATATTATTCTTGTTATACTTTTTACAGCTAATTTAATAAACGTTATTGGTAATTAATCTAACTTTAAACATATAAAAGGTACAATAGGCATTAAATAGGCTGTTTTGAACAAAATACTTGTATTAACTAAATTTTTTAGTATATTATTTGAATTATTATGATTTTTGGTATTAATATTCTTGTAATAGATCATACAGTTAATTAAATAAACCCCTTCGGTTAGAAATACTAGTTTTAAAGTATTAAAACTCATTTTGACGTCAAAATCAACTCTTTAAGACAAAATACTTACATTGTTTATCCTACATTATTTGAGTTATTTCCATTTTAAATTATAATATTCTTGTAATATTTCGTAGAGGTAATTTAATTAACATCTTCGGTTAAAACATTAGTTTTAAATAATTAAAACTCTAATTGACGTCATAATTGTCTGTTAATGAGACGAAATACTTGCAATAAACATTGTTTATCGTACGTTATTTGAGTTATTCGTATTTTTGTTATAATATTCCTGTAGTATTTCGTAAAGGTAATTTAATAACTGTCTTCGGTTAAAAATATTAGTTTTAAAGTAATAAAACTTCTTTTGACGTCAAAATCGGCTGTTTAAGACGAAATACTTTCAATAAACATTTTTTATCTTACATTATTTTAGTTTTTTTGATTTTTTCTTATAATATTTTCGTTCTATTTCTTATAGCTTATTTAATTAACGTTATTGCTTAGTAATCTAATTTTAAATATATAAAAAATTTAATAGGCATTATAATAGGCTGTTTTAAACAAAATTCTTGTATTAAACCCTTTTTATTGTACATTATTTGAATCATTATATATTTTGGATATAATATTCTTGTAATATATCATACAGCTAATTAAATAAACATCATTGGTTAGAAATAATTGTTTGATTGTATTAAAACTACTTTAGACGTCAAAATCGGCTGTTTAAGACGAAATACTTGCAAAAAACATTGTTTATCGTACTTAATTCAAGTTAGCTTTGCATTTTTGTTATAATATTCATGTAATATATCGTAAAGGTAGTTTAATAAATCTCTTCGGTTAAAAATATTAGTTTTAAAGTATTAAAAACTCTTTTTACTTTAAAATCGGCTTTTTAAGTCGAAATACTCTCAATAAAAATTGTTTATCGTACATTACTTGAGTTATTTCGATTTTTAGTTATAATATTCTTGTTATATTTCTTAAAAATAATTTAATAAACGTTATTGGTTAGTAATCTAACTTTAAACATATTAAAAGTAAAAAACATATTACAATAGGCATTATAATAGGCTGTTTTAAACAAAATACTTGTATTAAACCGTTTTTGATCGCACATTATTTGAATTACTATGATTTTTTGTATTAATATACTTAAAATATATCATATAGCTAATTAAATAAACGTATTCGGTTAGGAATATTAGTTTTCAAGTATTAAAACTTATTTTAACGTCAAAATCGGCTGTTTATAACAAACTACTTGTAATAAACATTATTTATCGTACATTATTCAAGTTATTTAGATTTTTGGTCAAAATATTCTTGTAATATTTCGTAAAGGTATTTCAATTAACGTCCTCGGTTAATAAAATTAGTTTTAAATAATTAAAACTTTATTTGACGTCATAATTATATGTTTAAGAGACGAAAAACTAGCAATAAACATTGTTTATCGCACATTAGTTAAGTTATTTCGACATTTTGTTATAATATTTCTGTAGTTTTTCGTAAAGGTAATTTAATAAACCTCTTCGGTTAAAAGTATTGGTTTTAAAGTACTAAAAGTTCTTCTGATGTCAAAATAGGCTGTTTAAGACGAAATACTGCGGTAAACATTATTTATCATACATTATTTTAGTTATTTTGATTTCTAGTGATAATTTTTTTGTTATATTTCTTATAGCTATTTAAATAAACGTTATTGGTTTGTAATCTAACTTTAGACATATCAAAAGTACAATAAGAATTAATAATAGGCTGTTTTAAACAAAATACTTGTATCAAAACCTTTTTTATTGTACATTATTTGAATTATTATGATTTTTAGTATTAATATTCTTGTAATATATCATACAGCTAATTAAATAAACCTCTTCGGTAAAAATGTCAGTTTTAATGTACTAAAACTCCTTTTGACGTCAAAATCGGCTTTTTAAGACGAAATACTGGTAATAAATATTGTTTATCCTTTATTTTTTGAGTTATTAAATTTTTAGTTAAAATATTCTTGTAATATTAAGTAAAGGTATTTTAATAAACCTCTGTGGTTAAAAATATTAGTTTTATATAATTAAAACTCTATTTGATGCCATTATTGTCTGTTTAAGAGACGAGATACTTGCAATAAACATTGTTTATCGTATATTATTTTACTTATTTTAATATTTGGTTATAATATTACTGTAGTTTTTCGTAATGGTAATTTAATAACTGTTTTCGGTTAAAAATATTAGTTTTAAAGTGTTAAAACTTCTTTTGACGTCAAAATAGGCTGTTTAAGGCGAAATACTCGCAATAAACATTGTTAATCATACATTACTTGAGTTATTTCGATTTATAGTTATAACTATCTTGTTATATTTCTTAAAAATAATTTAATAAACGTTATTGGTTAGTAATCGAACTTTAAACATATTAAAAGTACAATAGGCGTTATAATAGGCTGTTATAAACAAAATACTTGTTGTAAAATCTTTTTTATCGTACATTATTTGAGTTATTATTATTTTTAATATTAATATTCTTGTAATTTATCATATAGGTGATTCAATAAATTTTTTTTGTTAGGAATATTAATTTTTAATTATTAAAACTCCTTTAGACATTAAATTCGGCTGTTTAAGACGAAATACTTACAATAAACTTTGTTTATCGTACATTATTTGAGTTATTTCGTATTTTGGATAGATTATTCTAGTTATATTTCTTACAGCTTTTTTAATAAACGTTATTGGTTAGTAATCTAACTTTAAACATATCAAAGGTACAATAGGCATTATAATATACTGTTTTAAGCAAAATACTTGTATTAAACCCTTTTTTATCGTACATTATTTGAATTATTATGATTTTTGGTATTGATATTCTTGTAATATATCTTACTGCTAATTATATAAACCTCTTCAGTTAGAAATAATTGTTTCAATGTATTAAAACTACTTTAGACGACAAAATCGGCTGTTTAAGACGAAATACATGCAATAAACATTGTTCATCGTGCATTATTTGAGTAATTTTGATTTTTGGTTATAATATTCTTGTAATATTTCGTAAAGGCTTTTAATAAACCTCATCGGTTAAAAATATTAGTTTTAAAGTATTAAAACTCATTTTGACGTCAAAATCGGCTGTTTAAGATGAAATACTTGCAGAAAACATTGTTTATCGTACATAATTTGAGTAAATTTTGGTTTTTTGTTATAATATTCTTGTAATAAATCGAAAAATTTAATACAATAAACCTCTCCGGTTAAAAATATTAGTTTTAAAGTATTAAAACTCCTTTTGACGTCAAAATCGGCTGTTTAAGACGAAATACTTGCAATAAACATTGTTTAGCGTACATTATTTGAGTTATTTCGATTTTTGGTATTAATATTCTTGTAATTTTTCAAAAAGGTAATTTATTAAACCACTTCGGTTAAAAATATTAGTTTTAAAATATTAAAACTTCTTTTGACGTCAAAATCGGCTGTTTAAGACGAAATACTCGTAATAAACATTGTTTATCGTACATTACTTGAGTTATTTCGATTTTTAGTTATAACTATCTTGTTATATTTCTTAAAAATAATTTAAAAAACGTTATTGGTTAGTAATCTAACTTTAAACATACTAAAAGTACAATAGGCATTATAATAGGCTGTTTTAAACAAAATACTTGTATCAAACCGTTTTTTATCGTACATTAATTTAATTATTATGATTTTGTGTATTAATATACTTAAAATATATCATATAGCTAATTAAATAAGCATCTTTGGTTAGGAATATTAAATTCAAAGTATTAAAACTCATTTCAACGTCAAATCGGCTGTTTAAGACGAAACACTTGTAATAAACATTGTTTATCGTGCATTATTAAACTTATTTCGATTTTTGGTTATAATATTCTTGTAATATTTCGTAAAGGTAATTCAATTAACGTCCTCGGTTTAAAATATTAGTTTTAAATAATTAAAACTTCTTTTTACGTCAAAATAGGCTGTTTAAGACGAAAAACTGTAGTAAACATTATTTATCGTTTATAATTGTAGTTATTTAGATTTTTTGTGATAATTTTTTTGTTATATTTGTTATAGCTAATTAAATGAACGTTATTGGTTTGTAATCAAACTTTAAACATATTAAAAGTTCATTAGGAATTATAATAGGCTGTTTTAAACAAAATACTTGTATTAAACCCTTTTTTATTGTACATTAGTTGAATTATTATGAATTTTGGTAATAATATTCTTGTTATTTATCATACAGCTAATTAAATAAACCTCTTCGGTTAGGAATATTAGTCTTAAAGTATTAAATCTCACTTTGACGTCAAAATCGGCTGTTTAAGACGAAATATTTGCAAAAAACATTGTTTATCGTACATAATTTAAGTTGTTTTTATTTTTGGTTATATTATTCTTGTAATATTACCTAAGGGTAATTTATAAAACTTCTTTGATTAAAAATATTAGTTGTAAAGTATTAAAACTTCGTTTCACGTCAAAATCAGCTGTTTAAGACGAAATAATCTTAATAAAAATTGTTTATCGTACATTACTTGAGTTATTTCGATTTTTAGTTATAATATTCTTGTTATATTTCTTAAAAATAATTTAATAAACGTTATTGGTTAGTAATCTAACTTTAAATATTTTATAAGTACAACAGGCTTTATAATAGGCTGTTTCAAACAAAATACTTGTATTAAACCCTTTTTTATTGTACATTATTTGAATTATTATGAATTTTGATATTAATATTCTTGTAATATATCATACAGCTAATTAAATAAACCCTTTGGTTAAGAATATAAGTTTTAAAGTATTAAAAATTCTTTTGACTTAAAAATCGGCTGTTTAAGTCGAAATACTTGCAATAAACATTGTTTATCGTACATTATTTAAGTTATTTTTATTTTTGGCTATATGATTCTTGTTATATTTCTTACAGCGGATTTAATAAACGTTATTTGTTAGTAATCGAACTTTAAACATATTAAAAGTACAATAGGCATTAAATTAGGCTGTTTTAAATAAATTATATGTATTAAACGCTTTTTTATCGTACATTATTTGAGTTATTTCGACCTAATGTTATAATATTATTGTAATATATCATATAGATTATTAAATAAACCTCTTCGGTAAAAATGTCAGTTGTAAAGTACTAAAACTCCTTTTGACGTCAAAATAGGCTGTTTAAGACGAAATACTGCAGTAAACATTATTTTTCGTACATTATTTTAGTTATTTTGAATTTTCGAGATAATTTTTTTGTTATATTTCTTATAGCTAATTAAATAAACGTTATTGGTTTGTAATCTAACTTTAAACATATAAAAAGTACAATAGGAATTATAATAGGCTGTTTTAAACAAAATACTTGTATTTAACCCATTTTTATTGTACATTATTTGAATTATTATGATTTTTGGTATTATTATTCTTGTAATATATCATACACTTAATTGAATAATCCTCTTCGGTTAGGAATATTAGTTTTAAAGTATTAAAACTACTTTTGACATTAAATCGGCTGTTTAAGACGAAATACTTGTAATAAATATTGTTTATTCTTCATTATTTGAGTTATTTAATTTTTGGTTAAAATATTCTTGTAATATTAAGTAAAGGTAATTTAATACACCTCTGCGGTTAAAAATATAAGTTTTCCATAGTAAAAACTCTATTTGACGTTATATTGTCTGATTAAGAGACGAAATACTTGCAATAAACATTGTTTATCGTATATTATTAGACTAATTTTAAAATTTGGTTATAATATTCCTGTAGTATTTCGTAATGGTAATTTAATAACTGTTTTCGGTAAAAAATATTAGTTTTAAAGTATTAAAACATCTTTTGACGTCAAAATAGGCTGTTTAAGACGGAATACCTGCAATAAACTTTGTTTATCGTACATTATTTGAGTTAATTCGTATTTTGGATAGATTATTCTAGTTATATTTCTCACAGCCTTTTTAATAAACGTTATTGGTTAGTAATCTAACTTTAAACATATCAAAGGTACAATAGGCATTGTAATAGACTGTTTTAAGCAAAATACTTGTATTAAACCCTTTTTTATCGTACATTATTTGAATTATTATGATTTTTGGTATTGATATTCTTGTAAAATATCATACTGCTAATTATATAAACCATTTCAGTTAGGAATAATTGTTTCAATGTATTAAAACTACTTTAGACGTCAAAAGCGGCTGTTTAAGACGAAATACATGCAAAAAACATTGTTTATCGTGCATTATTTAAGTAATTTTAATTTTTGGTTATAATATTCTTGTAATATTTCGTAAAGGTAATTTAACAAACCTCATCGGTTAAAAATATTACTTTAAAAGTAATAAAACTCATTTTGACGTCAAAATCGGCTGTTTAAGATGAAATATTTGCAAAAAACCTCGTTTATCATACATAATTTATGTAAATCTTGGTTTTTTATTATAATATTCTTGTAATAAATCGAAAAATTATTTCAATAAACCTCTCCGGTTAAAAATATTATTTTTAAAGTATTAAAACTCCTTTTGACGTCAAAATCGGCTGTTTAAGACGAAATATTTGCAATAAACATTGTTTATCGTACATTATTTGAGTTATTTCGATTTTTTGTTATAATATTCATGTTATATTTCTTACAGCTAATTTAATAAATGTTTTTAGTTAGTAATCGAACTTTAAAAATATTAAAAGTACAATAGGCATTAAAATAAGCTGTTTTAAACAAAATACTTGTATCAAACACTTTTTTATTGTACATTATTTGAGTTATTTCGACTTAAGCTTATAATATTATTGTAATATATCATATAGGTAATTATATAAACCTCTTCAGTTAAAATGTCAGCTTTAAAGTATTAAAACTTCTTTTGACGTCAAAATCGGCTGTTCAAGACTAAATACTTGCAATAAACATTGTTTAGCGTATATAATTTGAGTTATTTCGATTTTTGGTATTAATATTCTTGTAATATTTCGTAAAGGTAATTGATAAACCTCTTCGGTTGGAAATATTAGTTTTAAAGTTTTTAAACTTTGCTTGACGTCAAAATCGGCTGTTTAAGACGAAATATTTGCAATAAACATTGTTTATCGTACATTATTTAAGTTATTTCGATTTTTAGTTATAATAATCTTGTTATATTTCTTAAAAATAATTTAATAAACGTATTTGGTTAGTAATCTAACTTTAAACATATTAAAAGTACAATAGGCATTATAATAGGCTGTTTTAAACAAAATGCTTGTATTAAACCGTTTTTGATCGCACATTATTTGAATTATTATGATTTTTTGTATTAATATACTTAAAATATATCATACAGCTAATTAAATAAACATCTTCGGTTAGGAATATTAGTTTTCAAGTATTAAAACTTATTTTAACGTCAAAATCGGCTGTTTATAACAAAATACTTGTAATAAACATTATTTATCGTACATCATCAAGTTATTTAGATTTTTGGTTAAAATATTCTTGTAATATTTCGTAAAGATAATTCAATTAACGTCCTCGGTTAATAATATTAGTTTTAAATAATTAAAACTTTATTTGACGTCATAATTGTCTGTTTAAGAGACGAAAAACTAGCAATAAACATTGTTTATCGCACATTAGTTAAGTTATTTCGACATTTTGTTATAATATTCCTGTAGTATTTTGTAAAGGTAATATAATAAACCTCTTCGGTTAAAAATATTGGTTTTAAAGTATTAAAAGTTCTTCTGACGTCAAAATAGGCTGTTTACGACGAAATACTGCAGTAAACATTATTAATCGTACATTATTTTAGTTATTTTGATTTTTTGTGATAACTTTTTTGTTATATTTCTTATAGCTAATTAAATAAACGTTATTGGTTTGTAATCTAACTTTAGACATATTAAAAGTACAAGAGGAATTATAATAGGCTGTTTTAAACAAAATACTTGTATCAAAACCCTTTTTTTATGTACATTATTTGAATTATAATGATTTTTGGTATTAATATTCTTGTAATATATCAAACAGCTAATTAAATAAACCTCTTTGGTTAGGAATATTAGTTTTAAAGTATTAAAAGTCTTTTTGACGTCAAAATCGGCTGTTTAAGACGATATACTTGTAATAAATATTGTTTATTCTTTATTATTTGAGTTATTAAATTTTTGGTTAAAATATTCTTGAAATATTAAGTAAAGGTAATTTAATAAACCTCTGCGGTTAAATATATTAGTTTTATATAATTAAAACTCTATTTGACGTCAATATTGTCTGTTTAAGAGACGAAATACTTGCAATAAACATTGTTTATCGTATATTATTTGAGTTATTTTAAAATTTGGTTATAATATTTCTGTAGTTTTTCGTAAAGGTAATTTAATAACTGTTTTCGGTTAAAAATATTAGTTTTAAAGTATTAAAACTTCTTTTGACGTCAAAATAGGTTGTTTAAGGCGAAATACTCGCAATAAACATTGTTTATCGTACATTACTTGAGTTAATTAAATTTATAGTTATAACTTACTTTTTATATTTCTTACAGCTAATTTAATAACTGTTATTGGTTAGTAATCGAACTTTAAAGATATTAAAAGTTCATTAGGAATTACAATAGGCTGTATTAAACAAAATACTTGTATTAAACCCTTTTTTATTGTACGTTATTTGAATTATTATGATTTTTGGTAATAATATTCTTGTTATATATCATACACCTAATTAAATAAACCTCGTCGGTTAGGAATATTATTGTTAAAGTATTAAATCTCATTTTGACGTCAAAATCGGCTGTTTAAGAAGAAATACTTGCAAAAAACATTGTTTTTTCTTCATTATTTGAGTTATTAAATTTCTGATTATAATATTCCTGTAGTATTTCGTAAAGGTAATTAAATAACTGTCTTTGGTTAAAAATATTTGTTTTAAAGTATTAAAACTTCTTTTGACGTCTAAATAGGCTGTTTAAGACGAAATACTTGCAATAAACTATGTTTATCGTAAATTACTTGAGTTATTTCGAATTTTGGTTATAATATTCTTGTTAAATTTCTTAAAAATAATTTAATAAACGTTATTGGTTAGTTATCTAACTTTAAACATATTATAAGTAAAATAGGCATTATAATAGGCTGTTTTAAAATAAAATCTTCATATTAAACCGTTTTTGATCGCACATTATTTAAATTTTTATAATGTTTTGTATTAATATACTTGAAATATATCATACAGCTTATTAAATAAACATCTTTGGTTATGAATATCAGTTTTTAAGTATTAATACTTATTTTAACGTCAAAATCGGCAGTTTAAGACGAAATACTTGTAATAAACATTATTTATCGTACATTATTCAAGTTATTTAGATTTTTGGTTAAAATATTCTTGTTATAGTTCTTACAGCTTTTTTAATAAACGTTATTGGTTAGTAATAGAACTTTAAACATATTAAAACTACAATAAGCATTAAAATAGGCTGTTTTAAACAAAATACTTGTATTAAACGCTTTTTTATCGTACATTATTTGAGTTAATTCGACCTAATGTTATAATATTATTGTAATATATAATATAAATAATTAAATAAACCTCTTCGGTTAAAATGTCAGTTTTAAAGTATTAAAACTTCTTTTGACGTCAAAATCGGCTGTTTAAGACGAAATACTTGCAAAAAACATTGTTTATCGTATATTACTTGAGTTATTTCGATTTTTAGTTATAATATTCTTGTTATATTTCTTAAAAATAATAAAATAAACGTTATTGCTTAGTAATCTAACTTTAGACATATTAAAAGTAAAATAGGCATTATAATAGGCTGTTTTAAACAAAATACTTGTATTAAACCGTTTTTGATCGCACATTATTTGCATTACTATGATTTTTTGTATTAATATACTTAAAATATATCATACAGCTAATTAAATAAACATATTCGGTAAGGAATATTAGTTTTCAAGTATTAAAACTTATTTTAATGTCAAAATCGGCTGTTTATAACAAACTACTTATAATAAACATTATTTATTGTACATTATTCAAGTTATTTAGATTTTTGGTTAAAATATTCTTGTAATATTTCGTAAAGGCATTTCAATTAACGTCTTCGGTTAATAAAATTAGTTTTAAATAATTAAAACTTTATTTGACGTCATAATTGTCTGTTTAAGAGACGAAAAACTAGCAATAAACATTGTTTATCGCACATTAGTTAAGTTATTTCGACATTTTGTTTTAATATTTCTGTAGTTCTTCGTAAAGGTAATTTAATAAACCTCTTCAGTTAAAAATATTGGTTTTAAAGTACTAAAAGTTCTTCTGACGTCAAAATAGGCTGTTTAAGACGAAATACTGCAGTAAACATTATTTATCATACATTATTTTAGTTATTTTGATTTTTAGTGATAATTTTTTTGTTATATTTCTTATAGCTATTTAAATAAACGTTATTGGTTTGTAATCTAACTTTAGACATATCAAAAGTGCAATAAGAATTATAATAGGCTGTTTTAAACAAAATACTTGTATCAAAACCCTTTTTTATTGTACATTATTTGAATTATTATGATTTTCGATATTAATATTCTTGTAATTTATCATACAGCTAGTTAAATAAACCTCTTCGGTTAGGAATATTAGTTTTAAAGTATTATAAGTCTTTTTGACGTCAAAATCGGCTTTTTAAGACGAAAAATGGTAATAAATATTGTTTATCCTTTATTATTTAAGTTATTAAATTTTTGGTTAAAATATTCTTGTAATATTAAGTAAAGGTAATTTAATAAACCTCTGTGGTTAAAAATATTAGTTTTATATAATTAAAACTCTATTTGATGTCATTATTGTCTGTTTAAGAGACGAGATACTTGCAATAAATATTGTTTATCGTATATTATTAGACTTATTTTAAAATTTGGTTTTAATATTACTGTAGTTTTTCGTAATGGTAATTTAATAACTGTTTTCGGCTAAAAATATTAGTTTTAAAGTGTTAAAACTTGTTTTGACGTCAAAATAGGCTGTTTAAAGCGAAATACTCGCAATAAACATTTTTAATCGTACATTACTTGAGTTATTTCGATTTATAATTATAACTATCTTGTTATATTTCTTAAAAATAATTTAATATACATTATTGGTTAGTAATCGAACTTTAAACATATTAAAAGTACAATAGGCGTTATAATAGGCTGTTATAAACAAAATACTTGTTGTAAAATCTTTTTTATCGTACATTATTTGAGTTATTATTATTTTTGGTATTAATATTCTTGTAATTTATCATATAAGTGATTCAATAAATTTTTTTTGTTAGGAATATTAATTATAAATTATTAAAACTCTTTTGGACATTAAATTTGGCTGTTTAAGACGAAATACTTGCAATAAACTTTGTTTATCGTACATTATTTGAGTTATTTCGTATTTTGGATAGATTGTTCTAGTTATATTTCTTACAGCTTTTTAAATAAACGTTATTGGTTAGTGATCTAACTTTAAACATATCAAAAGTACAATAGGCATTATAATATACTGTTTTAAGCAAAATATTTGTATTAAACCCTTTTTTATCGTACATTATTTGAATTATTATGATTTTTGGTATTGATATTGTTGTAATATATCTTACTGCTAATTGTATAAACCTCTTCAGTTAGAAATAATTGTTTCAATGTATTAAAACTACTTTAGACGTCAAAATCGACTGTTTAAGACGAAATACATGCAAAAAACATTGTTCATCGTGCATTATTTGAGTAATTTTGATTTTTGGTTATAATATTCTTGTAATATTTCGTAAAGGCTTTTTAATAAACCTCATCGGTTAAAAATATTAGTTTTAAAGTATTAAAACTTCTTTTGACGTCAAAATCGGCTGTTTAAGGCGAAATACTCGCAATAAACATTGTTAATCGTACATTACTTGAGTTATTTCGATTTATAGTTATAACTATCTTGTTATATTTCTTAAAAATAATTTAATAAACGTTATTGGTTAGTAATCGAACTTTAAACATATTAAAAGTACAATAGGCGTTATAATAGGCTGTTATAAACAAAATACTTGTAGTAAAATCTTTTTTATCGTACATTATTTGAGTTATTATTATTTTTGGTATTAATATTCTTGTAATATATCATATAGGTGATTCAATTTTTTTTTTGTTAAGAATATTAATTTTAAATTATTAAAACTCCTTTGGACATCAAATTCGGCTGTTTAAGACAAAATACTTGCAATAAACTTTGTTTATCGTACATTATTTGAGTTATTTCGTATTTTGGATAGATTATTCTAGTTATATTTATTACAGCTTTTTTAATAAACGTTATTGGTTAGTAATCTAACTTTGAACATATCAAAGGTACAATAGGCATTATAATATACTGTTTTAAACAAAATACTTGTATTAAAATCTTTTTTATCGTACATTATTTGAATTATTATGATTTTTGGTATTGATATTCTTGTAATATATCTTACTGCTAATTATATAAACCTCTTCAGTTAGAAATAATTGTATCAATGTATTAAAACAACTTTAGACGACAAAATCGGCTGTTTAAGACGAAATACATGCAAAAAATATTGTTCATCGTGCATTATTTGAGTAATTTTGATTTTTGGTTATAATATTCTTGTAATATTTCGTAAAGGCTTTTTAATAAACCTCTCCGGTTAAAAATATTAGTTTTAAAGTATTAAAACTTCTTTTGACGTCAAAATCGGCTGTTTAAGACAAAATACTTGCAATAAACATTGTATATCGTACATTATTTGAGTTATTTCGATTTTTTGTTATAATATTCATGTTATATTTCTTATAGCTAATTTAATAAATGTTATTGGTTAGTAATCGAACTTTAAACATATTATAAGTACAATAGGCATTTTAATAGGCTGTTTTAAACAAAATACTTGTATCAAACCGTTTTTTATCGTACATTATTTTAATTATTATGATTTTGTGTATTAATATAATTAAAATATATCATATAGCTAATTAAATAAGCATCTTTGGTTAGGAATATTAAATTTAAAGTATTAAAACTCATTTCAACGTTAAATCGGCTGTTTAAGACGAAACACTTGTAATAAACATTGTTTATCGTGCATTATTAAAGTTATTTCGAATTTTTGTTATAATATTCCAGTAATATTTCGTAAAGGTTATTCAATAAACCTTTCCGGTTAAAAATATTAGTTTTAAAGTATTAAAACTCCCTTTGACGTCAAAATCGGCTGTTTAAGACGAAATACTTGCAATAAACATTGTTTAGCGTACATTATTTGAGTTATTTCGATTTTTGGTATTAATATTCTTGTAATATTTCAAAAAGGTAATTTATTAAACCACTTCGGTTAAAAATATTAGTTTTAAAATATTAAAACTTCTTTTGACGTCAAAATCGGCTGTTTAAGACGAAATACTCGCAATAAACATTGTTTATCGTACATTACTTGAGTTCTTTCGATTTTTAGTTATAACTATCTTGTTATATTTCTTAAAAACAATTGAAAAAACGTTATTGGTTAGTAATCTAACTTTAAACATACTAAAAGTACAATAGGCATTATAATAGGCTGTTTTAAACAAAATACTTGTATCAAACCGTTTTTTATCGTACATTAATTTAATTATTATGATTTTGTGTATTAATATACTTAAAATATATCATATAGCTAATTAAATAAGCATCTTTGGTTAGGAATATTAAATTTAAAGTATTAAAACTCATTTCAACGTCAAATCGGCTGTTTAAGACGAAACACTTGTAATAAACATTGTTTATCGTGCATTATTAAAGTTATTTCGATTTTTGGTTATAATATTCTTGTAATATTTCGTAAAGGTAATTCAATTAACGTCCTCGGTTTAAAATATTAGTTTTAAATAATTAAAACTTCTTTTTACGTCAAAATAGGCTGTTTAAGACGAAAAACTGTAGTAAACATTATTTATCGTTTATAATTGTAGTTATTTAGATTTTTTGTGATAATTTTTTTGTTATATTTGTTATAGCTAATTAAATGAACGTTATTGGTTTGTAATCAAACTTTAAACATATTGAAAGTTCATTAGGAATTATAATAGGCTGTTTTAAACAAAATACTTGTATTAAACCCTTTTTTATTGTACATTATTTGAATTATTATGAATTTTGGTAATAATATTCTTGTTATTTATCATACAGCTAATTAAATAAACCTCTTCAGTTAGGAATATTAGTCTTAAAGTATTAAATCTCACTTTGACGTCAAAATCGGCTGTTTAAGACGAAATATTTGCAAAAAACATTGTTTATCGTACATAATTTAAGTTGTTTTCATTTTTAGTTATATTATTCTTGTAATATTACCTAAGGGTAATTTATAAAACTTCTTTGATTAAAAATATTAGTTGTAAAGTATTAAAACTTCGTTTCACGTCAAAATCAGCTGTTTAAGACAAAATAATCTCAATAAAAATTGTTTATCGTACATCACTTGAGTTATTTCGATTTTTAGTTATAATATTCTTGTTATATTTCTTAAAAATAATTTAATAAACGTTATTGGTTAGTAATCTAACTTTAAATATATTATAAGTACAACAGGCATTATAATAGGCTGTTTTAAACAAAATACTTGTATTAAACCCTTTTTTATTGTACATTATTTGAATTATTATGAATTTTGATATTAATATTCTTGTAATATATCATACAGCTAATTAAATAAACCCTTTGGTTAAGAATATAAGTTTTAAAGTATTAACAATTCTTTTGACTTAAAAATCGGCTGTTTAAGTCGAAATACTTGCAATAAACATTGTTTATCGTACATTATTTAAGTTATTTTTATTTTTGGCTATATGATTCTTGTTATATTTCTTACAGCGGATTTAATAAACGTTATTTGTTAGTAATCGAACTTTAAACATATTAAAAGTACAATAGGCATTAAAATAGGCTGTTTTAAATAAATTATATGTATTAAACGCTTTTTTATCGCACATTATTTGAGTTATTTCGACCTAATGTTATAATATTATTGTAATATATCATATAGATTATTAAATAAACCTCTTCGGTAAAAATGTCAGTTGTAAAGTACTAAAACTCCTTTTGACGTCAAAATAGGCTGTTTAAGACGAAATACTGCAGTAAACATTATTTTTCGTACATTATTTTAGTTATTTTGAATTTTCAAGATAATTTTTTTGTTATATTTCTTATAGCTAATTAAATAAACGTTATTGGTTTATAATCTAACTTTAAACATATTAAAAGTACAATAGGAATTATAATAGGCTGTTTTAAACAAAATACTTGTATTTAACCCATTTTTATTGTACATTATTTGAATTATTATGATTTTTGGTATTATTATTCTTGTAATATATCATACACTTAATTGAATAATCCTCTTCGGTTAGGAATATTAGTTTTAAAGTATTAAAACTACTTTTGACATTAAATCGGCTGTTTAAGACGAAATACTTGTAATAAATATTGTTTATTCTTCATTATTTGAGTTATTTAATTTTTGGTTAAAATATTCTTGTAATATTAAGTAAAGGTAATTTAATACACCTCTGCGGTTAAAAATATAAGTTTTACATAGTAAAAACTCTATTTGACGTTATATTGTCTGATTAAGAGACGAAATACTTGCAATAAACATTGTTTATCGTATATTATTAGACTTATTTTAAAATTTGGTTATAATATTCCTGTAGTTTTTCGTAATGGTAATTTAATAACTGTTTTCGGTAAAAAATATTAGTTTTAAAGTATTAAAACTTCTTTTGACGTCAAAATAGGCTGTTTAAGACGGAATACCTGCAATAAACTTTGTTTATCGTACATTATTTGAGTTAATTCGTATTTTGGATAGATTATTCTAGTTATATTTCTTACAGCCTTTTTAATAAACGTTATTGGTTAGTAATCTAACTTTAAACATATCAAAGGTACAATAGGCATTGTAATAGACTGTTTTAAGCAAAATACTTGTATTAAACCCTTTTTTATCGTACATTATTTGAATTATTATGATTTTTGGTATTGATATTCTTGTAAAATATCATACTGCTAATTATATAAACCATTTCAGTTAGGAATAATTGTTTCAATGTATTAAAACTACTTTAGACGTCAAAAGCGGCTGTTTAAGACGAAATACATGCAAAAAACATTGTTTATCGTACATTATTTAAGTAATTTTAATTTTTGGTTATAATATTCTTGTAATATTCCGTAAAGGTAATTTAATAAACCTCATCGGTTAAAAATATTACTTTAAAAGTAATAAAACTCATTTTGACGTCAAAATCGGCTGTTTAAGATGAAATATTTGCAAAAAACCTCGTTTATCGTACATAATTTAAGTAAATCTTGGTTTTTTGTTATAATATTCTTGTAATAAATCGAAAAATTATTTCAATAAACCTCTCCGGTTAAAAATATTATTTTTAAAGTATTAAAACTCCTTTTGACGTCAAAATCGGCTGTTTAAGACGAAATATTTGCAATAAACATTGTTTATCGTACATTATTTGAGTTATTTCGATTTTTTGTTATAATATTCATGTTATATTTCTTACAGCTAATTTAATAAATGTTTTTAGTTAGTAATCGAACTTTAAAAATATTAAAAGTACAATAGGCATTAAAATAGGCTGTTTTAAACAAAATACTTGTATCAAACACTTTTTTATTGTACATTATTTGAGTTATTTCGACTTAAGGTTATAATATTATTGTAATATATCATATAGGTCAGTGCTTCTGAACCTTTTTCTAGTGGCGGAACCCTTTTCTAAAGTTCAACTTTTCTGCGGAACCCCTAATTTAATTTTACATAAAATATAAAATATAATATTTCCTGCAAAAACAAAAGAATTTCAATAAAAAACCAATTTTTTAAAACTATATCATTGTTAGAAATCATACCAATTGTAATAGTATTAAGCCGAGTCAAACTCAAAGTGCGCCAGAGGCAATAGGTATTTTATGATTCTATAACAAATAAACGAAAACAAACATGATTAATCGTAACGTCATAAAAATCTTTCCTTGCATAATAAAAACAAAATGAGAGCTACGAACAATAACGAAATGAACATCAACCTAATCAAGTTTACAGATTACCATAATAAACGGGTAAGATGCCTAACGAAAATAAATAAAAAACATTTAGTGCGAAACTTGAACTTGTCTTTTTGCAACAAGCATGTCAATGCGCGGCTGGATTTGGATAGACTGAGATGGAGATAGGCAGATAAGGTTGGAGTCAGCATACAGTTCCTTTGCTTCGTTTTAATGTTTGTTACATGCAAAAGGCCGGACTTGCAAAGATGAATGATAAAAGAAATTTTACTGCACGCTTTGCTAAGACGGGGTACTCTGAAATTGCACATATCCAAAAATCTAAAAGCTCCTTCCCTTTGAAACTCAATTTCAAATTTCTTTCTTCAGATAGTTTCAGCAATTCGTTTTCTGTATCTGTAGGAAGATTAACTTCTTCTGAAGCAATATCACACATAAAAGGATTCAAAATCCATAAATTTCCGATGCGAACATCTTCAGGAAAATAATGTTGAAACTTTATAGACAAAAGATCAAGGTGGTTGTATATTTCGTCAGAGAAGTTGAATTCTATGCATTTTTCATGGGCCTCATCAAACCGGTGAAACATCGCAAAATTACCATTGCTAACCTTTTTCTTCCAAAAATTAATTCTATTTTTTAACGCCTCAATCTTGTCTGTCATGACAAACATGGAATTTTGCTTCCCTTGCATGCTTAAGTTAAAAGCGTTCAATTCTTCAAAAATATCGGTGAGATAAGCTAGCCTGGCCAAAAAAACATCATCTTCATAGAACTTCACTAATTCTGAGCCTTCATCTTTAAGAAAGGTGAACACCTGCTTCTTTAATTCAACGAGACAAACCAGTGTCCACCCCTTCGACAGCCAGCGAACTTCGTTGTGATAAAGAAGTCGCAGATGGTCAGCATCTAACTTTCACATAGGTCTTTGAGACATCTGGCTTTTGTGTCACTTTTCTTTATAAAATTAACAGTTTTAATCGACGCTGAGAGAACTTCTTGTAAACAAGAAGGAAGATGTTTTGTTGCCAAATTTTCTGTATGTAAAAAACAATGTATTTATTTAGCTTCAACTGCTTTATCCTTCATTTTCCTCACTACAACATTTTTGGACCCAGTCATAGACGCTGCACCGTCAGTACAAATGCCGACACATTTATTCCACTCTGAACCCTTGCTGATTAAATAATTTTCGACACATTTCATTACTTCAACAGAAGTTTTTTTATAAATGAATATCAAAAAAAATATCATTGAGTTATAATAATTAAACAGAAAAAGCAATTACTTAAATATCAAAATTTAAAACTTTGCTAACACACAGACACTTAAACATTTTTATCATGTAAATTTAAAAAATTATTTCAAACTCAATTTCTGTTAAAATCTTAAAAACCTAGCCACAACTTTTAAAAATTAGAGTATCATTTTTTATCATGCAAGTTTAAAAAAACTATTTAAAATTCAATTTCTGTTAAAATTTTATAGGCCTGGCCAGATTTTTTGAAAATTATAGTAGCATTTTTTAAGTAAAAAATAAGCTTTTATACATATTAAATTTTAAATCAAGCTAATAGACATCTTTTTAAACATTTTTACAGCATTTGAAACAATATAATATACTAGAAATAAGTTTCTGATAAAGGTTTTTTATAAAGTTTTATTGTATAAAAATTTAGAATTTGTTATGATTGCTCCTACATTGTTTGCTTTAGTGATAATACAAGTATTTTCATGACTTCACTAAAAATAGAAATTCAAAAAATTTGGGCAACCAGGACACCTATTAATAATGAATACCCATTAAAAGTCCTACCGCTAGATACACACTAAGCAGATCAATGGATGCTATAATCATATATGTTTTCCATTTTATGTGCTCCATTTTTTTTGAAGTTTTATGATTTATGTTTTTTTCATTCAAATTTTTTTTTTAATTTCGAAAGGCTTCGCGGAACCCCTGAGAGGCGTCGCAGAACCCTAGGGTTCCGCGGAACCCCATTTCAGAAGCACTAATATAGGTGATTCAATAAATTTTTTTTGTTAGGAATATTAATTATAAATTATTAAAACTCCTTTGGACATTAAATTCGGCTGTTTAAGACGAAATACTTGCAATAAACTTTGTTTATCGTACATTATTTGAGTTATTTCGTATTTTGGACAGATTATTCTAGTTATATTTCTTACAGCTTTTTTAATAAACGTTATTGGTTAGTAATCTAACTTTAAACATATCAAAGGTACAATAGGCATTATAATATACTGTTTTAAGCAAAATAGTTGTATTAAACCCTTTTTTATCGTACACTATTTGAATTATTATGATTTTTGGTATTGATATTGTTGTAATATATTTTACTGCTAATTATATAAACCTCTTCAGTTAGAAATAATTGTTTCAATGTATTAAAACTACTTTAGACGTCAAAATCGACTGTTTAAGACGAAATACATGCAAAAAACATTGTTCATCGTGCATTATTTGAGTAATTTTGATTTTTGGTTATAATATTCTTGTAATATTTCGTAAAGGCTTTTTAATAAACCTCATCGGTTAAAAATATTAGTTTTAAAGTATTAAAACTTCTTTTGACGTCAAAATCGGCTGTTTAAGGCGAAATACTCGCAATAAACATTGTTAATCGTACATTACTTGAGTTATTTCGATTTATAGTTATAACTATCTTGTTATATTTCTTAAAAATAATTTAATAAACGTTATTGGTTAGTAATCGAACTTTAAACATATTAAAAGTACAATAGGCGTTATAATAGGCTGTTATAAACAAAATACTTGTAGTAAAATCTTTTTTATCGTACATTATTTGAGTTATTATTATTTTTGGTATTAATATTCTTGTAATATATTATATAGGTGATTCAATTTTTTTTTTGTTAAGAATATTTATTTTAAATTATTAAAACTCCTTTGGACATTAAATTCGGCTGTTTAAGACAAAATACTTGCAATAAACTTTGTTTATCGTACATTATTTGAGTTATTTCGTATTTTGGATAGATTATTCTAGTTATATTTATTACAGCTTTTTTAATAAACGTTATTGATTAGTAATCTAACTTTAAACATATCAAAGGTACAATAGGCATTATAATATACTGTTTTAAGCAAAATACTTGTATTAAAATCTTTTTTATCGTACATTATTTGAATTATTATGATTTTTGGTATTGATATTCTTGTAATATATCTTACTGCTAATTATATAAACCTCTTCAGTTAGAAATAATTGTTTCAATGTATTAAAACTACTTTAACGACAAAATCGGCTGTTTAAGACGAAATACATGCTAAAAATATTGTTCATCGTGCATTATTAGAGTAATTTTGATTTTTGGTTATAATATTCTTGTAATATTTCGTAAAGGCTTTTTAATAAACCTCTCCGGTTAAAAATATTAGTTTTAAAGTATTAAAACTTCTTTTGACGTCAAAATCGGCTGTTTAAGACAAAATACTTGCAATAAACATTGTATATCGTTCATTATTGTAGTTATTTAGATTTTTTATTATAATATTCATGTTATATTTCTTACAGCTAATTTAATAAATGTTATTGGTTAGTAATCGAACTTTAAACATATTATAAGTACAATAGGCATTTTAATAGGCTGTTTTAAACAAAATACTTGTATCAAACCGTTTTTTATCGTACATTATTTTAATTATTATGATTTTGTGTATTAATATACTTAAAATATATCATATAGCTAATTAAATAAGCATCTTTGGTTAGGAATATTAAATTTAAAGTATTAAAACTCATTTCAACGTTAAATCGGCTGTTTAAGACGAAACACTTGTAATAAACATTGTTTATCGTGCATTATTAAAGTTATTTCGAATTTTTGTTATAATATTCCAGTAATATTTCGTAAAGGTTATTCAATTAACGTCCTCGGTTTAAAATATTAGTTTTAAATAGTTAAAACTTCTTTTTACGTCAAAATAGGCTGTTTAAAACGAAATACTGTAGTGAACATTATTTATCGTTTATTATTGTAGTTATTTAGATTTTTTGTGATAATTTTTTTGTTTTATATCTTATAGCTAATTAAATAAACGTTATTAGTTTGTAATCAAACTCTAAACATATTAAAAGTTCATTAGGAATTATAATATGCTGTTTTTAACAAAATACTTGTATTAAACCCTTTTTTATTGTACATTATTTGAGTTATTATGAATTTTGGTAAAAATAATTTTTTATATATCATACAGCTAATTAAATAAACCTCATGGGTAAGGAATATTATTTTTAAAGTATTACATCTCACTTTGACGTCAAAATCGGCTGTTTAAGACGAAATACTTGCAAAAAACATTGTTTATCGTACATAATTTAAGTTGTTTTTATTTTTGGTTATAATATTCTTGTAATATTACCTAAGGGTAATTTATAAAACTTCTTTGATTAAATATATTAGTTGTAAAGTATTAAAACTTCGTTTCACGTCAAAATCAGCTGTTTAAGACGAAATAATCTCAATAAAAATTGTTTATCGTACATTACTTGAGTTATTTCGATTAGTTATAATATTCTTGTTATATTTCTTAAAAATAATTTAATAAACGTTATTGGTTAGTAATCTAACTTTAAATATATTATAAGTACAACAGGCATTTTAATAGGCAGTTTTTAACAAAAACTTTCATAAACCGTTTTTGATCGCACATTATTTGAATTATTATGATTTTTTGTATTAATATACTTAAAATATATCATACAGCTAATTAAATAAACATATTCGGTTAGGAATATTAATTTTCAAGTATTAAAACATATTTTAACGTCAAAATCGGCTGTTTATAACAAACTACTTGTAATAAACATTATTTATAGTACATTATTCAAGTTATTTAGATTTTTGGTTAAAATATTCTTGTAATATTTCGTAAAGGTAATTCAATTAACGTCCTCGGTTAATAATATAAGTTTTAAATAATTAAAACTTTATTTGAATTCAAAATTGTCTGTTTAAGAGACGAAAAACTAGCAATAAACATTGTTTATCGCATATTAGTTAAGTTATTTCGACATTTTGTTATAATATTTTTGTAGTTTTTCGTAAAGGTAATTTAATAAACCTCTTCGGGTAAAAATATTGGTTTTAAAGTATTCAAAGATCTTCTGACGTCAAAATAGGCTGTTTAAGACGAAATACTGCAGTAAACATTATTTATCATACATTATTTGAGTTATTTTGATTTCTAGTGAGAATTTTTTTGTTATATTTCTCATAGCTAATTAAATAATCGTTATTGGTTTGTAATCTAACTTTAGACATATCAAAAGTACAATAAGAATTATAATAGGCTGTTTTAAACAAAATACTTGTATCAAAACCTATTTTATTGTACATTATTTGAATTATTATGATTTTTGGTATTAATATTCTTGTAATATATCATACAGCTAATTAAATAAACCTCTTCGGTTAGGAATATTAGTTTTAAAGTATTAAAAGTCTTTTTGACGTCAAAATCGGCTTTTTAAGACGAAATACTGGTAATAAATATTGTTTATCCTTTATTATTTGAGTTATTAAATTTTTGGTTAAAATATTCTTGTAATATTAAGTAAAGGTAATTTAATAAACCTCTGTGGTTAAAAATATCAGTTTTATATAATTAAAACTCTATTTGATGTCATTATTGTCTGTTTAAGAGACGAGATACTTGCAATAAACATTGTTTATCGTATATTATTTGACTTATTTTTATATTTGGTTATAATATTACTGTAGTTTTTCGTAATGGTAATTTAATAACTGTTTTCGGCTAAAAATATTAGTTTTAAAGTGTTAAAACTTCTTTTGACGTCAAAATAGGCTGTTTAAGGCGAAATACTCGCAATAAACATTGTTAATCGTACATTACTTGAGTTATTTCGAATTATAGTTATAACTATCTTGTTATATTCCTTAAAAATAATTTAATAAACGTTATTGGTTAGTAATCGAACTTTAAACATATTAAAAGTACAATAGGCGTTATAATAGGCTGTTATAAACAAAATACTTGTAGTAAAATCTTTTTATCGTACATTATTTGAGTTATTATTATTTTTGGTATTAATATTCTTGTAATATATCATATAGGTGATTCAGTAAATTTTTTTTGTAAGGAATATTAATTTTAAATTATTAAAACTCCTTTGGACATTAAATTCGGCTGTTTAAGACGAAATACTTGCAATAAATTTTGTTTATCGTACATTATTTGAGTTATTTCGTATTTTGGATAGATTATTCTAGTTATATTTCTTACCGCCTTTTTCATAAACGTTATTGGTTAGTAATCAAACTTTAAACATATCAAAGGTACAATAGGCATTATAATATACCGTTTTAAGCAAAATACTTGTATTAAACCCTTTTTTATCGTACATTATTCGAATTATTATGATTTTTGGTATTGATATTCTTGTAATATATCTTACTGCTAATTATATAAACCTCTTCAGTTAGAAATAATTGTTTCAATGTATTAAAACTACTTTAGACGTCAAAATCGGCTGTTTAAGACAAAATACATGCAAAAAACATTGTTCATCGTGCTTTATTTGAGTAATTTTGATTTTTGGTATTAATATTCTTGTAATATTTCAAAAAGGTAATTTATTAAACCACTTCGGTTAAAAATATTAGTTTTAAAATATTAAAACTTCTTTTGACGTCAAAATCGGCTGTTTTAGACGAAATACTCGCAATAAACATTGTTTATCGTACATTACTTGAGTTATTTCGATTTTTAGTTATAACTATCTTGTTATATTTCTTAAAAATAATTGAAAAAACGTTATTGGTTAGTAATCTAACTTTAAACATACTAAAAGTACAATAGGCATTATAATAGGCTGTTTTAAACAAAATACTTGTAGTAAACCGTTTTTTATCGTACATTAATATAATTATTATGATTTTATGTATTAATATACTTAAAATATATCATACAGCTAATTAAATAAGCATCTTTGGTTAGGAATAATAAATTTAAAGTATTAAAACTTATTTCAACGTCAAATCGGCTGTTTAAGACGAAACACTTGTAATAAACATTGTTTATCGTGCATTATTAAAGTTATTTCGATTTTTTGTAATAATATTCTTGTAATATTTCGTAAAGATAATTCAATTAACGTCCTCGGTTTAAAATATTAGTTTTAAATAATTAAAACTTCTTTTTACGTCTAAATAGGCCGTTTAAAACGAAATACTGTAGTAAACATTATTTATCGTTTAATATTGTAGTTATTTAGATTTTTTGTGATAATTTTTTTGTTATATTTCTTATAGCTAATTAAATAAACGTTATTGGTTTGTAATCAAACTCTAAACATATTAAAAGTTCATTAGGAATTATAATATGCTGTTTTAAAAAAAATACTTGTATTAAACCCTTTTTTATTGTACATTATTTGAATTATTATGAATTTTGGTAATAATATTCTTGTTATTTATCATACAGCTAATTAAATAAACCTTTTCGGTTAGGAATATTAGTCTTAAAGTATTAAATCTCACTTTGACGTCAAAATCGGCTGTTTAAGACGAAATACTTGCAAAAAACATTGTTTATCGTACATAATTTCAGTTGTTTTCATTTTTGGTTATATTATTCTTGTAATATTTCTTTAAAATAATTTAATAAACGTTATTGGTTAGTTATCTAACTTTAAATATATTATAAGTACAACAGGCATTATAATAGGCTGTTTTAAACAAAATACTTGTATTAAACCCTTTTTTATTGTACATTATTTGAATTATTATGAATTTTGATATTAATATTCTTGTAATATATCATACAGCTAATTAAATGAACCCTTTGGTTAGGAATATTAGTTTTAAAGTATTAAAAATTCTTTTGACTTAAAAATCGGCTGTTTAAGTCGAAATACTTGCAATAAACATTGTTTATCGTACATTATTTAAGTTATTTTCATTTTTGGCTATATGATTCTTGTTATATTTCTTACAGCGGATTTAATAAACGTTATTTGTTTGTAATCGAACTTTAAACATATTAAAAGTACAATAGGCATTAAAATAGGCTGTTTTAAATAAATTAAATGTATTAAACGCTTTTTTATCGTACATTATTTGAGTTATTTCGATCTAATGTTATAATATTATTGTAATATATCATATAGATTATTAAATAAACCTCTTCGGTTAAAAATATTGGTTTTAAAGTATTAAAAGTTCTTCTGACGTCAAAATAGGCTGTTTAAGACGAAATACTGCAGTAAACTTATTTAACGTACATTTTTTAGTTATTTTGATTTTTTGTGATAATTTTTTTGTTATATTTCTTATAGCTAATTAAATAAACGTTATTGGTTAGTAATCTAACTTTAGACATATTAAAAGTACAATAGGAATTATAATAGGCTGTTTTAAACAAAATACTTGTATCAAAACCCTTTTTTATTGTACATTATTTGAATTATTATGTTTTTTGGTATTAATATTCTCGTAATATATCATACACTTAATTAAAGAAACCTCTTCGGTTAGGAATATTAGTTTTAAAGTATTAAAACTAATTTTGACATTAAATCGGCTGTTTAAGACGAAATACTTGTAATAAATATTGTTTATTCTTCATTATTTGAGTTATTAAATTTTTGGTTAAAATATTCTTGTTATACATTGTAATTCTTGTAATTTAATACACCTCTGCGGTTAAAAATATAAGTTTTACATAGTTAAAACTCTATTTGACGTCATTATTGTCTGATTAAGAGACGAATTAATTGCAATAAACATTGTTTATCGTATATTATTTGACTTATTTTAAAATTTGGTTATAATATTCCTGTAGTTTTTCGTAATGGTAATTTAATAACTGTTTTCGGTTAAAAATATTAGTTTTAAAGTATTAAAACTTCTTTTGACGTCAAAATAGGCTGTTTAAGACGAAATATTTGCAATAAACTTTGTTTATCGTACATTATTTGAGTTTTTTCGTATTTTGGATAGATTATTCTAGTTATATTACTTACAGCTTTTTTAATAAACGTAATTGGTTAGTAATCTAACTTTAAACATATCAAAGGTACAATAGGCATTGTAATAGACTGTTTTAAGCAAAATACTTGTATTAAACCCTTTTTTATCGTACATTATTTGAATTATTATGATTTTTGGTATTGATATTCTTGTAAAATATCATACTGCTAATTATATAAACCTTTTCAGTTAGGAATAATTGTTTCAATGTATTAAAACTACTTTAGACGTCAAAAGCGGCTGTTTAAGACGAAATACATGCAAAAAACATTGTTTATCGTGCATTATTTGAGTAATTTTAATTTTTGGTTATAATATTCTTGTAATATTTCGTAAAGTTAATTTAATAAACCTAATCGGTTAAAAATATTACTTTAAAAGTAATAAAACTAATTTTGACGTCAAAATCGGCTGTTTAAGATGAAATACTTGCAAAAAACCTCGTTTATCGTACATAATTTAAGTAAATCTTGGTTTTTTGTTATAATATTCTTGTAATAAATCGAAAAATTACTTCAATAAACCTCTCCGGTTAAAAATATTAGTTTTAAAGTATTAAAACTCCTTTTGACGTCAGAAATATTTGCAATAAACATCGTTTATCGTACATTATTTGAGTTATTTCGATTTTTTGTTTTAATATTCATGTTATATTTCTTACAGCTAATTTAATAAATGTTTTTGGTTAGTAATCGAACTTTAAAAATATTAAAAGTACAATAGGCATTACAATATGCTGTTTTAAACAAAATACTTGTATTAAACCGTTTTTGATCGCACATTATTTGAATTATAATGACTTTTTTGTATTAATATACTTAAAATATATCATACAGCTAATTAAAAAAACATCTTTGGTTAGGAATATTAGTTTTCAAGTATTAAAACTTATTTTAACGTCAAAATCGGCTGTTTATAACAAAATACTTGTAATAAACATAATTTATCGTACATTATTCAAGTTATTTAGATTTTTGGTTAAAATATTCTTGTAATATTTCGTAAAGGTAATTCAATTAACGTCCTCGGTTAATAATATTAGTTTTAAATAATTAAAACTTTATTTCACGTCATAATTGTCTGTTTAAGAGACGAAAAACTAGCAATAAACATTGTTTATCGTACATTAGTTAAGTTATTTCGACATTTTGTTATAATATTCCTGTAGTATTTTGTAAAGGTAATATAATAAACCTCTTCGGTTAAAAATATTGGTTTTAAAGTATTAAAAGTTCTTCTGACGTCAAAATAGGTTGTTAAAGACGAAATACTGCAGTAAACATTATTAATCGTACATTATTTTAGTTATTTTGATTTTTTGTGATAATTTTTTTGTTATATTTCTTATAGCTAATTGAATAAACGTTATTGGTTTGTAATCTAACTTTAGACATATTAAAAGTACAATAGGAATTATAATAGGCTGTTTTAAACAAAATACTTGTATCAAAACCCTTTTTTATTGTACATTATTTGAATTATTATGATTTTTGGTATTAATATTCTTGTAATATATCATACAGCTAATTAAATAAACCTCTTCGGTTAGGAATATTAGTTTTAAAGTATTAAAAGTCTTTTTGACGTCAAAATCGGCTTTTTAAGACGAAATACTGGTAATAAATATTGTTTATCCTTTATTATTTGAGTTATTAATTTTTTGGTTAAAATATTCTTGTAATATTAAGTAAAGGTAATTTAATAAACCTCTGTGGTTAAAAATATTAGTTTTATATAATTAAAACTCTATTTGATGTCATTATTGTCTGGATAAGAGACGAGATACTTGCAATAAACATTGTTTATCGTATATAATTTGACTTATTATGATTTTTGATTATAATATTACTGTAGTTTTTCGTAATGTTAATTTAATAACTGTTTTCGGTTAAAAATATTAGTTTTAAAGTGTTAAAACTTCTTTTGACGTCAAAATAGGCTGTTTAAGGCGAAATACTCGCAATAAACATTGTTAATCGTACATTACTTGAGTTATTTCGATTTATAGTTATAACTATCTTGTTATATTTCTTAAAAATAATCAAATAAACGTTATTGGTTAGTAATCGAACTTTAAACATATTACAAGTACAATAGGCGTTATAATAGGCTGTTATAAACAAAATACTTGTCGTAAAATTTTTTTTATCGTACATTATTTGAGTTATTATTATTTTTGGTATTAATATTCTTGTAATTTATCATATAGGTGATTCAATAATTGTTTTTTGTTAGGAATTGTAATTTTAAATTATTAAAACTCCTTTGGACATTAATTTCGGCTGTTTAAGACGAAATACTTGTAATAAACTTTGTTTATCGTACATTATTTGAGTTATTTCGTATTTTCGATAGCTTATTCTAGTTATAATTCTTACAGCTTTTTTAATAAACGTTATTGGTTAGTAATCTAACTTTAAACATATTGAAGGTACACTAGGCATTATAATATACTGTTTTAAGCAAAATACTTATATGAAACCCTTTTTATCGTACATTATTTGAATTATTATGATTTTTGGTATTGATATTCTTGTAATATATCTTACTGCTAGTTATATAAACCTCTTCAGTTAGAAATAATTGTTTCAATGTATTAAAACTACTTTAGACGTCAAAATCGGCTGTTTAAGACGAAATACTTGCACAAAACATTGTTTATCGTACATAATTTAAGTAAATTTTGGTTTTTTGTTATAATATTCTTGTAATAAATCAAAAAATTTAATACAATAAACCTCTCCGGTTAAAAATATTAGTTTTATAGTATTAAAACTCCTTTTGACGTCAAAATCGGCTGTTTAAGACGAAATACTTGCAATAAACATTGTTTATCGTACATAATTTGAGTTATTTCGATTTTTTGTTATATTATTCATGTTATATTTCTTACAGCTAATTTAATAATTGTTATTGGTTAGTAATCGAACTTTAAACATACTATATGTACAATAGGCATTAAAATAGGCTGTTTTAAACAAAATACTTGTATTAAACACTTTTTTATTGTACATTATTTGAGTTATTTTGACTTAAGGTTATAATATTATTAGGTAATTATATAAACCTCTTCGGTTAAAATGTCAGTTTTAAAGTATTAAAACTCCTTTTGACGTCAAAATCGGCTGTTTAAGACGAAATACTTGCAATAAACATTGTTTTTTCTTCATTATTTAAGTTATTAAATTTCTGATTATAATATTCCTGTAGTATTTCGTAAAGGTAATTAAATAACTGTCTTTGGTTAAAAATATTTATTTTAAAGTATTAAAACTTCTTTTGACGTCTAAATAGGCTGTTTAAGACGAAATACTTGCAATAAACTATGTTTATCGTACATTACTTGAGTTATTTCGATTTTTAGTTATAATATTCTTATTAAATTTCCTAAAAATAATTTAATAAACGTTATTGTTTAGTAATCTAACTTTAAACATATTATAAGTACAATAGGCATTATATTAGGCTGTTAAAAAAAAAATACTTATATTAAACCGTTTTTGATCGCACTTTATTCAAATTTTTATAATATTTTGTATTATTATACTTGAAATATATCATACAGCTCATTAAATAAACATCTTCGGTTATGAATATCAGTTTTCAAGTATTTAAACTTATTTTAACGTCAAAACCGGCTGTTTAAGACGAAATACTTGTAATAAACATTATTTATTGTACATTATTCAAGTTATTTAGATTTTTGGTTAATATATTCTTGTAATGTTTCGTAAAGGTAATTCATTAACGTCCTCGGTTAAAAGTATTAGTTTTAAATAATTAAAACTTCATTTGACGTCATTATTGTCTGTTTAAGAGTCGAAAAACTAGCAATAAACATTGTTTATCGTACATTATTTGAGTTATTTCGATTTTTGGTTATAATATTCTTGTAATATTTCGTAAAGGTATTTTAATAACTGTCGTCGGTTTAAAATATTAGTTTTAAGGTATTAAAACTTCTTTTAACGTCAAAATAGACTGTTTAAGACGAAATACTGCAGTAAAAATTATTTATCGTTTATTATTGTAATTATTTTGATTTTTTGTGATAATATTTTTGTTATATTTCTTTTAGCTATTTAAATAAACGTAATTGATTAGTAATCTAACTTTAGACATATTCAAAGTACAATATGAATTATAATAGGTTAATTTATACAAAATAATTGTATATAACCCTTTTTATTAATGCATTTTTTGAATTATTATTATTTTTGATATTAATATTCTTGTAATATGACATACAGCTAATTAAATAAACCTTTTCGGTTAGAAAATTAGTTTTAAAATATTACAACTCATTTTGACGTCAAAATCGGCTGTTTAAGACGTAATATTTGCAATAAATTTTGTTTATTGTACAAAATTTTAGTTATTTCGATATTTAGTTTTAATAATCTTGTTTTATTTCTTATAGCTAATTAAACAAACGTTATTGGTTATTAGTCGAACTTTAAACATATTAAAAGTACAATAGGCATTATAATAGGCTCTTTTAAACAGAATACTTTTATTAAACCCTTATTTATTGTACATTATTTGAATTATTATGATTTTTAGTTATAATATTCTTGATATATATTATACAGCTAATTCAATAAATCTCTTCTGTTAGGAAAATTAGTTTTAAGTATTAAAACTCACTGTGACGTCAAAATCGTCTGTTTAAAACGAAATACCTGCCATAAACATTGTTTATTCTTCATTATTTAAGTTATTAAATTTTTGATTATAATATTTCTGTAGTATTTTGTAAAGGTAATTTTATAACTGTCTTCGGTTAAAAATATTAGTTTTAAAGTATTTAAACTTCTTTTGACGTCAAAATAGGCTATTTAAAACGAAAAACTTACAATAAACTATGTTTATCGTACATTTATTGAGTTATTTTGATTTTGGCTATAATAATCTTGTTATAATTCTTATAGCTATTTTAATAAACGTTATTGGTTAGTAATCGAACTTTAAACATATTAAAAGTTTAATAGATATTGTAATAGGCTGTTTAAAAAAAAAATACTTGTATTAAACCCTTTTTTATCGTACATTATTTGAGTTATTATGATGTTTGGTGTTTATATTCTTGTGATATATCATATAGGTAAATCAATAAACTTCATTGGTTAGGAATATTATATTTAAAGTATTAGAACTCCTTTTGACGTCAAAATCGGCTGTTTAAGACGAAATAGTTGGAATAAACTTTATTTATCGTACATTATTTGAGTTATTCCGTATTTTGGATATATTATTCTTGTTATATTTTTTACAGCTAATTTAATAAACGTTATTGGTTATTAATCTAACTTTAAACATATAAAAGGTACAATAGGCATTAAATAGGCTGTTATGAACAAAATATTTGTATTAACTAAATTTTATAGTATATTATTTGAATTATTATGATTTTTGGTATTAATATTCTTGTAATTGATCATACAGTTAATTAAATAAACCTCTTCGGTTAGAAATACTAGTTTTAAAGTATTAAAACTCATTTTGACGTCAAAATCAATTCTTTAAGACAAAATACTTACAATAAACATTGTTTATCCTACATGTTTTGAGTTATTTCCATTTTAAATTATAATATTCTTGTAATATTTCGTAAAGGTAATTTAATTAACATCTTCGGTTAAAATATTAGTTTTAAAAAATTAAAACTCTAATTGACGTAATAATTGTCTGTTTAAGAGCCGAAATACTTGCAATAAACATTGTTTATCGTACGTTATTTGAGTTATTCGTATTTTTGTTATAATATTCCTGTAGTATTTCTTAAAGGTAATTTAATAACTGTTTTTTGTTAAATATATTAGTTTTAAAGTAATAAAACTTCTTTTGACGTCAAAATCGGCTGTTTAAGACGAAATACTTGCAATAAACATTATTTATCTTACATTATTTTAGTTTTTTCGATTTTTTCTTATAATATTTTCGTTCTATTTCTTATAGCTTATTTAATTAACGTTATTGCTTAGTAATCTAATTTTAAATATATTAAAAATTTAATAGGCATTATAATAGACTGTTTTAAACAAAATACTTGTATTAAACCCTTTTTTATTGTACATTATTTGAATAATTATGATTTTTGGATATAATATTCTTGTAATATATCATACAGTTATTTAAATAAACCTCATCGGTTAGAAATAATTGTTTGATTGTATTAAAACTACTTTAGACATCAAAATCGGCTGTTTAAGACGAAATACTTGCAAAAAACATAGTTTATCGTACATAATTTAAGTTAATTTTGCATTTTTGTTATAACATCATGTAATATATCGTAAAGGTAGTTTAATAAATCTCTTCGGATAAAAATATTAGTTTTAAAGTATTAAAAATTCTTTTAACTTCAAAATTGTCTGTTTAAGTCGAAATACTTGCAATAAACATTTTTTATCGTACATTATTTAAGTTATTTTCATTTTTGGCTATAATAAACTTGTTATATTTCTTACAGCTTTTTTAATTAACGTTATTGGTTAGTAATCGAACTTTAAACATATTAAAAGTACATAAGGCATTAAAATAGGCTGTTTTAAACGCTTTTTTATCGTACATTATTTGAGTTATTTCGACCAAATGTTATAATATTATTGTAATATATAATATAGATAATTAAATAAACCTCTTCGGTTAAAATGTCAGTTTAATAATATTTAAACTCCTTTTGACGTCAAAATCGGCTGTTTAAGACGAAATACTTGCAAAAAACATTGTTTATTCTTCATTATTTAAGTTATTTTGATTTTTGGTTTTAATATTCTTGTAATATTACGTAAAGGTAATTTAATAAACCTCTTTGGTTAAAAATATTATATGTAAAGTATTAAAACTTCGTTTGACGTCATAATCAGCTGTTTAAGACGAAATACTCTCAATAAAAATTGTTTATCGTACATTACTTGAGTTATTTCGATTTTCGGCTATAATAATCTTGTTATATTTCTTATACCTAATTTAATAAACGTTATTGGTTAGTAATCGAACTTTAATCATATTAAAAGTACAATAGATATTGTAATAGGCTGTTTAAAAAAAAAATACTTGTATAAAACCCTTTTTTATCGTACATTATTTGAGTTATTATGATGTTTGGTGTTTATATTCTTGTAATATTTCATATAGGTAATTCAATAAACTTCTTTGGTTAGGAATATTAAATTTAAAGTATTAGAACTCCTTTTGACGTCAAAATCGGCTGTTTAAGACGAAATCTTTGGAATAAACTTTATTTATCGTACATTATTTGAGTTATTCCGTATTTTGGATATATTATTCTTGTTATATTTTTTACAGCTATTATAATAAACGTTATTGGTTATTAATCTAACTTTAAACATATAAAAGGTACAATAGGCATTAAATAGGCTGTTTTGAACAAAATACTTGTATTAACTAAATTTTATAGTATATTATTTAAAATATTATGATTTTTGATAGTAAAATTCTTGAAATAGATCATAGAGTTAATTAAATAAACCTCTTCGGTTAGAAATACTAGTTCTAAAGTATTAAAACTCATTTTGACGTCAAAATCAACTCTTTAAGACAAAATACTTACAATAAACATTGTTTATCCTACATTATTTGAGTTATTTCCATTTTAAATTATAATATTCTTGTAATATTTCGTAAAGGTAATTTAATTAACATCTTCGGTTAAAATATTAGTTTTAAAAAATTAAAACTCTAATTGACGTCATAATTGTCTGTTTAAGACACGAAAAACTTGCAATAAACATTGTTTATCGTACGTTATTGGAGTTATTCGTATTTTTGTTATAATATTCCTGTAGTATTTCGTAAAGGTAATTTAATAACTGTCTTCGGTTAAAAATATTAGTTTTAAAGTAATAAAACTTCTTTTGACGTCAAAATCGGCTGTTTGAGACGAAATACTCGCAATAAACATTATTTATCTCACATTATTTTAGTTTTTTCGATTTTTTCTTATAATATTTTCGTTCTATTTCTTATAGCTTATTTAATTAACGTTATTGCTTAGTAATCAATTTTAAATATATTAAAAATTTAATATGCATTATAATAGGCTGTTTTAAACTAAATACTTGTATTAAACCATTTTTTATTGTACATTATTTGAATCATTATAATTTTTGGATATAATATTCTTGTAAAATATCATACAGCTAATTAAATAAACCTCATCGGTTAGAAATAACTGTTTGATTGTATTAAAACTACTTTAGACGTCAAAATCGGCTGTTTAAAACAAAATACTTGCAAAAGCATTGTTTATCGTACATAATTTAAGTTAGTTTTGCATTTTTGTTATAATATCCATGAAATATATCGTAAAGGTAGTTTAATAAATCTCTTCGGTTAAAAATATTAGTTTTAAAGTATTAAAAATTCTTTTGACTTCAAAATCGGCTGTTTAAGTCGAAATACTTGCAATAAATATTGTTTATCGTACATTATTTAAGTTATTTTCATTTTTGGCTATAATATTTTTGTTATATTTCTTACAGCTTTTTTAATAAACGTTATTGGTTAGTAATCGAACTTTAAACATATTAAAAGTACATAAGGCATTAAAATAGGCTGTTTTTAACAAAATACTTGTATTAAACAATTTTTTATCGTACATTATTTAAGTTATTTTCATTTTTGGCTATAATATTTTTGTTATATTTCTTACAGCTTTTTTAATAAACGTTATTGGTTAGTAATCGAACTTTAAACATATTTAAAGTACATAAGGCATTAAAATAGGCTGTTTTAAACAAAATACTTGTATTAAACGCTTTTTTATCGTACATTATTTGAGTTATTTCGACCTAATGTTATAATATTATTGTAATATATAATATAGATAATTAAATAAACCTCTTCGGTTAAAATGTCAGTTTTAAAGTATTAAAACTCCTTTTGACGTCAAAATCGGCTGTTTAAGACGAAATACTTGCATAAAACATTGTTTATCAGACATAATTTAAGTTATTTTGAATTTTAATTTTAATATTCTTGTAATATTACGTAAAGGTAATTTAATAAACCTCTTTGGTTAATAATATATAATATGTAAAATATTAAAACTTCGTTTGACGTCATAATCAGCTGTTTAAGACGAAATACTCTCTATAAAAATTGTTTATCGTACATTACTTGAGTTATTTCGATTTTTAGTTATAATATTCTCGTGATATTCTATAAAAATAATTTAATAAACGTTATTGGTTAGTAATCTAACTTTAGACATATTAAAAGTACAATAGGCATTATAATAGGCTATTTTAAACAAAATACTTGTATTAAACCGTTTTTGATCGCACATTATTTGAATTATTATGATTTTATGTATTAATATACTTAAAATATATCATACAGCTAATTAAATAAACATATTCTATTAGGAATATTAGTTTTCAAGTATTAATACTTATTTTAACGTCAAAATCGGCTGTTTATAACAAACTACTTGTAATAAACATTATTTATCGTACATTATTCAAGTTATTTAGATTTTTGGTTAAAATATTCTTGTAATATTTCGTAAAGGTAATTCAATTAACGTCCTCGGTTAATAATATTAGTTTTAAATAATTAAAACTTTATTTGACATCATAGTTGTCTGTTTAAGAGACGAAAAACTAGCAATAAACATTGTTTATCGTACATTAGTTAAGTTATTTCGACATTTTGTTATAATATTTCTGTTGTTTTTCGCAAAGGTAAATTAATAAACCTCTTCGGTTAAAAATATTGGTTTTAAAGTATTAAAAGTTCTTCTGACGTCAAAATAGGCTGTTTAAGACGAAATACTGCAGTAAACATTATTTATCATACATTATTTTAGTTATTTTGATTTCTAGTGATAATTTTTTTGTTATATTTCTTATAGCTAATTAAATAAACGTTATTGGTTTTTAATTTAACTTTAGACATATCAAAAGTACAATAGGAATTATAATAGGCTGTTTTAAACAATATACTTGTATCAAAACCTTTTTTTATTGTACATTATTTGAATTATTATGATTTTTGGTATTGATATTCTTGTAATATATCATACAGCTAATTAAATAAACCTCTTCGGTTAGGAATATTATTTTTAAAGTATTAAAATTCTTTTTGACGTCAAAATCGGCTTTTTAAGACGAAATACTGGTAATAAATATTGTTTATTCTTTATTATTTGAGATATTAAATTTTTGGTTAAAATATTCTTGTAATATTAAGTAAAGGTAATTTAATAAACCTCTGCGGTTAAAAATATTAGTTTTATTTAATTAAAACTCTATTTGATGTCATTATTGTCTGTTTAAGAGACGAGATACTTGCAATAAACATTGTTTATCGTATATTATTTGACTTATTTTAATATTTGGTTATAATATTACTGTAGTTTTTCGTAATGGTACATTAATAACTGTCTTCGGTTAAAAATATTAGTTTTAAAGTGTTAAAACTTCTTTTGACATCAAAATAGGCTGTTTAAGGCGAAATACTCGCAATAAACATTGTTAATCGTACATTACTTGAGTTATTTCGATTTTTAGTTATAACTATCTTGTTATATTTCTTAAAAATAATCAAATAAACGTTATTGGTTAGTAATCGAACTTTAAACATATTAAAAGTACAATAGGCATTATAATAGGCTGTTATAAACAAAATACTTGTAGTAAAATCTTTTTTATCGTACATTATTTGAGTTATTATTATTTTTGGTATTAATATTCTTGTAATATATCATATAGGTGATTAAATAATTTTTTTTTGTTAGGAATTTTAAATTTAAATTATTAAAACTCCTTTGGACATTAAATTCGGCTGTTTAAGACGAAATACTTGCAATAAACTTTGTTTATAGTACATTATTTGAGTTATTTCGTATTTTGGATAGATTATTCTAGTTATATTTCTTACAGCTTTTTTAATAAACGTTATTGGTTAGTAATCTAACTTTAAACATATCAAAGGTACAATAAGCATTATAATATACTGTTTTAAGCAAAATACTTGTATTAAACCCTTTTTTATCGTACATTATTTGAATTATTATGATTTTTGGTATTGATATTCTTGTAATATATATTACTGCTAGTTATATAAATCTCTTCAGTAAGGAATAATTGTTTCTATTATACTACTTTATTTATTATTAAAACTACTTTCGACGTCAAAATCGGCTGTTTAAGACGAAATACATGCAAAAAACATTGTTCATCGTGCATTATTTGAGTAATTTTGATTTTTGTTTATAATATTCTTGTAATATTTCGTAAATGCTTTTTAATAAACCTCATCGGTTGAAAATATTAGTTTTAAAGTATCAAAACTCATTTTGACGTCAAAATCGGCTGTTTAAGACGAAATACTTGCAATAAACAATGTTTAGCGTACATTATTTGAGTTATTTCGATTTTTGGTATTAATAATCTTGTAATATTTCAAAAAGGTAATTTATTAAACCACTTCGGTTAAAAATATTAGTTTTAAAATATTAAAACTTCTTTTGACGTCAACATCGGCTGGTTAAGACGAAATACTTGCAAAAAACATTGTTTATCGTACATAATTTAAGTTAGTTTTGCATTTTTGTTATAATATTCATGTAATATATCGTAAAGGTAGTTTAAAAAATCTTTTCGGTTATAATATTAAATTTAAAGTATTAGAACTCCTTTTGACGTCATAATCGGCTGTTTAAGACGAAATACTAGGAATAAACTTTATTTATCGTACATTATTTGAGTTTTTCCGTATTTTGGATATATTATTCTTGTTATATTTTTTACAGCTAATTTAATAAACGTTATTGGTTATTAATCTAACTTTAAACATATATAAGGTACAAAAGGCATTACATAGGCTGTTTTGAACAAAATACTTGTATTAACTAAATTTTATAGTATATTATTTGAATTATTATGATTTTTGGTATTAATATTCTTGTAATAGATCATACAGTTAATTAAATAAACCTCTTCGGTTAGAAATACTAGTTATAAAGTATTAAAACTCATTTTGACGTCAAAATCAACTCTTTAAGACAAAATACTTACAATAAACATTGTTTATCTTACATTATTTGAGTTATTTCCATTTTAAATTATAATATTATTGTAATATTTCGTAAAGGTAATTTAATTAACATCTTCGGTTAAAATATTAGTTTTAAATAATTAAAACTCTAATTGACGTAATAATTGTCTGTTTAAGAGACGAAATACTTGCAATAAACATTGTTTATCGTACGTTATTTGAGTTATTCGTATTTTTGTTATAATATTCCTGTAGTATTTCGTAAAGGTAGTTTAATAACTGTCTTCGGTTAAAAATATTAGTTTTAAAGTAATAAAGCTTTTTTGACGTCAAAATCGGCTGTTTAAGACGAAATACTTGCAATAAACATTTTTTATCTCACATTATTTTAGTTTTTTCGATTTTTTCTTATAATATTTTCGTTCTATTTCTTATAGCTTATTTAATTAACGTTATTGCTTAGTAATCAATTTTAAATATATTAAAAATTTAATATGCATTATAATAGGCTGTTTTAAACAAAATACTTGTATTAAACCATTTTTTATTGTACATTATTTGAATCATTATAATTTTTGTTTATATTCTTGTAAAATATCATACAGCTAATTAAATAAACCTCATCGGTTAGAAATAACTGTTTTATTGTATTAAAACTACTTTAAACGTCAAAATCGGCTGTTTAAAACGAAATACTTGCAAAAAACATTGTTTATCGTACATAATTTAAGTTAGTTTTGCATTTTTGTTATAATATTCATGTAATATATCGTAAAGGTAGTTTAATAAATCTCTTCGGTTAAAAATATTAGTTTTTAAGTATTAAAAATTCTTTTGACTTTAAAATCGGCTGTTTAAGTCGAAATACTTGCAATAAATATTGTTTATCGTACATTATTTAAGTTATTTTCATTTTTGGCTATAATATACTTGTTATATTTCTTACAGCTAATTTAATAACGGTTATTGGTTAGTAATCTAACTTTAAACATATTAAAAGTACAATAGGCATTAAAATAGGCTGTTTTAAACAAAATACTTGTATTAAACGCTTTTTTATCGTACATTATTTGAGTTATTTCGACCTAATGTTATATTATTATTGTAATATATAATATAGATAATTATAATAAATAATAAATATATAATAAATAAACCTCTTCGGTTAAAATGTCAGTTTAAAAATATTTAAACTCCTTTTGACGTCAAAATCGGCTGTTTAAGACGAAATACTTGCAAAAAACATTGTTTATCAGACATAATTTAAGTTATTTTGATTTTTGATTTTAATATTCTTGTAATATTACGTAAAGGTAATTTAATAAACCTCTTTGGTTATAAATATTAGTTGTAAAGTATTAAAACTTCGTTTGACGTCATAATCAGCTGTTTAAGACGAAATACTCTCAATAAAAATTGTTTATCGTACATTACTTGAGTTATTTCGATTTTTAGTTATAATAATCTTGTTATATTTCTTAAAAATAATTTAATAAACGTTATTGGTTAGTAATCTAACTATAAAATCATTAAAAGTACAATAGGCATTATAATAGGCTGTTTTAAACTAAATACATGTATTAAACCGTTTTTGATCGAACATTATTTGAATTATTATGATTTTTTGCATTAATATACTTGAAATATATCATACAGCTAATTAAATAAACATCTTCGGTTAGGAATATTAGTTTTCAAGTATTAAAACTTATTTTAACGTCAAAATCGGCTGTTTATAACAAAATACTTGTAATAAACATTATTTATCGTACATTATTCAAGTTATTTAGATTTTTGGTTAAAATATTCTTGTAATATTTCGTAAAGGTAATTCAATTAACGTCCTCGGTTAATAATATTAGTTTTAAATAATTAAAACTTTATTTGACGTCATAATTGTCTGTTTAAGAGACGAAAAACTAGCAATAAACATTGTTTACCGTACATTAGTTAAGTTATTTCGATATTTTGTTATAATATTCCTGTAGTATTTTGTAAAGGTAATATAATAAACCTCTTCGGTTAAAAATATTGGTTTTAAAGTATTAAAAGTTCTCCTGACGTCAAAATAGGCTGTTTAAGACGAAATACTGCAGTAAACATTATTTATCGTACATTTTTTTAGTTATTTTGATTTTTTGTGATAATTTTTTTGTTATATTTCTTATAGCTAATTGAATAAACGTTATTGGTTTGTAATCTAACTTTAGACATATTAAAAGTACAATAGGAATTATAATAGGCTGTTTTAAACAAAATACTTGTATTAAACCGATTTTTATTGTACATTATTTGAATTATAATGATTTTTGGTATTAATATTCTCGTAATATATCAAACAGCTAATTAAATAAACCTCTTCGGTTAGGAATATTAGTTTTAAAGTATTAAAAGTCTTTTTGACGTCAAAATCGGCTGTTTAAGACGAAATACTTGTAATATATATTGTTTATTCTTTATTATTTGAGATATTAAATTTTTGGTTAAAATATTCTTGAAATATTAAGTAAAGGTAATTCAATAAACCTCTGCGGTTAAATATATTAGTTTTATATAATCAAAACTCTATTTGACGTCATTATTGTCTGTTTAAGAGACAAAATATTTGCAATAAACATTGTTTATCGTATATTATTTGACTTATTTTAAAATTTGGTTATAATATTCCTGTAGTTTTTCGTAAAGGTAATTCAATTACTGTCTTCAGTTAAAAATATTAGTTTTAAAGTATTAAAACTTCTTTTGACGACAAAATAGGTTGTTTAAGGCGAAATACTCGCAATAAACATAGTTTATCGTACATTACTTGAGTTATTTTGATTTTTAGTTATAACTTACTTTTTATATTTCTTACAGCTAATTTAATAACTGTTATTGGTTAGTAATCGAACTTTAAACATATTATAAGTTCATTAGGAATTATAATACGCTGTATAAAACAAAATATTTGTATTAAACCCTTTTTTATTGTACATTATTTGAATTATTATGATTTTTGGTAATAATATTCTTGTTATATATCATACAGCTAATTAAATAAACCTCGTCGGTTAGGAATATTAGTTTTAAAGTATTAAATCTCATTTTGACGTAAAATCGGCTGTTTAAGACGAAATACTTGCAAAAAACATTGTTTTTTCTTCATTATTTAAGTTATTAAATTTTTGATTATAATATTCCTGTAGTATTTCGTAAAGGTAATATGTATTAAACCCTTTTTTATTGTACATTATTTGAATCATTATGATTTTTGGATATAATATTCTTGTAATATATCATACAGTTAATTAAATAAACCTCATTGGTTAGAAATAATTGTTTGATTGTATTAAAACTACTTTAGACATCAAAATCGGCTGTTTAAGACGAAATACTTGCAAAAAACATTGTTTATCGTACATAATTTAAGTTAATTTTGCATTTTTGTTATAATATTCATGTAATATATCGTAAAGGTAGTTTAATAAATCTCTTCGGATAAAAATATTAGTTTTAAAGTATTAAAAATTCTTTTAACTTCAAAATCGGCTGTTTAAGTCGAAATATTTGCAATAAACATTTTTTATCGTACATTATTTAAGTTATTTTCATTTTTGGCTATAATATACTTGTTATATTTCTTACAGCTTTTTTAATAAACGTTATTGGTTAGTAATCGTACTTTAAACATATTAAAAGTACATAAGGCATTAAAATAGGCTGTTTTAAACAAATTACTTGTATTAAACGCTTTTTTATCGTACATTATTTGAGTTATTTCGACATAATGTTATAAGATTATTGTAATATTTAATATAGATAATTAAATAAATCTCTTCGGTAAAAATGTCAGTTTAAAAGTATTAAAACTCCTTTTAACGTCATAATCGGCTGTTTAAGACGAAATACTTGCAAAAAACATTGTTTATCGGACATAATTTAAGTTATTTTGATTTTTGGTTTTAATATTCTTGTAATATTACATAAAGGTAATTTAATAAACCTCTTTGGTTAAAAATATTATATGTAAAGTATTAAAACTTCGTTTGACGTCATAATCAGCTGTTTTAGACGAAATACTCTCAATAAAAATTGTTTATCGTACATGACTTGAGTTATTTCGATTTTCGGCTATAATAATCTTGTTATATTTCTTATAGCTAATTTAATAAACGTTATTGGTTAGTAATCGAACTTTAAACATATCAAAAGTACAATAGATATTGTAATAGGCTGTTTAAAAAAAAATACTTGTATAAAACCCTTTTTTATCGAACATTATTTGAGTTATTATGATGTTTGGTGTTTATATTCTTGTAATATATCTTATAGGTAATTCAATAAACTTCTTTGGTTAGGAATATTAAATTTAAAGTGTTAGAACTCCTTTTGACGTCAAAATCGGCTGTTTAAGACGAAATACTTGGAATAAACTTAATTTATCGTACATTATTTGAGTTATTCCGTATCTTGGATATATTATTCTTGTTATATTTTTTACAGCTATTTTAATAATCGTTATTGGTTATTAATCTAACTTTAAACATATAAAAGGTACAATAGGCATTAAATAGGCTGTTTTGAACAAAATACTTGTATTAACTAAATTTTATAGTATATTATTTAAATTATTATGATTTTTGATATTAAAATTCTTGTAATAGATCATACAGTTAATTAAATAAACCTCCACGGTTAGAATTACTAGTTCTAAAGTATTAAAACTCATTTTGACGTCAAAATCAACTCTTTAAGACAAAATACTTACAATAAACATTGTTTATCCTACATTATTTGAGTTATTTCCATTTTAAATTATAATATTCTTGTAATATTTCGTAAAGGTGATTTAATTAACTTCTTCGGTTAAAATATTGGTTTTAAATAATTAAAACTCTAATTGACGTCATAATTGTCTGTTTAAGACACGAAATACTTGCAATAAACATTGTTTCTCTTACGTTATTTGAGTTATTCGTATTTTTGTTATAATATTCCTGTAGTATTTCGTAAAGGTAATTTAATAACTGTCTTCGGTTAAAAATATTAGTTTTAAAGTAATAAAACTTCTTTTGACGTCAAAATCGGCTGTTTAAGACGAAATTCTCGCAATAAACATTATTTATCTCACATTATTTTAGTTTTTTCGATTTTTCTTATAATATTTTCGTTCTATTTCTTATAGCTTATTTAATTAACATTATTGCTTAGTAATCAATATTAAAAATATTAAAAATTTAATATGCATTATAATAGGCTGTTTTAAACTAAATACTTGTATTAAACCATTTTTTATTGTACATTATTTGAATAATTATAATTTATGGATATAATATTCTTGTAAAATATCATACAGCTAATTAAATAAACCTCATCGGTTAGAAATAACTGTTTGATTGTATTAAAACTACTTTAGACGTCAAATTCGGCTGTTTAAAACGAAATACTTGCAAAAAACATTGTTTATCGTACATAATTTAAGTTAGTTTTGCATTTTTGTTATAATATTCATGTAATATATCGTAAAGGTAATTTAATAATTCTCTTCGGTTAAAAATATTAGTTTTAAAGTATTAAAAATTCTTTTGACTTCAAAATCGGCTGTTTAAGTGGAAATACTTGCAATAAATATTGTTTATCGTACATTATTTAAGTTATTTTCATTTTTGGCTATAATATTTTTGTTATATTTCTTACAGCTTTTTTAATAAACGTTATTTGTTAGTAATCGAACTTTAAACATATTAAAAGTACATAAGGCATTAAAATAGGCTGTTTTTAACAAAATACTTGTATTAAACAATTTTTTATCGTACATTATTTAAGTTATTTTGATTTTTGGCTATAATATTTTTCTTATATTTCTTACAGCTTTTTTAATAAACGTTATTGGTTAGTAATCGAACTTTAAACATATTAAAAGTACATAAGGCATTAAAATAGGCTGTTTTAAACAAAATACTTGTATTAAACGCTTTTTTATCGTACATTATTTGAGTTATTTCGACCTAATGTTATAATATTATTGTAATATATAATATAGATAATTAAATAAACCTCTTCGGTTAAAATGTCAGTTTTAAAGTATTAAAACTCCTTTTGACGTCAAAATCGGCTGTTTAAGACGAAATACTTGCAAAAAACATTGTTTATCAGACATAATTTAAGTTATTTTGATTTTTAATTTTAATATTCTTCTAATATTACGTAAAGGTAATTTAATAAACCTCTTTGGTTTAAAATATTATATGTAAAGTATTAAAACTTCGTTTGACGTCATAATCAGCTGTTTAAGACGAAATACTCTCTATAAAAATTGTTTATCGTACATTACTTGAGTTATTTCGATTTTTAGTTATAATATTCTCGTGATATTCTATAAAAATAATTTAATAAACGTTATTGGTTAGTAATCTAACTTTAGACATATTAAAAGTACAATAGGCATTATAATAGGCTATTTTAAACAAAATACTTGTATTAAACCGTTTTTGATCGCACATTATTTGAATTATTATGATTTTATGTATTAATATACTTAAAATATATCATACAGCTAATTAAATAAACATATTCGATTAGGAATATTAGTTTTCAAGTATTAAAACTTATTTTAACGTCAAAATCGGCTGTTTATAACAAACTACTTGTAATAAACATTATTTAACGTACATTATTCAAGTTATTTAGATTTTTAGTTAAAATATTCTCGTAATATTTCGTAAAGGTAATTCAATTAACGTCCTCGGTTAATAATATTAGTTTTAAATAATTAAAACTTTATTTGACATCATAATTGTCTGTTTAAGAGACGAAAAACTAGCAATAAACATTGTTTATCGTACATTAGTTAAGTTATTTCGACATTTTGTTATAATATTTCTGTTGTTTTTCGTAAAGGTAATTTAATAAACCTCTTCGGTTAAAAATATTGGTTTTAAAGTATTAAAAGTTCTTCTGACGTCAAAATAGGCTGTTTAAGACGAAATACTGCAGTAAACATTATTTATCATATATTATTTTAGTTATTTTGATTTCTAGTGGTAATTTTTTTGTTATATTTCTTATAGCTAGTTAAATAAACGTTATTGGTTTGTAATTTAACTTTAGACATATCAAAAGTACAATAGGAATTATAATAGGCTGTTTTAAACAAAATACTTGTATCAAAACCCTTTTTTATTGTACATTATTTGAATTATTATGATTTTTGGTATTGATATTCTTGTAATATATCATACAGCTAATTAAATAAACCTCTTCGGTTAGGAATATTATTTTTAAAGTATTAAAATTCTTTTTGACGTCAAACTCGGCTTTTTAATACGAAATACTGGTAATAAATATTGTTTATTCTTTATTATTTGAGATATTAAATTTTTGGTTAAAATATTCTTGTAATATTAAGTAAAGGTAATTTAATAAACCTCTGCGGTTAAAAATATTAGTTTTATATAATTAAAACTCTATTTGATGTCATTATTGTCTGTTTAAGAGACGAGATACTTGCAATAAACATTGTTTATCGTATATTGTTTGACTTATTTTAATATTTGGTTATAATATTACTGTAGTTTTTCGTAATGGTACATTAATAACTGTCTTCGGTTAGAAATACTAGTTCTAAAGTATTAAAACTCATTTTGACGTCAAAATCAACTCTTTAAGACAAAATACTTACAATAAACATTGTTTATCCTACATTATTTGAGTTTTTTCCATTTTAAATTATAATATTCTTGTAATATTTTGTAAAGGTAATTTAATTAACATCTTCGGTTAAAATATTAGTTTTAAATAATTAAAACTTTAATTGACGTCATAATTGTCTGTTTAAGAGACGAAAAACTTGCAATAAACATTTTTTATCGTACGTTATTTGAGTAATTCGTATTTTTGTTATAATATTCCTGTAGTATTTCGTAAAGGTAATTTAATAACTGTCTTCGGTTAAAAATATTAGTTTTAAAGTAATAAAACTTTTATTGACGTCAAAATCGGCTGTTTAAGACGAAATACTTGCAATAAACATTTTTTATCTCACATTATTTTAGTTTTTTCGATTTTTTCTTATAATATTTTCGTTCTATTTCTTATAGCTTATTTAATTAACGTTATTGCTAAGTAATCAATTTTAAATATAATAAAAATTTAATATGCATTATAATAGGCTGTTTTAAACAAAATACTTGTATTAAACCATTTTTTATTGTACATTATTTGAATCATTATAATTTTTGGATATAATATTCTTGTGAAATATCATACAGCTAATTAAATAAACCTCATCGGTTAGAAATAACTGTTTGATTGTGGTAAAACTACTTTAGACGTCAAAATCGGCTGTTTAAAACGAAATACTTGCAAAAAACATTGTTTATCGTACATAATTTAAATTAGTTTTGCATTTTTGTTATAATATTCATGTAATATATCGTGAAGGTAGTTTAATGAATCTCTTCGGTTAAAAATATTAGTTTTAAAGTATTAAATTTCTTTTGACTTCAAATCGGCTGTTTAAGTCGAAATACTTGCAATAAATATTGTTTATCGTACATTAATTGAGTTATTTCGACCTAATGTTATAATATTATTGTAATATATAATATAGATAATTAAATAAACCTCTTCGGTAAAAATGTCAGTTTTAAAGTATTAAAACTCCTGTTGACGTCAAAATCGGCTGTTTAAGTTATTTTGATTTTTGGTTTTAATACTCTTGTAATATTACGTAAAGGTAATTTAATAAACCTCTTTGGTTAAAAATATTATATGTAAAGTATTAAAACTTCGTTTGACGTCATAATCAGCTGTTTAAGACGAAATACTCTCAATAAAAATTGTTTATCGTACATTACTTGAGTTATTTCGATTTCTAGTTATAATATTCTTGTTATATTTCTTAAAAATAATTTAATAAACGTTATTGGTTAGTAATCTAACTTTAAACATATTATAAGTACAACAGGCATTATAATAGGCTGTTTTTAACAAAATACTTTTATTAAACCGTTTTTGATCGCACATTTTTTGAATTATTATTATTTTTTGTATTAATATACTTAAAATATATCATACAGCTAATTAAATAAACATATTCGGTTAGGAATATTAGTTTTCAAGTATTAAAACTTATTTAAACGTCAAAATCGGCTGTTTATCTCAAACTACTTGTTATAAACATTATTTATCGTACATTATTCAAGTTATTTAGATTTTTGGTTAAAATATTCTTGTAATATTTCGTAAAGGTATTTCAATTAACGTCCTCGGTTAATAAAATTAGTTTTAAATAATTAAAACTTTATTTGACGTCATAATTGTCTGTTTAAGAGACGAAAAACTAGCAATAAACATTGTTTATCGTACATTAGTTAAGTTATTTCGACATTTTGTTATAATATTTTTGTAGTTTTTCGTAAAGGTAATTTAATAAACCTCTTCGGTTAAAAATATTGGTTTTAAAGTATTAAAAGTTCTTCTGACGTCAAAATAGGCTGTTTAAGACGAAATACTGCAGTAAACATTATTTATCATACAATATTTTAGTTATTTTGATTTCTAGTGATAATTTTTTTGTTATATTTCTTATAGCTAATTAAATAAACGTTATTGGTTTATAATTTAACTTTAGACATATCAAAAGTACAATAGGAATTAAAATAGGCTGTTTTAAACAAAATACTTGTATCAAAACCCTTTTTTATTGTACATTATTGGAATTATTATGATTTTTGGTATTGATATTCTTGTAATATATCATACAGCTAATTAAATAAACCTCTTCAGTTAGGAATATTATTTTTAAAGTATTAAAAGTCTTTTTGACGTCAAAATCGGCTTTTTGAGACGAAATACTGGTAATAAATATTGCTTATTCTTTATTATTTGAGTTATTAAATTTTTGGTTAAAATATTCTTGTAATATTAAGTAAAGGTAATTTAATAAACCTCTGCGGTTAAAAATATTAGTTTTATATAATTAAAACTCTATTTGATGTCATTATTGTCTGTTTAAGAGACGAGATACTTGCAATAAACATTGTTTATCGTATATTATTTTACTTATTTTAATATTTGGTTATAATATTACTGTAGTTTTTTGTAATGGTAGTTTAATAACTGTCTTCGGTTAAAAATATTAGTTTTAAAGTATTAAAACTTCTTTTGACGTCAAAATAGGCTGTTCAAGGCGAAATACTCGCAATAAACATTGTTAATCGTACATTACTTGAGTTATTTCGTTTTTTAGTTATAACTATCTTGTTATATTTCTTAAAAATAATCAAATAAACGTTATTGGTTAGTAATCGAACTTTAAACATATTAAAAGTACAATAGGCATTATAATAGGCTGTTATAAACAAAATACTTGTAGTAAAATCTTTTTTATCGTACATTATTTGAGTTATTATTATTTTTGGTATTAATATTCTTGTAATATATCATATAGGTGATTCAATAATTTTTTTTTGTTAGGAATATTAAAATTAAATTATTAAAACTCCTTTGGACATTAAATTCGGCTGTTTAAGACGAAATACTTGCAATAAACTTTGTTTATCGTACATTATTTGAGTTATTTCGTATTTTGGATATATTATTCTAGTTATATTTCTTACAGCTTTTTTAATAAACGTTATTGGTTAGTAATCTAACTTTAAACATTTCAAAGGTACAATAGGCATTATATTATACTGTTTTAAGCAAAATACTTGTATTAAACTATTTTTAATCGTACATTATTTAAATTATATGATTTTTGGTATTGATATTCTTGTAATATATCTTACTGCTAATTATATAAACCTCTTCAGTTAGGAATAATTGTTTCAATGTAATAAAACTACTTTAGACGTCAAAATCGGCTGTTTAAGACGAAATACATGCAAAAAACATTGTTCATCGTCCATTATTTGAGTAATTTTGATTTTTGGTTATAATATTCTTCTAATATTTCGTAAAAGCTTTTTAAAAAACCTCATCGGTTAAAAATATTAGTTTTAAAGTATTAAAAGTCATTTTGACGTCAAAATCGGCTGTTTAAGATAATATACTTGCAGAAAACATTGTTTATTGTACATAATTTAAGTAAATTTTGGTTTTTTGTTATAATATTCTTGTAATAAATCGAAAAATTTAATACAATAAACCTCTCCGGTAAAAAATATTAGTTTTAAAGTATTAAAACTCCCTTTGACGTCAAAATCGGCTGTTTAAGACGAAATACTTGCAATAAACATTGTTTATCGTACATTATTTGAGTTATTTGGATTTTTTGTTATAATATTCATGTTATATCTCTTACAGCTAATTTAATAAATGTTATTGGTTAGTAATCGAACTTTAAACATATTATAAGTACAATAGACATTAAAATAGGCTGTTTTAAACAAAATACTTGTATTAAACACTTTTTTATTGTACAATATTTGAGTTATTTTGACTTAAGGTTATAATATTAATGTGATATATCATATAGGTAATTATATAAACCTCTTCGGTTAAAATGTCAGTTTTAAAGTATTAAAACTCCTTTTGACGTCAAAATCGGCTGTTTAAGATGAAATACTTGCAATAAACATTGTTTAGCGTACATTATTTGAGTCATTTCGGTTTTTGGTATTAATATTCTTGTAATATTTCAAAAAGGTAACTTATTAAACCACTTCGGTTAAAAATATTAGTTTTAAAATATCAAAACTTCTTTTGACGTCAAAATCGTCTGTTTAAGACGAAACACTCGCAATAAACATTGTTTATCGTATATTACTTGAGTTATTTCGATTTTTAGTTATAACTATCTTGTTATATTTCTAAAAAATAGTTAAAAAAACGCTATTGGTTAGTAATCTAACTTTAAACATACTTAAAGTACATTAGGCATTATAATAAGCTGTTTTAAACAAAATACATGTATCAAACCGTTTTTTATCGTACATTAATTTAATTATTATGATTTTGTGTATTTATATACTTAAAATATATCATATAGCTAATTAAATAAGCATATTTGGTTAGGAATATAAAATTTAAAGTATTAAAACTCATTTCAACGTCAAATCGGCTGTTTAAAACGAAATACTTGTAATAAACATTGTTTTTCGTGCATTATTAAAGTTATTTCGATTTTTGGTTATAATATTCTTGTAATATTTCGTAAAGGTAATTCAATTAACGTCCTCGGTTAAAAATATTAGTTTTAAATAATTAAAACTTCTTTTTACTTCAAAATCAGCTGTTTAAGACGAAATACTGTAGTAAACATTATTTATCGTTTATTATTGTAGTTATTTTGATTTTTTGTAATAATTTTTATGTTATATTTCTTATAGCTAATTAAATAAACGTTATTGGTTTGTAATCAAACTTTAAACATATTAAAAGTTCATTAGGAATTATAATAGGCTGTTTTAAACAAAATACTTGTATTAAACCCTTTTTTATTGTACATTATTTGAATTATTATAAATTTTGGTAATAATATTCTAGTTATATATCATACAGCTAATTAAATAAACCTCTTCGGTTAGGAATATTAGTCTTAAAGTATTAAATCTCACTTTGACGTCAAAATCGGCTGTTTAAGACGAAATACTTGCAAAAAACATTGTTTATCGTACATAATTTAAGTTGTTTTCATTTTTGGTTATAATATTCATGTATTATTACCTAAGGGTAATTTATAAAACTTCTTTGGTTAAAAATAAAAGTTGTAAAGTTTAAAAACTTCGTTTCACGTCAAAATTAGCTGTTTAAGACGAAATTCTCTTAATAAAAATTGTTTATCGTACATTACTTGAGTTATTTCGATTTTTAGTTATAATATTCTTGTTATATTTCTTAAAAATAATTTAATAAACGTTATTGGTTACTAATCTAACTTTAAACATATTATAAGTACAACAGGCATTATAATAGGCTGTTTTTAACAAAATACTTATATTAAACCGTTTTTGATCGCACAATATTTAAATTATTATGATTTTTTTTATTAATATATTTAAAATATATCATACAGTTAATTAGATAAATATCTTCGGTTATGAATATTAGTTTACAAGTATTAAAACTTATTTTAACGTCAAAATCGGCTGTTTAAGACGAAATACTTGTAATAAACATTATTTATCGTACATTATTCAAGTTATTTAGATTTTTGGTTAAAATGTTCTTGTAATATTTCGTAAAGGTAATTCAATCAACGTCCTCGGTTAAAAGTATTAGTTTTTAATAATTAAAACTTCATTTGACGTCATAATTGTCTGTTTAAGAGACGACAAACTAGCAATAAACATTGTTTCTCGTACATTATTTGATTTATTTCGATATTTGGATATAATATTCTCGTAGTATTTTGTAAAGGTAATTTAATAACTGTCTTCGGTTAAAAATATTAGTTTTAAGGTATTAAAACTTCTTTTGACGTCAAAATTGGCTGTTTATACAAAATTATAATAGGCTTATTTATACAAAATAATTGTGTTTAACCTTTTTTATAAATACATTTTTTGAACTGTCATGATTTTTGATATTATTATTCTTGTAATTTATCATACAGCTAGTTAAATAAACCTCTTCGGTTAGATATATTAGTTTTAAAGTATTAAAACTCCTTTGACGTCAAAATCGGCTGTTTAAGACGTACTATTTGCAATAAACTATGTTTATCGTACAAAATTTTAGTTATTTCGATTTTTAGTTATAATAATCTTGTTTTATTTCTTATAGCTAATTTAACAAACGTTATTGGTTATTAATCGAACTTTAAACATATTAAAAGTACATAAGCATTATAATAGGCTGTTTTAAACAGAATACTTGTATTAAACCTTTTTTTATTGTACATTATTTGAATATTTATGATTTTAGTTATAATATTCTTGTTATATAATATACAACTAATTCAATAAACGTTTTCAGTTAGAAAAATTAGTTTTAAGTATTAAAACTCATTATGACGTCAAAATCGGCTGTTAAGACGAAATACCTGCAATAAACATGGTTGATTCTTCATTATTTAAGTTTTTAAATTTTTGATTATAATATTCCTGTAGTATATCGTAAAGGTAATTTAATAACTGTCTTCGGTTAAAAATATTAGTTTAAAAGTATTAAAACTTCTTTTGACGTCAAAATAGGCTGTTTAAGACGAAACACTTGCAATAAACTATGTTTATCGTACATTATTTGAGTTATTTTGATTTTTTGTTATAATAGTCTAGTTATATTTCTTATCGCTAATTTAATAAACGTTATTGGTTAGTAATCGAACTTTAAACATATTAAAAATACAATAGGCATTATAATAGGCTGTTTTAAAAATTAGCTTGTATTAAACCCTTTTTTATCGTACGTTATTTGAGTTATTATGATGTTTGATAATAATATTCTTGTAATTAATAAAATAAACTTCTTTGGTTAGAAATATTAAATTTAAAGTATTAAAACTCCTTTTGACGTCAAAATCGGCTGTTTAAAACGAAATACTTGCAATAAACTTTGTATATCGTACATTATTTAAGTTAACTCTTATTTTTGATAAAATATTCCAGTTTTATTTCTCACAGCTTATTTAATAAACGTTTTTGGTTATTAATCTAACTTTAAAGATATTAAAGGTACAAAAGGCATTATAATAGGCTGTTTTAAACAAAATACTTGTATTAAACCCTTTTTTATCGTACATTATTTAAGTTATTTTGATTTTTGGTTTATAATATTCTTGTAATATATCGTACAGCTAATTAAATAAACGTCTTCGGTTAGGAATATTAGTTTTAAAGTATTAAAACTACTTTTGACGTTAAATCGGCTGTTTAAGACGAAATACATGCAAAAAAACATAGTTTACCGTACATTATTTGAGTTATTTCGATTTTCGGTTAAAATATTTTTGTAATATTTCGTAAAGGTAATTTAATAAACGTTTTTTTTTTTAATATTATTATTAATAACTAAAACTCTATTTGACGTCAAAATCGGCTGTTTAAGACGAAATACTTGCAAAAAACTTTGTCTATCGTAGTTTATTTAGGTTATTTCGATTTTTGGTCATAATATTCTTGTTATATTTCTAACAGCTAATTTAACATACGTTATTGGTTAGTAATCGAACTTTAAACTTTTTAAAAATATAGTAAGCAGTATGTCTGTTTTAAAGAAAATAATTGTATCAAACCATTTTTATCGTACTTTTTTTTAGTTAATATGATTTATGGTATTAATGTTTTGTAATACATAATACAGCTTATTTATTAAACCTCTTTAGTCAGGAATATTAGTTTTAGATATTAAAACTCATTTTAACCTTAAATTCGGCTATTTAAGACGAACTACTTGCAATAACCATAGTTTATCGTACATTATTGAGTTATTTTGATTTGGGTTATATTATTCTTGTAATATATCAAAAAACTAATTAATAAAACCTCTTCAGTTACTTATATTAGTTTTAAAGTATTTAAAGTTTATTTGACGTCAAAATCGGCTGTTTAACACGAAATACTTAGATAAAACCTCGTTTATCGTACATTATTTGAGTTATTTTGATTTTTGGTATATAATATACTTGTAATATTTCGTAAAGCAAATCTAATAAACGTATTTGTATATTAATCTAAATTTAAATATATTAAAAGTACTATAGACGTTATAATAGGCTGTTTTAACAAAACTACTTGTATTTAACCTTTTTTTATCGAACGTTGATTGAGTTATTATAATTTTTGGTATTAAAATTCTTGTAATATATCATACATTTATTTAAATAAACCTCTTCGGCTAATAATAATAGTTTTAAAGTATTAAAAATCCTTTTGACGTCAAAATTAGCTGTTTAAGACATATACTTACAATAAACATTGTTTATCGTACATTATTTGAGTTATTTCGTTTTTTGATTATAATATTCCTGTAATATTTCAAAAAGGTAATTAAATAAACTTATTTGGTTAGGAATATAAGTTTTAAAGTATTAAAACTCATTTCGACGTTAAAATCGACTGTTTAAGACGAAATTTTTGCAATAAACATTGTTTATCGTAAATTAATAGAGTTATTTCGATTTTTGGTTATAATATCCTTGGGAATTTCCTAAAACTAATTTAACTAACGTCTTTTATTGAAAATACTAGTTTTAAATAATTAAAACTACATTTGACGTCAAAATTGTCCGTTTAAGTGACGAAAAACTTGCAATAAACATTTTGAGTTATTATAATTTTTCGTATTAATATTCTTGTAATATATCATATAGCTAATTAAATTAACTTTTTTGGTTAGGAATATTAAATTTAAAGTATTAAAACTCCTTTTGACGTCAAAATCGGCTGTTTAAGACGAAATACTTGCAATAAACATTTTTTATCGTACATTATTAGAGTTATTTCGACATTTGGTTATAATATATTTGTTATATTTCTTAAAGATTATTTAATAAACGTTATTGGTTAGTAATCTAACTTTAAACATATTAGAAGTACAATAGGCGTTATTATAGGCTGTTTTAAACAAAATACTTGTATTAAAACGTTTTTTTTTCGTACATTATTTGAGTTTTAACTATTTCAGATAAAATATTCGAGTAATAATATCATACAGGTTATTTACTAAATGTATTTGCTTATTAATCTAACTTCAAACATATCAAAAGTACAATAGGAATTATGATAGGCTGTTTAAACAAAATACTTGTGTTAAACCCATTTTATCAATACATTATTTGAGTTATTATGATTATTTGTGTTAATGTTCTCGTAATATTTCATACAGCTAACTAAATAAACCTCTTCGGTGAGTAATATTAGTTTTAAAGTATTAAAACTCATTTTATGTCAAAATTAACTCTTTAATACAAAATACTTACAATAAACATAGTTTATCGCACATTATTTGAGTTATTTCCATTTTTGGTTATAATATCCTTGTAATATTTCGTAAAGGTAATTTAATTAACATCTTCGATTAAAAATATATGTTTTAAATAATTAAACTTCCATTTTACGTCATAATTGTCTGTTTAAGAGACGAAATCCTAGCAATAAACATTGTTTATCGTACGTTATTTGGGTTATTCGTATTTTTGTTATAATATTCCTGTAGTATTTCGTAAAGGTAATTTAATGACTGTCTTCGGTTAAAAATATTAAATTTAAAGTAATAAAACTGCTTTTGACGTCAAAATAGACTGTTTAAGAGACGAAATACTTGCAATAAACATTGTTATTCGTTAATTATTTGATTTATTACGATTTTTGGTTATAATATTCCTGTAATATTTCTAAGAGTATTTTATAAACGTCTTCGGTTAAAAATATTAGTTTTAAATAATTAAAACTCTATTTGACGTAAAAATTGTGTATTCAAGTGACGTAATACTTTAAATAAACATTGTTTATTGTACATTAATTAAGTTATTTTGATTTTTAGTTATAATATTCTTGTAATAATTTGTAAAGGTAATTTAATAAACCTCTTCGGTTAAAAATATTAGTTTTAAAGTGTTAAAACTCCTTTTGACATCAAAATCGGCTGTTTAAGACAAAATACTTGCAATAAACTTTATTAGTCGTACATGATTTGAGTTATTTTGATTTTAAGTTATAATTTTCTTGTTATATTTCTTACAGCTAAATTAATAAACGTCTTTGGTTAGTTATCTAACTTCAAAATATTAAAAAAACAATAGATGTTATAATAGGCTGTTTTAAACGAAATACTTGTAATAAAACATTTTTATCGTACACTTTTGAAATATTTTGATTTTTGGTATTAATTTTCTTTAATATATCATACAGCTAATTAAATAAACTTCTTAGGTTAGAAATACAAGTTTTATATAATTAAAACTCATTTAGACGTCACAATCGCCTTTTTAAGACGAAATACTTACAATAAACATTGTTTATCGTACATTATTTGAGATATTTCGATTTGTGGTTACAATATTCTTGTAATAATTCGTAAAGGTAATTTTATAATCCTCTTCGGTTGAAAATATTTATTTTAAAGTATTTTTCTCCTTTTGACGTCAAAATCGGCTGTTTAAGGCGAAATACTTGCAAAAAACTTTACTAATCGTACAGGGTTTGAGTTATTTCAATTTTTGGTCATAATATTCTTGTTATATTTCTTACAGCTAATTTAATAAACGTTATTGCTTAGTAATCTCACTTAAAACATAACAAAAATACAATAGGCATTATAATCGACTGTTTTAAACAAAACACTTATATTAAACCCTTTTTTATCGTACATTATTTGAGTTATTATGATTTTTGGTATAAAAATTTTGGTAATATATCATATAGCTATATAAACAAACTTCTTTTTTTAGGAATATTAAACTTAAAGTATAAAACTTGTTTTGACGTCAAAATCGGCTTTTTAAGACGAAATACTTGCAATAAACATTGTTTATCGTTTATTATTTGATTTCTTTAAATTTCTGGTTATAATATTCCTGTAGTATTTCGTAAAGGTAATTTAATATCTTTTTTCGGTTGAAAATGTCAATTTTAAAGAATTAAAACTTCTTTTGACGTCTAAATAGGCTGTTAAAGACGAAATACTTGCAATAAACATTATTTATCAAACAATATTTGAGTTATTTCGATTTTTAGTTATAATATTCTTGTTATATTTCTTACAGCTTATTTAATAAACGTTATTGGTTAGTATTCTAATTTTAAACATATTAAAAGTACAATAGGCATTATAACAGGTTGTTTTAAACGAAATACTTGTATTAAATCAGTTTTTATCGTACATTATTTGAATTATTATGATTTTTGGTATTATTATTCTTGTAATTTATCATACAGCTAGTTAAATAAACCTTTTCGGTTAGATATATTAGTTTTAAAGTATTAAAACTCCTTTTGACGTCAAAATCGGCTGTTTAAGATGAAACAGTTGCAATAAACATTATTTATCGTACAATATTTGAGTTATTGGGATATTTTGTTACAACATTTTTGTCATATTTCATACAGCTAATTTAATAAACGTTATAGGTTAGTCATCTAAGTTTAAAAATATTGAAGTACAATAGGCGTTTTAATATGCTGTTTAAAAAAAAATACTTGTATTAAACCGTTTATTATCTTACATTATTTTAGTTATTATTAATTTTGATATAATACTCTTGTAACATATCATAAAGTTAATTTAATAAACCTCTTCGGTTAGGAATACTAGTTTTAAAGTATTAAAACATATTTTGACGTCTTAATCGGGTCTTTAAGACGAAAAACTTACAATCAACATTTTTTATCGTACATTATTTGAGTTTTTTCGATTTAAGTTATAATTATCTTGTAAATTTCTTGAAAGTAATTTAATTAACGTCTTCGGTTAAAAATATGAGTTTTAATAATTAATCTCCAATTGACGTCAAAGTTGTCAGTTAAAGGGACGAAATACTCGCAATAAACATTGTTTATCGTACATTATTTGAGTTTTTTCGATTTTCGGTTATATTATCCTTGTTAATTTCGTAAAAGTAATTTAATAAACGTCTTCGGTTAACAATATTAGTTTTGAAGTATCAAAACTCAATTTTGACGTCAAAATCGATTGTTTTAGACGAAATACTTACAAAAAATCGTTTATCGTACAATATTTGAGTAATTTCGATTTTTGGTTATAAAATTCTTGTATTTTTTCGTAAAGATAATTTAATAAACCTCTTTGGTTAAAAATATTAGTTTTATATAATAAAACTACTTTTGACGCCAGAATCAGCTGTTTAAGACGAAATACTCGCAATAATTATTGTTTATTGTACATTATTTGATTTAGTATGAATTTTGGTATTAGTATTATTGTAATATTTCGTAAATGTAATTCAATTAACGTCTTGGCTTAAAAATATTAGTTTTAAATATTTAAAATTCAATTTGACGTTATAACTTTCTGTTTAAGAGACGAAATACTTGAAATAAATATTGTTTATCGTACGTTATTTGAGTTATTTCGATATTTAGTTGTAATATTCCTGTAGTTTTTCGTAAAGGTAATTTAAAAACTGTCTTCGATTAAGAATATTAGTTTTAAAGTATTTAAAACTTTAAAGTATTTTTAATCAAAACATTATCAAAATATTAATGTTGCAACATTAAAATCATTATACGCTAGTAACTTTAAACTATAGGTTTTAATTAGATTTTACTCAGTTTTTTGTTATACATTTTTTCTTTTTAACTTCTTTTATTTCAAGTTTAGCCTAATGTCTTCCTACTTGTTATCACATAAATTTTTACAGATTTTAAACAACTGAAGATCTCGTTTTTTTTTTAAACGAGTGAAACATTGTATTGTAATAAAATTTTAAAAATTTATCATTGTATTAAAATATTATATAGCTAATTGAATAAACTTCTTTGGTTAAGAATATTAAATTTAAAGTATTAAAACTCCTTTTGACGTCAAAATCGGCTGTTTAAGACAAAAGACTTGCAATAAACATTGTGTAACGTACTTTATTTGAGTTCTTTCGATTTTCGGTTATAATATTATTGTATTATTTCGTAAAGTTAAATTAATGAATCTCTTCAGTAAGAAATATAAGTTTTAAGGTGTTAAAACTTTTTTTGACGTCAAAATCAGCTTTTTTAGAAGAAATACTTGCAATAAACATATTTTATCATACATTATGTGAGTTATTTTAATTTTTAGTTATAATATTCTAGTTATATTTCTTAAAGTTAAATTAATAAAGGTCTTTGGTTAGTAATCTAACTTGTAACATATAAAAAAAACAATATTGAGTTATTGTGATTTTGGTTATATTATTCTGGTAATATATCATACAGCTTATAAATAAAACCTCTTCGGTTAAAAATATTAGTTTTAAAGTAATAAAATTCTTTTTATGTCAATTTCGGCTATTTTAGACGAAATACTTGAAATAATAATTTTTTATCGTATATTATTTGAGTTATTTGATTTTTGGGTATAAAATTCTTGTAATATTTCGTATAAGTAATTTAATATAAGTCTTTGGTTAGTAATCTTTCTTTAAACATATTAAAAGTATTATAGACGTTATAATAGGCTGTTTTTAAACAAAATACTTCTATGAAACCCCATATTTATCGTATAATTTAAAAGAATTCTTGATTTTTAGTATAAATGTTCTTGTAATATATCATACATCTAATTAAATAAACCTCTTCGGTTAGGAATATTAGT